>NC_091441.1:18871450-19177437 GCF_964237555.1 Oryctolagus cuniculus | reverse complement strand
TAGGTCTTAGGCAATCCGACCTCTGAAAAGACTGGTTACAAAATCAACACAATGGGGCATTCTTCAGGAGACCAGCGTTTGGGGGGCGGGGAGGAAGCAGGAGGGTGTGTTTACAGTGAACACAGAAACCTCCAACACTGGAGGCGTGGGCGGGACGAGAGGGGTGACGTCCACACCAGGAGCTGCCCCCTTTTCTATCCCTTATTCTGTCCAGTGGCTGCATGCCACTGACAAGCAAGTCACTCAAATTTTAACAAATGTGTGTACTATGAACAAATTTACTTGTGGTTATCTTTAAGGTTTATTTTTACTGCAAACCAATGTTTAAACATTTGTTTTATACAAAATTTAATAATTTAGGCTGTTAAGCAATTAAATACTTAAATTCCCTAAAAAGTCAGTGTTTTGTACATACGTACACGATGTACACACATGAAAATGATGGTCAAAAGAACTTCTTGGCAGCTGCTTCTTGCTGACTCCTAAGGGAAAAAAAACAAAGAAAAAACTGAAAGTTGTATACACTTAACCTTGGAAAGAAATTAGACTGCTTAAAATTAAAATACCAATGTCCTTTTGGATTGTAAAATACATTAAGATAAGCATATATTCTACCTGTGCACTCCCATGTGAACTGAAATAGGCAAGAAAAAGTATTTGCTATGTGCAAACTTAACCTTATAGGTACTGAAAGCTACACTATAGGCATAGATAACTTAGCTGAGTGTGTCAAATTAAACTAATAAGGAAAAATGTTGGCTCAGATTTTACTCAAAGGCTTACCTGTACATGATATATCCAATGAATAACACCGTTTGCACCACTACAAATATAACAAAGTGGACTGTGGACAAACATGATGGAAATGGCGGTAGTTCTGGGCATTTCGGTTTTTCATTTGATGGCTATAACAAAAGAGAATTTTCTGTAACTACTAGGCAAATTAGTGGTCTGGAAAAAGAAATAAATGCAAAAGTACTTAAAACCTCATAGTTTACTATATAAAAACATTTTCATTATTCATTCCCCAAAATATCTACTATTCCCTTAATTTTCATTACTTAAAATTTTTTTTAAAGACTTTATACATTTTTTACTTATTTGAAGGTAAGAGTGAAAGAGAGAGAGGAGTATCAATCTTCCCAAATACCCACAATAGCTGGAGCTGGGCCAGGCCAGAGGTAGGAACTCCATCTAAGTCTGCCATGTGGGTGGCAGGAACCCCAGCACTTGGGTCATCCTCCACTGCCTTCCCAGGCCCATTAACAGGGAGCCTCAAGCAGGTAGTTTAACCTGCTACACCGCAATACCCACCCCTAAAACTTTTTAAAAGAATAGTTGATGGGCTGATGCTGTGATGTAGTGGGTTAAGCCTCTGTCTGTGGTGCCAGTTTGTATTCCTGCCACTCCTCTTCGATTCAGCTCTCTGCTTTGGCCTGGGAAAGCAGTGGAAGATGGCCCAAGTGCTTGGGCCCCTGCACCTGCATGGGAGACGCGAAGAAGTGCCTGGCTCCTGACTTTGAATCGGCTCAGCTCTGGTCATTACTGCCATTTGGGGAGTGAACCAGCAGATGGAAGACCTTTCTCTCTGTCTCTCCCTCTCTGTCTGTAACTCCACCTTTCAAATAAATAAATAAAATCTTAAAAAAAAAAAAGTAGTTGTTAGCCGGTGCCACGGCTCAATAGGCTAATCCTCCGCCTTGCGGCGCTGGCACACCGGGTTCTAGTCTCGGTCGGGGCGCCGGATTCTGGCCTGGTTGCCCCTCTTCCAGGCCAGCTCTCTGCTGTGGCCTGGGAAGGCCGTGGAGGATAGCCCAAGTGCTTGGGCCCTGCACCCCATGGGAGACCAGGAAAAGCACCTGGCTCCTGCCTTCGGATCAGTGCAGTGTGTAGGCCGCAGCGCGCCGGCCGTGGTGGCCATTGGAGAGTGAACCAACGGCAAAGGAAGACCTTTCTCTCTGTCTCTCTCTCTCACTGTCCACTCTGCCTGTCAAAAAAAAAAAAAAAAAAAAAAAAAAAAGTAGTTGACACTGGACATCTTCTATCCTATTTCCATGAGTATTTCTTCTATTTAAAGAAGGTATTAGGGGCCAGTGCTGTGGCATAACAGGTAAAGCCACCACTTGCAGTGTCACCATCCCATTTGGATGCTGGTTCAAGTCCCAGCTGCTCCACTTCCAATCCAACTCTCTGCTGTGGCCTGAGGAATCAGTGGAAGATGGCTCAAGTCCTTGGGCCCCTGCACCCACATGGGAGACCCAGAGGAAGCTCCTGGCTCCTGGCTTTGGATTGGCACAGCTCCGGCTATTGCAGCCATCTGGGCAGTGAAGCAGAGAATGGCAAACCTTTCTCTCTCTCTCTCTCTCTCCCCTTCTGCCTCTCTGTAATTCTACCTTTCAAATAAATAAATAAATCTTAAAAAAAAAAAAAAAAGGTAATTAAATACGAGGAACAGAGATTTGATCACACTGTCCAGACAGAATGGCTTCCAAGATGACTTGCTCTTAATATGATTATGTCTATGAACAAAGGTCTTCAATACACACATACTACCCACAGCATCAACTGGGTCTTTGCAACGTGGGCTAATGCTGGGGAAAAATATTCTCAGGCAGAACTAAAGGAATAGATAATAATGCTTTGGATGAGAGGTCATGGTCAACAAGAAAACTGTAACATATGTAAAAGAAATATAGTCAAGGCATACACACAGAACTATGGTCGAGAAAGGGAGTGTCCAAAAATAAAGTCCAAGATACAGGTTCTTCCCTTCTGCCACTTACTAGCTAATTAACAAAGCTAGTTTAACCTAATGTTGGTTACTAACATATTAATTTAAAATATTTCCTAAAGGCTATTAAATATTTTTTTAAAAAACTTTTAGGCCGGCGCCGCGGCTCACTAGGCTAATCCTCCGCCTAGCGGCGCCGGCACACCGGGTTCTAGTCCTGGTCGGGGCGCCGGATTCTGTCCCGGTTGCCCCTCTTCCAGGCCAGCTCTCTGCTGTGGCCAGGGAGTGCAGTGGAGGATGGCCCAGGTGCTTGGGCCCTGCACCCATGGGAGACCAGGAAAAGCTCCTGGCTCCTGGCTCCTGCCATCGGATCAGCGCGGTGCGCCGGCCGCGGTGGCCATTGGAGAGTGAACCAACGGCAAAGGAAGACCTTTCTCTCTGTCTCTCTCTCTCTCACTGTCCACTCTGCCTGTCAAAAAAAAAAAACAAAACAAACAAACAAACAAACAAACAAAAAACCTTTTAGATAAAACTCTATAAAATATACAGCACTGGAGCTCTGCCTCTGGTACTAGGGAATAAGACTCAAGCATATTCCCAACAGGCCTCACAGGGGAGAGCTGGCAGAGCTAGACACCAATCCAGTCCAACCCAGTCCAATTCAACCCACTCGAGACGCACAAAACCTGACGGAAGGCAAGTGCAACTGAAAAGATACCAGGAAATGACCAGGTCAGAACCTTGGTGGTGGTGGGGTAAGCGATGTATGGATATCAGAAAATATGTTCATTAAATGATAATAAAAATACTACACATAAGCAAATCATGGGACTGCTGGTCTGAATCCCAGCCCGTGAAGGGTTAACTGCTATGAGAACTGCTCCTCAGTCTCAACCAAGTAGAGAAGCAGGACACACAGACACCTGGAACATACAGAGCAGCATAGTTTTAGCACAAGAAAGTGGAAGGTGAACCCTTTGGAAGGCGAGCACGTTACCGTCGCGGAGAAGGAAAGCGAGTTACCACGTTCCGCTGCACGATGCTGTCGATGTCCCGCTTCACCATGTGCAGGTGCTCCTTGATGTCAAGGAAGTGCTGGGTGGTCTCGTAGACGCCTCCTGCGGAGCCAGGGTGCTGCAGCCCGCCGACCAGCCTGACGGTTTCACTCATGGAATTCCTGAAACACAGACTCCCCTTATATAATGCAATCACTCTGAGGACAAGTTTTCTGAAGTCACAGATATCACAATCAACTGTCTTCCAAACTGGAAAAGAATTATAAAACTACAACTTAACTTTTTTCCTTTATTAAAGATTATTTAAAAATAACCAAAGAATATTACCTAACAATCTGAGTTAAAAGTATAAGTGGATATCGAATAACATAATCGGAGATACTCTTATTCTCACTGGAACCTTTTTTGTTTGTTTTAAAAGATTTATTTATTTTTTTGAGTGTTAGAATTACAGAAAGAGAGGAGAGATATAGATATATAGATACAGGTAGATACTATACTATATATACCTGTATCTATATATCTATATCCAGCCATATCTATATCTATCTATCTATCTATAGAGAGAATCTTCCAATTGTTAGTTCACTTCTCAGATGGCCCCAAAGCCAGGAGCCAAAGCTTCATCTGGTCTCCCACGTGCGTGCAGGGACCTAAACACTTGGGCCATCTTCCGCTGCTTTCCCCAGACTGTTAACAGGGAGCTAGACCACAAGTGGAGCAGCCGGGATTCAAACTGGTGCATTCATATGGGATGCTGGCCTCTCTGAGGGCAGCTTTACCAGCTATGCCACAACACCAGCCTACCTTACTGAAATCTTTGTAAGTGTTCAATGTTACAGCATAATAGATCAACTCATCAGGCCTGGGCTGTCCAAACCCTGCACATATCAAAGGTTTTCAGATATGTGCTTGCCCTGCTGCTAGGAGATGGCTTGTGAACCCCTGCAACACCCTGCCTGATAAGAGAGTATCTTTGTACACCTGGGGCTGTGGGCCTTGCCAGAGTTTACACAAATACTGTGTTTTCCCACAAATGTCTGTTTTTGTTTGCGCAAGGCCTCAGGCTTACCCCATATCAGCTTGCCTTCTAGGGAGAGTGGAGACCAACTTAGCATTTCAGGTCAGGTGCTGCACACCTATGTGACTGATCTGATAAAGCCCTGGCCAGCAGTCTCTAGGTAGCAGCGTTCCGCTCCGTTCTCACACCCTGCTGCTGGGAGAAGTAAGCACTGACTGCGAGACCCGACTGGAGAGGACCGAGGCAGTCTGCTCCTGCTTCCTGCTGGACTCTGCGCACTTTTTCCTTTGCTGATTTCACTTTCTTCTTTGTTGTGCTGAACTGTAACCATGAGTATAGCAGCTGTTCCTCCAGGCAGTCACAGAACCAGAGTTGCAGGAACTCTGAACACAAACGGAATACCACCTCTCTCTCTCTGCAGCTCTGTCAGAGAACCCCAGTGTGCAAACCCAGTGTGCCAACTGGCACCCACCCAGAGCGCCATCTGTGTGTTCCAGAGACGTGGGGAAAACTGCATGTTTGGTGTTTGCTATGCCGAGTGATGGTGCGAGTGTCTGCAGTCTGGCATCTCTCTGCAGGGCACGACAGAAAATTCCTACACGACCACTGGGTGTGCCTTTGGATACGAACCTGCAGGCGTAACAGTAGGGACTACAAATTTTCCTTTAACAATGGCAGAAATATAATGGGCTTCTTATTAATAAGTAAAGGAATGGCTTTGAGTTTTAGTTTGCCTGAAAATCTCATCATTTTACTTAGGAGTATACACAAGGCTCTACAAATGGCAAACAGCTGTTATTTTATTTATTTATTTATTTATTTTGACAGGCAGAGTTAGACAGTGAGAGAGAGAGACAGAGAGAAAGGTCTTCCTTCCATTGGTTCACCCCCAAAATGGCCGCCATGGCTGGAGCTGCGCCAGTCCGAAGCCAGGAGCCAGGTGCTTTCACCTGGTCTCCCATGTGGGCACAGGGGCCCAAGCACTTGGGCTATCCTCCACTGCCCTCCCAGGCCACAACAGAGAGCTGGACTGGAAGAGGAGCAACCAGGACAAGAACCCGGCGCCTATACGGAATGCTGGCGCCATAGGCAGAGGATTAACTAGGTGAGCTATGGCGCTGGCCCCAAACAGCTTGTTATTTAATTTTTCTCTCTCTCTTTTTCTCTCTCTCTTTCTCTCTCTTTCTCCCCCTTTCTTTCTTTTCTGACAGAGTGGACAGTGAGAGAGAGAGACAGAGAGAAAGGTCTTCCTTTGCCGTTGGTTCGCCCTCCAATGGCCGCCGCGGCCGGCGCACCGCGCTGATGCGATGGCAGGAGCCAGGTGCTTCTCCTGGTCTCCCATGGGGTGCAGGGCCCAAGCACTTGGGCCATCCTCCACTGCACTTCCCTGGCCACAGCAGAGAGCTGGCCTGGAAGAGGGGCAACCGGGACAGAATCCAGCGCCCCAGCCAGGACTAGAACCCGGTGTGCCAGCGCCGCAAGGTGGAGGATTAGCCTAGTGAGCTGCGGCACCGGCCTTAAACAGCTTGTTATTAACACGAAGAAGTTTAGTTTCATTTTATTTGAAAGGCAGAGAGACAGAGAGACAGAGAGAGCTTCCATCCACTGGTTCACTTCCCAAAGCCCGCAATAATCAGGCTGGACCAGGCAGAAGCCAGGAGCCTAAACTCTATCCAAGTCTCTCACATGGGTGACAGGGACCTGATCACTTGAGTCATCACCTGCTCCCTCATAGGCTGTGCATTAGCAGGAAGCTTGATTAGAAATAGAGCACCTGGGGCCGATGCTGTAGCACAGTGGTATCTCATAGGGGCGTCAGTTGAGTCCTGGCTGCTCCACTTCCCATCCAGCTCCCTGCTAATGCACCTGGGAAAGCAGTAGAAGATGGCCCTGGTGCTTGGGTCCCTGCACCCACGTGGGAGACACAAAAGTAGCTCCAGCTCCTGGCTTTGGATTGGCTCAGCTCCAGCCATTGCGGCCATTTGGGGAGTGAACCAGCAGATGGAAGACCTCTCTCTCTCTCTCTACCTCTCTCTGTAACTCTTTCAAATAAATAAATCTTAAAAACAAACAAACAAATCAAAAAAACCAGTCCCGAGGACTCAAACCTGCACTGATATGGGATGTATATGTCCCACCTTAGTGGCCACTTAACTGCCGCACCAACTGCCTACCCTATTATTAATGCTTATATTATGACTTAATTTTCTTCAAGTCTGGAGATTCGTTGGTGAGGCAGATAAAATAAGCCTGGACTGGGATAATGCTGCTAACTGCTGATACTGAGTGATGGATACGCAAAGGCTCATAGCACTATTCTACCTCTGTGTATGTTTGCAAATGGACAACAAATCGGTAAGGGTCTACACTATCTACCTCCAGTGTATCGCCCACTACTCCCTTCCACCGGTCTCGCCTCCTGCCATTCCTGGACAGTATCCTCTGCAGTTAAGCCCCCGGCTTTGTGATGCTCTTTCTAGTCAGGATCTCTCCCCAGTGCCTGTGGTCTAAAACAGAAAGTCCGGTTCCAATGCCACCCTTCCCTTTCCCCAATCCTCTCCTGCCAAACACAGTCACTCCCTATACCCCCAGTCCACAAGCCCCCATTTCTACTCTGAATCTGCACAGGTGGGCTGTCTCCCCCTCACAGCACACAGCCCTTGAGAATAGGGTTCAGGGCTCTCACTTCCTACCAATGCCTTCCACAGCTATGGTTCAGTTTGGATGAACATGTAAACAAGTTATTTCACTTAGTTCCTTGGAGTAAAATTTAGATTAAAAAGAAACAGCTTTATGGAAAAAAACACAGACTCAAATCTTACACTCAGAAATAACACCATATGTCAGACTGTTAAATATAGTAAAAGTTTTTCACAATTACATTTGAGTTTACATGATCAATAAAGATTTTAAAACTGGGGCCAGCATTGTGGTGTAGAGGGTGAAGTCACTGCTTGCAACTCCAGCACCCCATATGGGCACCAGTTTCTGTCTTGGCTGCTCCACTTCTGATCCAGCTCCCTGCTGATGGCCTGAGAAAGGCAGCAGAGTGCTTAGGCCCCTGCCACACCTGTGGGGGACCTGGAACAAGCTCCTGGCACCCGGCTAATCTGGGGAGTGAAGCAGCAGATGAAAGATCTCCCTCTGTGTCTCCCTCTCTCTTGGTAACTTTCAAATAAATAAATCTTTTTTTTTTAAAAATTGTAAAACTAGCTACAAAGTATCTCAAGTGTTTTCTGCATTAATGTCATTATTGATTAAAATTCCTCTTAATGGCACACATATTAAAAAATATTCATGTGAGTCTAAGCTTTTCCATTAAAACTCAAATTAAGGATTACATTTTAATGCACTTAAAAATACTTATTAAGCCTAAAGCCTGGGGCCAGTGCTGTGGCACAGCAGGTTAAGCCACCACATGCAATGCCAGCATCCCACATGGGCGCCAGTTTGAGTCCTGGGTACTACACTTCTGATCCAGCTCCCTACTAATGCACTCAGGAAAGCAGTGGAAGATGGCCCAAGTCCTTGGGCCCCTGCACCCATGTGGGAGACCTGGAAGAAGCTCCTGGCTCCTGGATTTTGTCTGGCCCAGCCCTGGCTGTTTGTGGCCACTTGGGGAGTCAACAAGCAGATGGAAGATTTCTCTCTCTGTGTAACTCTATTCTTCAAATAAATAAATCTTTCAAAAATGAAAAATGTCTAAAGCCTCCCAGAATATATAACCTCCTTACTTCTCAGAAGCCTAAACTTACTTACATATAAATGTCTTTTTAATATGGAAAGATTCAGTCATTTAATGAGCTCCTATTCATTCATTCGCCTGCTGGTTCTGCTAACATTTATTGGTTCATGTGATAAGCCAGGCAAATTTTAGGGATATTAATGACAGTTAGTATGTGGCAAAACCACAATTCCTCCCCGTGAGGGCGGTCTAGGCGGGCAGCAACGTCGCAGCCGCACAACCACAGCTCTGCAGAGATACCTTCACTTCAGCTGGCTCCTACAGCCCCGTGTGAACCTGAGGCGGCGCCTGTGGGCCAGAGTTTAGGGAACAGATCAGAGAGGACTGGACAGAGCCCTAGAGAAAAACACTTTCCCAGGGATGACTGAAGGAAGCGCAACAGTGAAGGGAAGTATATGGAACAGAAGCCAAGAGGGAACAGTCTGCACAAGACTCGACAGAGAAGTTTCCAGATGGAGGAGCAGGAGCAGGTGTGACCTGTGCCTCAGAGTCCAGCAAGATGAGGACCGGAAGGGGCTCACTAGGGGACCAGCGCCTCAGAAAGGAGTTCAGTGTCCTGGTGTCAATTAGGTGGTTTGGAAGTGGACAGAGGTCGTTTGGCCTACATTTGAAAGGCAGATGAAGAGGGAAGGAAAAAGAGAAAGCAACAGTTAAAGGCAAGAAGGGCTAGTTCAAGATTTGGGTTGATTTGATGAGATTTAAATCCTGGAAGAGCAAGTCTTTTAAAATGGAAGAAAGTGATCTTGACGGACAAGGCAAAGATGGAAGACAGAATGGATCACTGATAAAGCCAAGTTCAGAAGTCTCAGAAGGGATCCAGGGTTAAAGCGTGGCCCTGTTCCTCTGAACAAGAGGAAGGCTGACGGTTAAGTGTGGCTGGAGCCACCTGAGAGGGGGGAGTGGGACAGGGAAAGAGGAGTGGAGGAGGCAAGGACACCCGCGAGGAAGAGTAGAAGTGGAGGCCAGGAGAATGGTGAGTACCCTGAATCAGACAACGTGAGCAAGCAGGGATGAAGACAATCAGGAATGAACAAAGTCTGCTAAGTGTCTGGAAAATGCACCGGGGAAGGGCTGGCGCTGTGGCATAGCAGGTAAAGCCGCTGCCTGCAGTGCCCGCATCCCATATGGGCACCGGTTCAAGTCCTGGCTGCTCCATTTCCGATCCAGCTCTCTGCTATGGCCTGGGAAAGCAGAGGAAGATGGCCCAGGTGCTTGGGCCCCTGCATCCGCGTGGAGAACCTGAAGAAGCTCCTGGCTCCTGGCTTCGGGTGGGTGCAGCTCTGGCTGTTGCAGCCATCTGGGGAGTGAACCAGCGGATGAAAGACACCCCCCCGGCCACTGCCTCTCCCTGTCTGTAACTCTGCCTTTCAAATAAATCTTAAAAAAAAAAAAAAAAAAAAAAAAACGACGACAATGCACTGGGGGGACAGGGTGAAGACACAGAATAGAGGACGGTTAACAGCCCAGTCCCAGAGGAAAATGTGAAAGCACTCATGTGAAAATGTCGTGCATAATACCTACAACGAAAGGTAAACACGAAATGGCAAATGCTGCCTGCTCACCAAAGAGAGCATTTATATTCTGAATTCAACATTTTAGAAACATAACAATTATCAAATGGCACAAGCCAACATGCCCGAGGGTACTCCAAAAAAGTTCATGGAAAAACAATGAAAATATAGGTTCGTTTTGGTGCAGAAATACTTAGAACCAAGCCAGTTTTTTTTTCATATATGCATTTCCATGAACTTTTTTAATTACCCTCATTCAAATATCAAAGGTAAAAAATATTTGCTGAAAAGGCCTAGAAGCAATGATGATACTACAGTACTACGCACTAAACTATCGTCAAATCCTGTCCCCCACTAAAACTTCAGGACTCCTAGAAAAAAATGCCTTGTTGCCAGGAGGGGAAAAGAAATGTCCAAGAGAAGCCAGGAGAGCCTTACGCTCAGCAGGAAGGAAGCTAACCCAGACCACGCGGTCTGTGCTCCTAGGACATATATGCTAACTTGGAGGGGCTGCTCGTGGCCACAGATGATACCATTTCAGCACTGATAACAAAGACTAATGGATTCAAACAGCAAAACACAGTCAACTATGTGAGTTGAGGGGGAAAAACCACTCCTTGTTATTTAACCTTGAAGGCTGCCAGGGCATCAACTCATTACTCCAAACACAGTAGGGCCTTTCCTGAACTAGCTCAGGGTAGTAGGTGACGGGAGACCTCTTTCTTCCCTAGAATGCCAGCGTTACTCTTTTCCGACCTGCAACCACATGACGGATCTAGGCTACAGCCACCCCTGGTGGTGAACACTCAGAGAGGTTCACAATCATCCGTGGGTATGTGTGTCGGACCCACAATCATCCGTGGGTACCTGCTGCCATGATGTGGATATGGTCTTAGTGTGTCTCGAAGGGGTCACGTGTAGAAATTTCAATCCCATTATGGAGTATTAGAAGGGGGGAGATTTCATCTGACTGTAGTGCTTAGAGGTGGGGTCTCTGGGTGGGGGAGTGATCAGGAACAGGTAACGCCATCAGCGTGGAGCCTCCAGGACCGAATCCTGGTAGCTTTATAAGGACAAAGACCAGAGGAGACACACATGCATATTCCCTGTCACCCCAGGCCACCTCAGACTCTAGATCAGCCACTAAACCTTGGATCAGACTGTGAGACAACATACACCTCTTTCTTTATAACTTAACCATCCATGGTACTGTATCAGCAACAGAAAATAGACTAATACACCCGTGGATACAAAAATCCAAAGACGTTTCAGGCCCTTATATAAAATGGAGTAGTATTGACATATAAGCTACATACACTCTCTCATAGACTTTAAATCCTCTCTAAATTACTAGTCATACTTAATACAATGTAAATGCCATGTGGTTATTTAGAAAACAATGGTAAGACAAAAAGTGTGCACACGTTTAGCACAGACTTCATTTTCTCCCCCAAATATTTTCAACCAGAGGTTGGCTGAATCCACAGGTGCTGAGGGCAGCTGCAATGGATGTGCTCATGTATGACATGAGGTTATCAGGAGTGTTGAAACCGGGCGATGGGGACACAGAAGAGGACCCTTCTACTAATCTCAACTTTTTCTGTATGTTTGAAAACCTCTATAATGAAAATAAAAATTGGTAAGGAGATCTGTTAGAAACGGCAGTTAAGTGGGATGATCCTGAGAATCAGGCCTGACTCTTGTGACACTGTGATCTTCTATCACTCAGAGCCTATTTGCTCTTTTCTAAACTGAAGAAGGTTATATATATGCTTCTGAAGCTTTCCTTCTGCTAATAAAAGAGATGCTCCAGGTGGGTATTTGGCCTGTGGGTTAAGCCATCCACTTCCTGTATGAAGTCGCTTGGCTTCAGTTCCTGGCTCCACTCTCAATTCCAGCTTCCTGCCAGTGCAGACTCCGGGAAGCAGCAAACGATGGCTCCAGCGGCTGCAGTCCTGTCACCCACGCGGGAGACCTGCACTGCCTTCCCACCCTCAGGCAGTGGACGAGGCAAGGACTGCTAACTACCCACAGGGCGTGCTTTCATGGACAGTTCAACTGCATGGCTAGGGTTTCCTAGCCGCTACTGAACCTTAAGATTTGTAATATTACTGTTCAGTGACATAAACAAAGCCCAAAAGGGTATCCAGAGTATGCTACCCTTCACAGAAGAAGAGGAGCTAAGAAAATATGTATGTGCCAAAGAAATACAAGAAGAACAAAGCAGATACTAACAGGATTGGGTAGCCATGGGGATGAGTGGGAAGTGATACTTCTATGAATAGATATTTTTAGGGCTGGGACTCTCAGCACCATCATATTCTCATATCTTTTGTACTAGTCAGTTTCTTGCTACTTTAAGTGAAACATCTGAGAGAAGCTACTTATGAAGGAAGGTTTAGTCTGGCTCACAGATGAGGCTAGGACGTGGCATTGTACCAGAAAGTAGGACACAGTATTGGACCAGTATATTCAAATAAAGAAATGGGGGCTTCTTCAAAGAACACAGAAGCTGACCTGGAAGGCGTTCACAGCGAACAAAAGGAGTCACACACAATTCCTTCAAAATGGTTTCAATTCAGCAAAAAGAAGTCCTGCATCAAATTTGACTACATTATAGTCCTACAACCCTGTGGATGCTAACTCCCCTAGTATGTTCCATAGAATTATTACTATTACCCATTTTCAAAATATCTTATAAATACAAGAACATATTTGGTTTTGTCAAGTAACTATAACAAATCTGTTTTTTAAAGATGCTAAAACAAGGGGCCAGTGCTGTGGCATAGTAGGCTAAGCCTCTGCTTGCAGTTCCAGCATCCCATATGGGCGCCGGTTTGTGTCCTGGCTGCTTGTCTTCTCCCATCCAAGTACTAACCAGGCCCGACCCTGCTTAGCTTCTGAGATCAGACGAGATCGGGCGTGTTCAGGGTGGTATGGCCGTAGACCTGGCTGCTTCTCTCCTGATTCAGCTCTCTGCTATGGCCTGGGAAAGCAGTAGAAGATGGCCCAAGTCCTTGGGCCCCTGCACCCACATGAGACACAAGGAAGAAACTCCCGGCACCTGGCTCCTGGCTTCTGATCAGCTCAGCTCTGGTCGTTGTAGCCATTTAGGGAGTGAACCAGCAAATGGAAGGCCTATCTTTGTCTCTCCCTCTTTCTGTCTGTAACTCTACCTCTCAAATAAATAAAATCTTTAAAAAAAAAATGATTAAACATTTTTTCTTTTGTACCTTAGAACAATTTAAAAATTTAAACATTTTTAGTTTCTAATCTTCAAAATTCCTATATTTATTCCCCTATTTATAACATGAATCTAGAATATGACTCTTACCCTCCTGGAGGAATCTTATAATACAGAGCTTGTATACAAAGACAAGTCACACATTCAAGATAAGGATGTAACACTCCGACACTACTTTTATATACTTACTTCATTTCATTTACTTGTCTCAGAATCTCCTGCTGCGTGTTCACAACATTATCCACTTCTTGCTGTGTGATCTGGAGGGAGGAAAGATGACCAGCCAACTCAATATTCCACGTTCTACAGAAGCACAGACCAACGTAGTCTTTTTTCCCTACAGCCCCTCTGCCGAGGGCTCAATGCAGCATTTGTGCATAGTTTGACAGCTCACCTGCCCGTGCTGTCCTGGGACTCCAGTTCCTCTTTTCGAGATCTCCTCTGTCAGTGAAGAGACGTATCTTCTCTGCTCATCAAGAATCATATCTAACTGTCGGTTCAGCTGCTTGATTTCAAGATGGATCCGATTCTGTCCTTCAAAGATTTGTCTTAGCTCCCGATCTCCTACACTCTCAAATATTTCATCCGCTGCAAAGGAAATTACAAACAGAAATTATTAGAGTCACCTACTCTATGTGTTTTTCAAAGTATGATCAACATACACCAAGTATCAACATACACCAAAACTGGATATTATCAACAGTGTTCTAATTTCCCAAACAGCGAACACACAATTAACTTGATCATAATTAAATTCTTATTTGCTTTTGTTATCGCTAAGGGATGCACTTTATATATATTAGGTCTGAATTTTTTAAATTTAAAAATAATTTTCTTCCACATACACTGTGTGATTTCATTTATGCGGATAGGCACAACTGATCTATGGTGATAGGAATCAAAATATTTACAGATTCTATGGAGAGGTGTACTAAATTGAAGAGGGATGAGGGAACTCTGGGTGATAAAAATATTCTGTGTACTGATATGAGTGATGGTTAAATGAGTATACAGATCTGTCAAAGTACATCAAACAATACCATTCAAATGGTTACTACAATCAGCTTCAGGATACACCCCTACATCATTTGTGATGGTTTTTACAACAAATTCAAAAAAAGAACTGCATATTTAATTAAGTTGGAATCAGACTGTTGATCATTTAGAGAACTGCATGCGACATAAGGCTCAAATGCCAGCCACAGGTTTATTAAGTATAACCTCAATCATTTAGTTGATGGAGAACAAACCAGGGAATAAAAGACAGCAGATAATTAAAGTCACTCTGTACGGCTTCAGCATGTTTTATTTCTGACATTAGTATGCTTAAGTTCTTAATTACACTGGCTTATCCTACTATTTTAATCTCTTTAATTTTAAAGTATTACCTCTATGATAATAAAAGACATAAACCTTAGATGATTTCATTAACGAATACTGAGCCTCAACTCTTAGGTCAGCACTGTTTTTGGATTTAGATTTAGGGACAAATGAGCATGGCAAGAACACTGCTGGCCTCACAGCCGTTCACTTCCATCCGTGGCTCACTGTCCACCCACAGGAGACAGTGTTCCACCTCACTGAGCCACACTCTCCCTGCTACAATCGCCAATCTCCAGACCCTTACAGAAGCCACGGAGACTGTGCCAGTTCAGGGAGGAGGCAGCACAGACACAGGGTTCAGCCACGGCCCCCACCCCAACAGCTCCCTGCCACTCACCAGGCTGGCCTTGGAGGTCGGGGTGGCCCTTCTGGAATTCCTCTTTCTTTTTATCCAGTTCTTGCTGGAAGTGCTCAAATTCCTCCTGGTACTTTTCTTTTTCTTTTTCCAAAATGTCTCTATCTGGCGTGGGCTTTTGTGGAGTTCAAGAATAGATCATGAAAAAGATAAGAAAACCAGCAAGACACCATATGTTTTAATTCTCATTTTAACTATTGTACCACTAGCTGGAAGGTTAACATAAAAATGCTATTCCTGGGGCCGGTGTTGTGGTGTAGTGGGAAAAGCCACCACCTGCAGTGCTGGCATCCCATGTGGACACCGGTTCAAGTCCTGGCTGTTCACTTCCCATCCAGCTCTCTGCTATGGCCTGGGAGTGCAGTGGAGGATGGCCCAGGTCCTTGGGCCCTGCACCCACACGGGAGACCCAGAGGAAGCTCCTGGCTCCTGGATTCAAACTAACCCAACTCAAGCCATTATGACCATCTGAGGAGTGAACCAGCGGATGGAAGACTTCTCTTTCTCTCTGCCTCTGCCTCTCTGTAACTCTGCCTTTCAAATAAATAATTTTTGTTAAAAAAAAATGCTGTTCCTTACATAAGTCATGGTGAATTAACTCATGCTACAGAAATCATTGTAAGTGCCAGCATTTGCTGAGCACTTGCTGTAGTGCACTGTCTCTAATCCTCACAGCAGCACAGCATGACCCGCACAGACATGTTTTACCAGGGAAGACAAGGAGCGCCACAGAGGTAACATCAGTGACCTCACACAGCTGTCACAGGCGGAAACCAAGTCGAAACCAAGTCTAAACCGGGCTCTGTCTCCCCATGTCTGCGGCCATGGGCCAACACCACTGGAAACAGAAATAAATTTTGGAAGAAAAACTCTGTCTACTTACTGGCTCTTTTCCAGGCTCTGTCAACTGGAAAGTCAGAAAAGAAAGGACGTCGTGGTCATCTACAAATTAAACAACAAAAAGCTGGAGATAAAAACTGTGACAGATTATGTTTACAGCTATTAATTTACTTTATATGTGTTGCTTTAAAACATAATATCCTGGCACCAAGATCCCCTGCACTGTCCCTCAAATGTCCCACCAAATAAATAAAACAAACTCCTGCCCTCCATGTATTTCCCGTGCTATCTGTTCTTGGCTTCTCTACTGCACGTACTACTTTTTCCCTCACTTCCACATGGTTTCCCATGGAGGAGGACCCTAACTTTACCTACAAGTCACACAAGAAATCAAAGGCCTTTCAAGCTGCTCAAGCTGAAGGCAGGAGCCGAGCAGCCCGAGCTTCCTCACGCTGACGACTCCCACCGCAGAGCAAGAGGCTAACTTCAAGTGTGCAGCGATCTCTGCCTTCCACCCTCTCCACGCAGATTAGAGACGGCGACAGATTAATGAGGAGGGGAACACGGGCAAGGCTGCTGCGCGGAGGAGAAACCGCGTGGTGTAACGGGGCAGGGGCCAGAGAGTCACAGCCCTCCTGGGCGGACGCGACTCCCTATGTGATCTTCAGAAAACTCCTTCCAGCTGAGATTTGGCAAACCCATCCGAAACCAGGGAAAACACAATCTCTCCTCCCTCTCTCCTCGGGTTGTAAGGAACAATCCACAGATTGAAAAATATTCACAATGTACCCTATCTTATCAACACAAAATAGTATGAATGCCAAGGGATAGCTTAATTTATCATATAAATATAGGAAAAAACAGCAGCAATATCTTTAAAGCTTAGTCCCAAAACATTTCCTCAGGTGGCCAACTTCATCATGTATGTTAGGTGACACCTCTCCCACGCTTAACATGCTTGACAACTTACCTTCTAGAGCCTTGACTTTAAATGTGTCTCTGTCAGTATAAAATGGTACACAAAATGAGTTCTAATTCACACCTGTATTACGCAGCCCTGTGTAATACATACAAGCTACATGTTTGCATGTAGCATAACTAACTATGGGATGGTTCCAACCAGCCTTGAAAGGTTAAAATTAAACAAGGCCACATTTCCCCAGAATGTGCAATTCCCAGTGACAGTTAATTCACAAACTTTTATTTTAAAAGCACGCAAGATTCACCTGCAAGACCTCCAGTCGCAGCAGATATTCCAAAATGTCCTTGTTGGGGGATGATCATATTCTCCACTTTGGCACAAAATTCATAATCATTTTTATCTGGTGTAAAGCCATTATTGATCATTACCTAGACAGACATAGTGCAGCTATAGATTTTACACAGACACTGTTAAAGGTTAACCAAGACTATTCAATCCTGCCTCTCCATTATTATAAAGAGTAATTTTAACTAATGGTTGGCATGATGACACAATTTCATTTCTCACTTCGGAAAATGTTTTTGGCCCCACTTGTGTCGAAGACTTAAGAGAAAGTCTGGTAACTTCCCCCAAATATTTTTCTAAAATGAAATATGCTTCATGCACTCTTGAGAAGACTCAGAGAATCCTGACTGTGCTCCATGAATGGCCCATACAGAAGAGGTCAGACCTGTTCTGAAACTGTAACAGAGCTAAAACCAATAGGCTAACCTGCAATTTAACTACACTGGCTTGAGAATTACATAGATTGCTTCAACAAGTAGTGAGCTCCTCTTTATTCAATGAGAAGGGTAATTAGACTGCCAAAGGTCGGCAGAGCAGAAGTGACAGAAGTCCCACTGATAAAAAGGACAGAAAATGAAAAAACTAAAGACACGCAAGTCTCTACTCTGCAGAACATATATTGAAGGAATTCTAGAAAGCGCACGCATCCACCAGAAACTCTTCCCTTACCCCAGTCAAGAAGGGGTTTAGCCTCTTCAATACCTTTCACTCTGACAACCTATCAGCAGCCCCACTCCAGATCTGAGTCACTGAGAGGCAGAGTGGATGCAAAGGCCCCATGGTAAGGGCACTTTTATCATGACCTCCAGAGTACAGCTCTGTTAGGGACTGTTAGAAGCTAAGTCACATGGGCAAGATGTTACAGCAAGAGAAGAATGACCTATGGGCAGGAAAGGTTAACCTCTATGAAATGTGAGGTGGAAACATGCAAACTAACAGTTACAAATCACCTGTCATTTTAAAGATCGTCTGTCATTTAGTTAACTAATATTAGTATCTGTTTCCTCTGATTAGTAATATCTCAATTTCGGTTTGCATCATTTACAACTGGTCTTGCTCTGAGTGTTTCAAATCAGAATGCACACCTGGTAAGACAATGGCCTTTGAATGTTAAAAAGGCAAATGAATCATGTTCCAACTCCAACACCAGCAACCTAAGCAGTTCTGAAGTTTTTCCTGGTGTTCTAACAAACTAAAAAGTCATCAGAACCTTACTGGTTGAACTCTAACTGTTTTCACCAAAAGGGTATAACATTCATTGCACAAAAATGAGCAGACATGCTACGAATGTAACTGAAACCTGGCTAAGACATGTCCATTGCTTAACGCCAGCAACACGTCTTCATATCATCATCGTTAACTCTATTCATCTTACAGTTTCCACCCTAGTTCATGACTACACCGTGGTATTTAAAACACCTTGTTTCACCTGTGCTCCTCCAACAGCACTTCTTAGTTCCAACTTCCCCTCCCTCTGCCTTTCCCTAGAATGTGGGAACAACTGGGACAAACTAAGGGTACAGCTACTAATCTAATAAACATTTCTTGAGTACCTAAAATATGTGCAATGTTACACACCATGGGCAATACAGCATACAATTACAACACCTGACCTGAGAAGTTTACAATCATACTGGTAAGACAGAAAATACTCTGATCTCTGCTATCTTCCAGCCATACTACACCTGTCTCCTTTCCCACTATTTCAGCTCCTCTGGAAGGTCCTATGCCTGCTGTCCGTGCCTAGAGTGCGTACACACTTTCCCTACTCTAAACCTCCTGCCGCCCTTTATGAAGCAGCTCAGCTCTGAAAAACCTTTCCTGGCCTTCCCACTCCCAGCTAGCCCGGAGACCCCTTACTGATGTCTATGTGGGAATTTCTAGCACACAACCTAACACTAATTATGTGTCTCTTACTCAGGTTCGCATCCTGAAGGCTTGAGTATACACATAACATGCGCCATACACTGGGGTGCTCACACATTTGCTGCCAGAACAGAAACCCACTGGCAAGGTCTGACAACAGGTGACCACTTCCATGGAGCTTTGAAGCCATATTTGCTCTCTTAGAGTAACACAGATGAATACGACGACAACATCCAAAGTTATGTGTATTTACTTTCTATCAAGAATGTGTAATGAGAAGTCCTATGAGAATCTTGTTCATTTGATGATGACTAAACCACGTCACTTACCATCAGTGTTTTCTGGTAATACACTATCTTTGCCCGGACAGGATAGGGTTTGTTACGGAAGTCCCTCTGGCAACTCGCTAAAGCTTGATTAGCACCATCACTACGAGAGAAAAGAGGACAAATGAGAAACTTGGAAGGCTTTTCAGTATTTTCAACTTTAGGAAGGTTAAAACAATATCAAGTGAGGACAAAGTCTTGGCATATTTCAAGTTTATTCAAAACACCTACAGTTGTCGCATGAACTTTCTTCTGTCAAAACTCAGGGTAACACTGGAAGCCCAAGGTCACCCTGTGCTGATGGCATGGGAAATACGAGTTCTATACGAGACTGAGGCAGAGTCTGCTCCCCAGGGCAGAATCCCAATCACTCATGAAACTTCAAACAATGCAGATTCCTGGATCCCACTCCACATCCACTAAGGAGAATCACAGGAGCGGCCTGGGCATCTATCTTGAGCAGCTCTCCAGGGCTGCAAATCGCCAGCGGCAGAAACAGAGAACAGTAGCACAGGGAAGTAATTTTTCTTACAGTTCACTGACTGGTTAAAGGGCAATTCCTCCACAACAAATACGTGAAAATCGAAAGTGTACGGACCTAATTCAGAAACATAAATACACTGCACACTCAGAAGCTTTGTAGCCCACTGAGTCTTTAAACAGAGCACTATTAAATAAGTCGGCTTAAGTTGCTTACTCATCAGTTTGGTTAAGGCCCAACTTTATTTTGCAAAGATCATTTTCTAATAAAGATGAAAATGCAGGACTAGTAACATCATCGAGAGCTGGAATATTCTACAAACCTTCAAAAGTATTATATAATTTTAAATAGAATAAAAACACCATTTATTTTTGAAAGTTGGGGTGGCCCACAAAAAGAACTTTAAAACAGGGCTAAACTAAGACCTTTCAACCAAGTTACAAAATACAGGGCAGAGAAAGAATCATCTCATTTCCTCTGGAAAGTGTTCAGATTTGAAACAATGTATTTCATAAGGTTTGCAAAGAGAAGCTGAAATTAGGAATAAGGTAAAAATCACATACTTACTTTTGATGGTCATACTGGATTTGTCCATTGTTGCCTATAATTACTATCGTAGGATTATTTTTCTAAAAAATAAACAAATATATTTAAATCCTTAAGAATTTCTAGATCATTCTTGATGTGCTACAAGACATCTTATATCTTTACAATTCTAGGACTCAAAATTTTAAAACAACATGTCCGCATTCAAGGAGTTACTAAAATTTCCCTTTAAATTGCAAATAATGCTCTCTGAAAATCTGCAGAGAAACAACCAAATCACCAATCAGAAGACAGCCAAACCACAGTTAATATTTCCAGTATCTGAGTACATTTTATTCTTACTTATTTTAGGAGAGATAATTAGATAAATTGGCCTGATTAAAAAGAATGACTCAAGTATGAGAAATTAAGAATACTGGAGTGCACAGTAGTCCTACATTTGGACAGACTCAAGAAAGCAAACTGTTACAGTCGTCTCAACACTACTGGTTTCACTGCCAACATCTGAACACTCATGTTTATCCACCAGAATTGCTAAGCACACACAACTCTCAAACCTGGTGCTCCATTATGTCCTCAAATTGGTCTATAAATTCCCAGCTATAAAAGGACTAATCATTATGTTTAAAATACTGCTTGAGGGCTGGTGCCGCGGCTCACTAGGCTAATCCTCTGCCTGCGGCGCCAGCACCCCAGGTTCTAGTCCCAGTCAGGGCGCCAGATGCTGTCCCAGTCTCTCCTCTTCCAGTCCAGCTCTCTGCTGTGGCCTGGGAAAGCAGTGGAGGATGGCCCAAGTGCTTGGGCCCTGCACCCCATGGGAGACCAGGAGAAGCACCTGGCTCCTGGCTTCTGATCAGAACGGTGCGCCAGCCGCAATGGCCATTGGGGGGTGAACCAACGGAAAAGGAAGACCTTTCTGTCTCTCTCACTGTCCACTCTGCCTGTCAAAAGTAAAAATAAAAATAAATACTGCTTGAGAAGTCTTCTACTATTAAATGGATGAAAATGTTAGGCAAGCTCTATTTCTCTCAGCCTAATCTTGCTGGCAGACATATTAAAGTGTAACAGTCCTGACAACATACATACCTTTCCATCATTGTCAAAAGAATCAAAAAATATTCCAACACCATTCCACATGTCAGCTGCTCCAAACACTGGGCCCTCCAAGCCTTGATTTTCTGTATACCAAATTGCCTGAAAATATATAAGGAAGAGTTAGAGACCAGTGTTATAGGCATTTGTATTTTTAAACATTTTCTAGGTTAAAGGAGTGCTCATACTAGGCCATCAGCTCCAATTCGACCTCTTCCAGTCACTCGAAATGTCACCTCCACCTCCCAGTTCTCAAAGGCTGCTTTTGTCTTCGTCCACACTGACCCCCTTTGGCTTTTTAAGGATGGTGCTATTCGAATTTGATCTGAACTTGGAATAGCATCTAGAACAAAAACCAGAGAAGAAAAGCTTTAAGCTATAAATACGAGCAAGTGAATTAAGTTGTTAACTAACCGCTACGTATACCTATGGAAATCAAATTTTAATTAGTAACCTGTACAATAATTTTGCTAGGAAATAATTTCTTGTTGACAGTTTCAACTTTAAAATTTTAGGGCTAACACTTCCTTTAGCTTTTGAATGGTGAAATACCTCTGCAAAAAAAAAAAAAAAAGAAAAAGAAAGAAAAGAAAAATTAAATTTAAACTGCAATCATAAAACACCAAAAATTTCAAGGGTAGGGGGAAAAGTGGGGGAAATTATGACTTAAAAGGCGACCTATTTGATTCTCATAATATTCTTTTGGAAATATCTTTGGAAATATCTTTCAAATTTGCCTCCTTAGAATGACACTGTAATGTGCAAGTATTTCACCAGTTTACAAATGTTAGAAGCTCAAACAGTATGAAAAGAACATACCACTAGGAATCAACAGACTTGTTCCTAGTCTCAGTTCAGCTGTGTGACTCTGAGTAAATAATTCTTACTCTCTTGGGTTCACCAAATGTTCACCTGTAAAATGAAGGGGCCAGGCTCAATCACTTCTATAAGTACCCTGAAAGTCAGATGTAAAATGTTGTGTGTATTCATTCTACGGCTTCAGCAGATTCTCAGAGAACACAGTGATTCCAACAGCGGTGCATCCTCAGGCTAGGGTCAGGTCCCAGCTCTGCCACTTATGAATTATTCCATTTTAGTCAAGTGACCTCATTTCTCGAACAACCTCACAGGTATGTAAGTGTCAATTTAAGTGCACGTCAACACTTCAATAAATGTTGGCCATTCCTATCACTGGACTAATTCTTAAAGCACCCATCAGGCCTACAATTTGAACAGTTCTAACACACCCAGTCAGGTATTAACCAGTTCTGACACGGGAAACAAGACAACTGTAGTTATCACTTTACAGGTAAGAAACGGACAGAAAGAAAAGAAAGTTTAATAAGCTCAGTCACTGTCACCATCGCTCTCAAACACTCAAAGGCTAGGGAGGAGTGGCAATGTGGAAAGAGTGCTGGACAGAATCAGAAGACCTAGGCTTCCGTTCAATTTTACTGACACTTTTTTAGCTATGTAGCCTTTTCCAAGAAACTCAGTAGTTTTTGGCAGAACAGTTTTTTTTTTTTTTTATCTATAAAACAGCTCATATCTGCCTTGTTTATTACTAAGACTCAAATCAGAGAAGGGAGGTGAAAGAGCTTTGAGAGTAATAAAAGTCTACAAACTCTTACCGTTTTTCTGCCCTTGTGATATAAGGAAGTGTACTGACAGGACAAAAGGACTGCAGAGTTAAGACAGAGAAACACCATAGATGCGGCCCTCATGGGGCCGACTGTAGAAGGCTATGTTCAAATCTCTTCATTTTTGAAATGTTTAAATAATGGACGGCGGGGCAAAATGAAAAAGGGAAAATGATGAACAGTGTAAAGAAACAGCAAGACTATAAAACTCAGAGTGACAATGAAAGCAGGCGGTTGCCACAGCAGTGGTTCCCAGGGTCAGTAGAACCGTCATGGCTAAAACACTAATCCTGCGTTTCAAATTCAGCCCAACCACACGGCGTTAATTCACTATGGAACATAAGCCTGTCACTTGTGCAGAAGAACAAGACCAGTTTGGTATGGCAGCTAATCTGAGTAGCTGACTGATATTCCTAATTGGCTGATGTGGTGTGTGTGTGTGTATGTGTGTGTGTGTGAAAGAGAGAGAGAGAGAGAGAGAGAGGCAGGCAGGTGAGCAGGCAGGCAGTGGAAGTGCACAGGCAAAAAAACATGAAGAAATCCATCCCCACTAACTGAAAAATTCATCATCAACCCAAAAAAGAATAACAAGGCCAAAAACAGCCGTTTGGGATTCCGTGTAGCAGTGTTATGTATTGAGAACAATGCTATGCTGGTAACAAATACCCAGACATATCTCTGGGGAGCGGGCACATAACAAACAAATGTGAGGCACAGAATAATTGCCCTGTACTCCAAATACTTGATGACTCGGTTATTAAGTCAAACTGAAGTTTACAGCTTTTAATTACTCACTAATTTGAGGCAAATGGGCCTTTCCTGAAGGCACGCTTCCTACTCGGTACTTTCTAGGAAGAAAACATTTCATCTCAACAATCAAATCGCTGGCCTAACGTGGCTAATGGTTTAATCGCACATACAGATTGTATCCCAGCTAGAACAGAGCTCCTCCTCTCGGGTGTAGGGATCCGCTGCTTGTTCCAAAGTGTGGCATCTGACGGTCACTGCACAGACTCGCCGCAGACCAAGGGCCACGGCCAATCCCTTAGTCAGCACTGACACATCAGCACTCACAAGTGCAGATCAGTTTGCTTTCACAAATGTAAACGCGCCGGCCAGCTCTTACTAATCAATAAGACATCAGACATAAAGCAGAGGTTCTATCAATCAAAAAAAAAAAAAAACCAAAAAAACAAAAAAACAAAAAACAACTTTTAAAGGGCTTAAGGCACCGACCTATACTTAGTCTTAGGTTCAGAAACAACACCAAAAACACATCCCCTTTCTTACCAAAGGCGCCAGCGTGCCTCTAAAGTTACACGAAGCCCAAGACAAAGCTCAAAGACCACATCGAGTCACTGAGCGAGGCACGATTGAAGGCGCAGTGCCAACAGCTTAGACACGACTTAACAATGACTCTAGGAGGAACAGATGCCATCGCTGTAGCCAGAGCGGGTCACAGCCATCGCGGACACGGGAGCAGAGCAAGCAGCGGGAAGGAGGCAGACCTCAGGCTGGGGTGGCCGCGTCCCCTGGAGACGTGGCGGCAGGGAGAACTGCGATGCCCACAGGCTACCGTGAGCGCTTGCAACTGCAGAAGGAACCAAAGACTTCTCGATCAAACGGAAAGTATCCACGGGGTCACAGAAGCGACACAGCACGGGGCGAGAGTGGACGGCACGGGCAGGCAGACCCCCAGGGACAGCCCGGGGACCCTCGCCGGCCAAGGGGGCTAGGGGAGGGGCTGACGAGAGGTTCCCCTGCACGGCGCACACGGCGTGGGCGGCAGGAACGGGACCCTCGCTCACGACACCATTGCACCGACGGAGAGAAGGCGTGAGGCGGCGGCGGAAGGTGGGGAGGGGACCCGGGACCCCCGCCCTCTGCCCCCAGCTTACTCCCCGCGTGGGCCCAGAAGGGCACGGTCCCATTGCTCTGCACCAGGTGCGGCCCCTTGAAGCTGAATTTGTACTCGAAACGGCGATGCGGCAGCGCGCCCTGGGTGCCAGCGGCGCCGGGGGCCGAGGGGTCGCCTCCCACGCCGTCGCCCCAGACCAAGCGACTGAGCGACAGCAGCAGGGCGCAGAGAAGCGGCCGAACTCTGGCCTGGGGACCCCTTCGCCTGGACCCCGCCATCTTGGATTCTGAGACGCGGAGGCCGGCGGGAGAGGGAGGGGCGCGAGAGGCTGCGGATGGCCAACAGGGCGCTCGCTGATTGGTGGAGCCCGGGGGGCCCGAGGGCAAGCGGCGAGCCCCGCCTCCGGGCTCCGCTATTCGAGGGGCCGCCGGGCGCGGGGCGTCCGTGGGCGGGGCCACTCGGAGGGGCGGGGCCTGGAAGGGGACGGGACTCTCCGGGCTGGGGACTCGGACCTTACCCTGCCACGTGACTTGCAAGTGCTGGCCGCAAGGATAGATGCCTACCTGCCCTTTGGAATAGCAAGGGACCTGAGACCTGAGGAGTCAGCCCATGTCTATGAACGCAGGCATGCCTTTCGATATCTTCATTTTGTGATCTTTCCAGAAACCAGAAGTACTCATGGATTCTAAGAGTCCCAGTGCACTGAGCCCCACTAGCTTGGGTTAGGGCCTTGGAAACCATTGAATAACCTTCACATCCCAACGTTGAATTCCCAGAGCTCCCCAAATGGTGAAGCCATAGCCATAGTGCAGTCACAGGAAGAGGAGTTTGCATAGCTTGGAGAGGGAGATTAGGCGCTGTGGACATTGCCATTATTAGCATCTGAGACTGGTTTGGTCTTTGACAACCGTAAGTGCTGCATTTTATTGTATTTTTTTTTGTATTTTTCTTAAGGAGATTTATTTCTTTATTTGAAAGACAGTCATGTGGGGTGGGCGGTTATGGAGAGAGGGAGGGAGGGAGAGAGATCTTTCATTTGTTTTTCATCCCCTAAATGGTCCCAACAGCTAGGCTGGGCCAGGCCACAGTAAGGAGCCAGCAGCTTCATCCGGGTCTCTTCCGTGGGTGCAAGAGCCCAAACACTCGGACCACCTGCTGCCACTGCCTGGGGTGCAGTAGCAAGGAGCCAGATCGGCAGTGGAGCACAGACCTGAACTGTCATCCATATGGGATGGCAGATTAACCAGCTACCCCGCAACACCGGCCCCAGTGCTGAGTTTTAATAGACTCTCCTTTGCTTTGCTTAGAAGCAAACACCAGCGCTGTCAACTGTCATGGTCATCGGGAGTTCTGTATTTCACAAATGTGTCTTACAGCAAATCTAAAAAGTCCGAGGAGCCGCAGAAAGCTCTGCTTTGTGTTTATGCACAGCTCTTTAGTTCATTGGCGGTGTCCCTGTGGGCTGTGCACACCCCCAGCCCCCGGGGGACTGCATGCTTGCATTACTGTAGCTCATTTTCCACCAACTTTCCTAGCTTCCCGTCTCCACACTCATGGCCTCTTCCTGTTCACTCTCCTCCAGTACTCAGAGCGAACCTTCACACCGAGTGTGGATCTGAGGCTTTCTGCTTGGATGCTTATGGCTTCTACCCAGAGGTAGCTGACGCGAACCTATGGCCCTGCTTGCCACCTCAGCAGCCCCAGTCACAAACACTAATCGTCAGGGGTGCAGTGTGTGGGTCCCTGCCCCAGGCTCTCCATTGCTGTCTATACATAGGATCTCTTAGTTTATCTTTTCAGTTCTCTGCGGAAACCATCTCTACTCCTTGCACAGAGTGAAGAATCTATAAGTATCTGTGAAACAAACATTAACACTGATAATAATGGCAAACACCTGTCAAGTGCTATTTTTTAAAAAAAGATTTATTTATTTATTTGAAAGGCAGAGTGATGCACTGAAGGAGAGAAGAAAATCTCCCATTTGCTGGTTTACTCTCCAAATTGCCACATTGGCTGGAGCTGGGTCAGCCTGAAGCCAGGAGCCTGGAACTCCACCCGCGTGTGGCAGGGGCCCAAGTACCTGTACCATAATCATTTTCTGCCTCCCAGATGCATTAGCAGGGAGCTGGATCTGACGGCTCGGAGCAGCCAGGACTTGAACCCCCGCTGACCCATAGCTTCAGCCTCTTGTTGACTGCTTACGTAGGGGCAGAAACTGCGTTAAGTCCTTCACAGGTACTAGTTTATTCAAGGCTCACAGCAGTCCTCCAAGGCTAAGAGTCTTTATTAGTATATCCACTTAGACAAATGAGGAAGCAGAAGCATGACAAGAGTGAATGGTTTGCCCAGTGTCACACGGTAGGTGACAGAGATGGTTGTCAATCCCAGGTATTCTATCAGTAAGGCCTTCAGTCTGAAGAACCACTCTCTGTTAGGCAATAAATACAATGAATATTTTTACTGTGTTACTCTGGTGTTGACTCATGGGAGACTTGAATTTCAAGTACAAGTAATTCCAGAGATGAATCGTAATTTTGCTGAATCATAAAGATAAAGCATACGTTCTGGGAGGCTGTTACTTTATTGCTTGTAGCCAAACATAAACAAAAAAGCAACCAAGCCCCAGGAATACAGCCGAGGAGTTTGTCACAGATTGAACATATCCCATGCAACCAGCATCCAGAATTTAAAAACCCCACTAAACAATGGGACACATTTCTTTAAAGAAGGCTTTTAAAAATTTATTTATACTTATTTGCAATGTGGAGTGACATTTGATGTACTCACCAAATGGCCACAATTGCCAGGGCTGGACTAGACTAAAGCCAGGAGCTCAGAACTCCAGCTTGGACTCTCACGTGGGTCTCAGGTACCCAAGGACTTGAGCCATCACCTGCTGCCTCCCAGCGTGGTCATTAGCGGGAGGCTGGATGGGAAGTGGGGCAGGAACTCAAATCCAGGCTCTCCCGTGTGGGATGTGGGCATCCTAAGTGGGATGCACAGCTCTTTAGTTCATTAGCGGTGAACTAAAGTGGTGTTTTAACCCCTGTGCCAAACACCTGTCTCAAAGGAACACATTCCTACTGGGGCTGAATATCTAGAATCAGAGTTGCTGAGTCATAGTAGATGCTACTGATGAGGTTTTCCAAGTGGGTTCAGTCATTTCATTTCCACTGGCGATGTATGAGAGATTTAGGTGTCCGAATTTTTCTTATTGATTTGTAGAAGTTCCTTATTCTGGATGCCAGAACTTGGTTGGAGATAAATGTATTGCAAATATTTTCTCCCACTTTTTGAAATGCCTTTTCACTCTTAATATTGTCTTTTAATGAGCATTCATAATTTTAATTTTTTTGAATTCGTTATTTTCCCCTTTACAGTTAGGTCTTTTGTGTCCTGTTGGGGAATCTTGACCTATTTTGATGGTGTGCCGATTTTATTTATTTTTCTGAAAATCTTATTGTTTTACCTTTAAATCAGCAATCTGCATAAAATTGACTTTCTGTATGGTGTGAAGACATAAAGACGTGTTTTTCTCCTGTATGGACAGTCAACTGGCCCCGTACACACCTTCCTTTCTTCACTGTTCTTCAGCATTGCCTTTGTCATACATCAGGTGGCAGACATGTGTGCATCTACTTCTGGATTCTTCGGTGTGTTTATCCCTCTGCCGGTGCTGATGTTAGAGAAGGCGCTGGTATCTGGTGGTGTAAGTCCTGCCTACTCTCTTTCTTCCAATTTGCATAAATTATGCTTGGCCCTTGCATTTCCATAGGAATTTGAGACTTAGCTTGTCCACTTTGGGGCTGAAATTGCTTTGATTAGTATTGGGGTTGTGTTAAAACGATAGGTCAGTTAAGTAAAAATTAAAATCATTACAAGATGGAATGTTCTGATCCATAAAAATTATCTGCATTTAAGAAAACTTTCAGTAAATATTTGGAAGCTTTCCATGCAGGGATCTTGCGTGTATTTAGATTTGTTCAACAACTGTTTTTTTACACTAATGTCAATGACTTCTTCTGTGTTTTGTTTGTTACTGGTATATGGATAAGTAATTCATTTCTGAATGTTGACATTGTATCTAAAAGTCTTGCTGTGTTGCTTTATTGATTTTAATAGTTTGTATATTCTTTGAGATTTTTTACATACACAATCTAATATTTTTCTGCATGTGACAGTGTTTTTGCCTTTATTCCCTATATTTCTTTATGCTCTTATGCTTGAATGCACTGGCTCAGACCTGCAGGAGAATGTTGAATAAAAATAACAATATCAGCATTATTGTCTCATTTCCAATTTCTTGAGAGATGCTTTTAAAATATCCCCATTAGGTATGATGTTTATGTAGATTTTAGAAGGTTATTAAAGATCAGATTAAGGGATTTCCCTTTAGTTTTTAGTCTACTATGTGTTGAAAAGCTTTGTGAATAAGCATTAAAGTTTGTGAACTGATGCCTCTGTATCAATTGAGATAATCTCATTTTTTACATTTTTCTATTTAGTGAATTACATTGATTTTGAAATAGGAAACTGGCCTTGCATTTTGGATAAACCCCAGTTGATTGGAATGTATTGTATTTTTTTAAAAACAGAATTCTGGATTTTTTTAAGGGATTTTTGCATATAGTTTCATGAAAGATTAGTGTATAATTTTTTCTTTCTTATAAAGTTCCTATCAGGTTTTGGAATCAAGACTATGCTTTTTTAAAAAAGATTTATTTATTTGAAAGTCAGAGTTACAGAGAGAGAGAGAGAGAAGAGGCAGAGATACTGAGACAGAGTGAGAGAGAGACAAAGAGAGACAGGTTTCGATGTTCCACCTGCTAGTTCATTCCCCAAATGGCCACAGCAGCCAAGGCTTGCCCAGGCTGGGGCCTGGAGCCAGGAGCTTCATCTGGGTCTTCCATGTGGGTGCAGGTGCCTAAACACTTGGGCCATCTTCTGTTGCTTTTCCTGAGCCATAAGCAGGCAGCTAGGTTGGAAGTGGAGCAGCCAGGACTCAAATTAGTGCCCATATGGGATGTCACCATTGCAGGAAGTAGTTTTACTCACTAAGCCACAATTCTGGCCTCATATTCATTTAAAAGAAAAATAGTTCAAAAGTGCACCCTCCATTTCTGTTTGAATCTGAGTTTCAAGAGTAAATCACTTCATTGTAGCTAGCTGTCCAGTATACACAACTTCTATTTCTTTTTTTATTTTTAGAATTTTTAAAAGATTTATTTATTTAAAGTCAGAATTACACACAGAGAGAAGGAGAGTCAGAGAGAGAGAGAGGTCTTCCATCTGCTGGTTCACTCCCCAATTGGCCGCAATGGCCAGAGCTGCACTGATCCAAAGCCAGAAGCCCAGAGCTTCTTCCAGGTCTCCCATGCTGGTGTAGGGGCCCAAGCACTTGGGCCATCTTCTACTGCTTTCTGAGACCATAGCAGAGAGCTGGATAGGAAGTAGAGCAGCCGGGACTTGAACCAGTGCCCATATGGGATGCCCGCATTGCAGACAGCGGCTTTACCAGCTACACCACAGTGCCAGCCCCTCTTTTTTTATTTTATTTTTAAATTTGAGAGGCAAAGGGACAGAGAGAAACAGACAGAGAACTCCTATGCACTGGTTCAGTCCACAAATGCCTGCAAAAGCTAGGGCTGGGCCAGGGTCACAGCCCCTCTCATGGGCCGGGTCTACTTCCCTCTAGACTTCTATTTTCAGAGACGAAGCCATTATTTTTAGGTTTTCTGCTACCTCCATCCTGTTGATGTAGCTCTCACGTATTGCATGCTGTGGAGGAGGCCATGTTCTGGTGATAAACACGTTTGAACTCATTCAAAAGGAAGTCAACCCAGTGTTTTCACTTGGCATCAAGGCTTTGCTCTAGCAGTGTCACGTCTAAGTTTCATTCTGCAATCATGTCTGCTTTCGCTGAAACAATGTCTCAGACACCTTGAAAGCTTTTCTCCAAGTTTTCACCAATCGTAAATCAGTGATTAAGCACAAAGATTTTGGAGACAACTGGTTGGAATCCTGAATCCTGCCTTTCCCAACGTGTGGTTTTGGTATTTAGTCTCTTAAAAGCTTGGTTTCCTTTTCTATGCTGGAGATTAATAACAGTACCGATGTCATTTGTCTTAGAAAGATTTCAGTGCTTGTCCTTGTAAACGCCCAACAAATATCAGCTACTCTCATGACATTTCTCTGCTGTTCTGCTAACAGTGAAGAGAAGCCCAAGTCAGTGCCTTGAAACCAGTCACTGGCTGCAATGGACAGAGCTGCACTGATCCAAAGCCAGAAGCCCAGAGCTTCTTCCAGGTCTCCCATGCTGGTATAGGGGCCCAAGCATGGTTGCCTTTGTCAGAATACACTGTCCACCTGTGCACTCCCATTTCTTCACCTTAAGATAAGAAACCACACCCAGTGCAGTGAGCCTGTAGCTTGTGTTGACTTTATGGTAACAGAAACTGCCTAACTTCTCCGAGGTAAGTAGCTGACATTTTGTGAATACCCCAAAAGTTATTCCATAGATTTGAAAGAGCAGCGGTAATATGATTAACTTGGTGTGTTTTAATTGTATCGCAGGTTCTGGTAGTTAGTGCTAAAGAATTCGCCAATTATAATAAGTTTTCAGGTTGATTTCTTTATGCTTACCTCCTAGTCCATGAGTGAAATGCAGATAAGACTTCCTTTGGATGTGATTTAGGTTAGGAAAGAGAAGAGAGAAGGATGCTGTGTTTGACACAGTGTATTGATATTGCTTGTCCGTGTATTAACATGTCATGTCATGTGACGGTTAGAGACCCAAAAGCTTCCAGGTAATATTGGCCTGATGAAGTCAATGTATGTAAAGATCCTTTTCTTGACTCCACTGTGTTTACGTAAGCTAATCGACCCTATTCTGGCTTCTTTAAACGATGTTGAGGTTTCCTGACATACACGCATTAGGCCTCACACTTGAAATAGGACATGGTGTTTAGAACAGAACTGAGAAACTTTCCTTCCTGTTAGCAAAGTCAGCAATGGAAGGAGCCTCTCTACCCACACGGGGACAAGACAGCATTTTTCATCCCTTTGACAAATTTAAGGCAGTCAGAGGAGAGGAAGGAAAAGGAGGGACTAATGAGAGAAAGCAATGACTGGAGGGGAGGGAGGCTGTTCCTATCTGGACTATGGTATCCTGCACCAGGCTGACCACAGGGTAAATATTTGTAGATATTGATTTCCCCACATAAAGTGACCAAGGGTAGTAAGAGAGTTTCAGCAAAACATTGAAACTGGGAATCAAAGCGGAATCTAAAGAAAGGAAGGGCTGCCCATAGGTAGGGAAAATTCATTCCCTTCACAGTTTACTAAAGAAGAGTCGAGCCAGAGGCTTGGCACTGTTTTATGCATTCCCTAGAGACGAGGTCTTTTGCACCCATCTGGAATGCTGGAGCACATTCAAAATGGAAACAAAAGAAACCTCAGTGGCTGTGAGGCAACCATCCAAGCGTCTTGTAGGTTACTGGTTGGCTCAGCAGGTGAAGTGCTTTTCCTTCACCTGGTACAGTGACACCTGGGCAAGACGGCACCAAAAAGGGGGCGATTTGTCACGATTGAACATCCAGCAACACGTGTCTCCCACCAGGCAAATTAATGCTTCACCAGTTTCCATCAGAATTAGGGGTTGCCTCTCCCATTGAAAAATACAATAAGTCCATATCATTTCAAATTGCAGTAACTTGGAACGTGGAATATTTTCCTCAAATATCAAGATTCGGGGCGCAGTTGAAACACCTTGGCAGCATTCTATTTACAGATGGCCGCCAAGTGCATCATCTCATGCTGTCAATCCATAAGGGCCATGTGGCGAAGCTCCTGGGAACTGAGGCTGGAGACAGAGACTCTCCTATCTGCTGCCCTGGACACCCAGGGCCCCAAACCCGGTTCCCCAAAGAATCCTTTCTCACTCCATGAAAGGCCAGAAACTTAATCCAGTTGAGCTGTTGCTGTCTTAGCTTTCTTCCTCCTCTGTGAATTTCAGTCCCTGTACCTTTCATTCTCTGAGGCCTAAGCCTTCCCAAGGTCCACACCAGACTTCTACTTTGAGGAGGTCGCCTGATCCAACAGCATCTGCATCTGCCTTCCTCCACTTGTCACTCTGTTGGCTCATTCCCTGATGGGTACAGCTGACTCGTCCTGTGCATGTGGCACCCTACACTCAGAGACATTGGCACGGTCTCAGTGTCCCCCTGAACAATGTGTCACTCTTCACGAGTGCTGAAGTCCCGCACCTTTCTCTGAAATCATCACAAATGCAGGAGGGACAGAACCTGATGACCGACTTGGCTGAGATCGCGTCTCCTCCCTCTGTTCAAGGTTAGTTTCAGCTTCCCTTAACTTTAAATATCTCCAAATCCAAACTGGGGAACTATTGAGAAAGGGGGTGAGCTAGGCCTGCATTAGGTCCAATAATGCCAGTAAGGAGGACAATTAAACTATAGCAGGACTTGGTTCCACACTGGGACATAGATCCCTGTGGGCTGGAGTGGTGTCTCCCCAGCCAGAAGCCCTAGGACCCTCTGCCCTGGTGAGAGCCTCCGGTTAGTGCTGTCTTCCCTCCCAACCACCCGCATACCTGCTGATCTTCAGGTGCACTCGTGGGAGGGCTGGGGCTGGGGCTGGGCAGTGGCATCGTTTCATTCCCATTCTTAGGTCCTGGATCCTTCACACTACCCTTTGACCACTAGTAAAAAAGTGACAACAACGTCAGCAAAGTCCAAGTTCTCATCCTCGTCCATCTCTAACCAGAACAACCCTTGGAGGCCTAACCTAGCTTGGGGGTTGCTTGCTGGGGAGGTGACCACACGCAGCACTGCAATGAGAAATCTCCGGCTAGTCCTTTTACAGGGCACATTACAGAAGCATCCTGTAGTTTACAGATCATTCCCCGTCTTTACAGTGCGGGCTCTGTCTTAGCCCACTTTCCACTGCTATCGCACAACACTGCAGACTGGACATCGTATACACAATGAAACTGTATTTGGCTCGCTGTTCTGGAGGCTGGCAGTCCAAGTGCATGGCCTTGACGCTGGTGAGGGCCTCATGCTGCATCACAGTGTGATGGGAGGACAAGCAAGCACCTGTAAGCCCCAGAGAGGGACTCGAGCCAGACACATGGTTTCTATCAGGAACCCAGTCCTGCAACAGTGCATTCATGAGAACAGGGCCCCAGTGACCCCCCCGCCCCACCCCTGCAGCCTCTCAGCATCTCACAATGGCAAATGCATCTCAGCATGACTTTTCTAGGACATATTCAAAACATACAAGAGAAAAAAATAAAACATCAGAATTAAGTTCAGGTAAAGCGAGTGCTTCCTATTGAGGAAAGGGGGAAAAATACTGAAATGCATTATACTATACTTCTCTGGGGGTAAATCAAAACAAACAAAAACCAAAATAAACAAAAAAACCTGTGTTTAGTTTGCTGACAGCAAAGTATGTTTATTGATTTATATATTTTTAAAAATTTATTTTGTTTATTTGAAAGGCAGAGTGACAGAGAGAGGTGAGGAGAGACACAGAGACAGAGATCTTCCATCCATTGGTTCATCCTCCAAATGCCCACAAATGGCCAGGGCTGGACCCAGCTAAAGCCATTAGCCTGGAACTCTGTCTGGTCTTCCACGTGGGTGGTAGGGACCCAAGTACTTGGGTCATCTTCTGCTGCTTTCCCAGGTGCATTAGCAGGGAGCTGGATGGAAAGCAGAATAGCTGGGACCCAGAACTGGCACTCATATGAGATGCCAGTGTCTCAGGTAGCCCTTTAGCCCACTGTACCACAATGCCAACGAAATCTACTTATATATGGAAAAAAAATACACCTGACTCCTAGGGATGCTGGTAGCACTGTGCTTTATTTTACTCTGTTCTGCTTACAAAAGAGTCATTATTAAAAAGCGATTTTCAGACTGATTTTTTATGGCATGAAAGTTTCTCAAATGGCAAATTGTGGCTTATATTTCTCTTCTCTTAATTTTTTTTAAATGAAGAGTTATTTTTATTTACTTGAAAGAGTGACACAGAGGAAGAGAGGTTTACTCCTTAAATGGCAGCAATGGCCTGGGCTGGGCCAGGCAGAAGTCAGGAGCCAGGAACTCCATCTGGGTCTCTCACGAGGGTGGCAGGGGCCAAGTACTTGAGCCATCAACCACTGTCTTCCCAGGCGCATCAGCAGGAAGTGGGATGGGAAGTGGAGCAGCCAGGACATGAACCGTCACTCTGATACAGGATGCTGGCGTCACAGCAGCTTAACCTAGCTTAACACTGGGCCCTCTTAAATTCTATTGAGCCTTTATCATAAGCCAATGCCTTGGCTGCAAAATTCAATGAGACTTGTTTTTGTTCTCAAGGACACAACCTGGTAGGAGTAGACAGCTATTCAAACCAACGTGTGTCGTGAGTACTGGCAGTGCTCCAATGACTGTGTCTCTCAAGGTAGTGTCTGTAGACCAGGTTGCGTCTGATCACCTCTTCATCACTTATTTAAACCCAGGTCCCTGGTTCCCAATCCTAGAACCTTAAATCATTTCAGGCTAGGGGAATGTGTGCTGGGATCTCATCTGAAGCTCCCAGGAGATTCTTTGCACACTGAAAATTGACAGTTGGTATAGGGGAAAACAAGGGCACAAAAAGGCAGGGCTTGATTGTGGGGAGCAACTCGGACTAGACTAAGTTACGGGAATTAAGACTTATTCTATGCATCTGCTCTCCCACAATATGGCACTGAGAAGGGAGAAACAGCTTCTACACAGCTGCCTCCAGTTCAACCAATAAACAGCAGGACCTGCTCCTGATTGGAGGAGAGCAGCGTACTCGGCGTGTGGGTAGCAGAGTTGGGATTGGTGGAAGAGGACTATAAAGGAGGAGAGAGACAACATGCACCAGGAACATCTATCTGAAGGAACACCTGAGCAGCCCCCGAGAGAGCCGGCCGGTGGTGTGCCGCTCCCCCGCAGAAGTGGGGAAAGTGGCAGGGGGAACCGCCCTTCCACGGAGGTGGAAGGGACGGTAGCCAACCCGGGAAGAACCAGCAGCAAACCCGGGGAGGGCCGAGCAGACAAAAGAACAGCGCAGGGTCCTGTGTCGTTCCTCCACGAAGACGGGGAGCGACATTGATGCAGGCCACCTTGGCTGGGGTGGAGATCAGGAAGATTTTCTCAGAGAGAGGACACTGGAGTTGGGCTTTAAGGAGACAAGTGTGGGTTCTAAGGATGAGATGCTCTGGGAGCAGAGGCGGCCAGACGGACACTGCATTGTCCATTCCCTGGAAGGAGCATCGCTCTGTCTCTTGGGCCTGGGGATGAGCTGGAGTGGGAGCAGAAGAGTTGTACGCAAATCTCCGTGGCTCACAGACACAGGGACACACTTCTTACACATGGATATGTTTACTGCTAATCCCCTGGGTTCTGCTCCAGATCTACCTTCTAGATACAGCAAAATAGCAGCCAAAGGGAGGAGAACTGCTCAGGGTGTAAGGAAGAAGAGATGACACCGTGGCCAATGGACTTCTGCTCAGACACAGCGCATGTCACTTTTACTCAGAGTTTATTATCCTGCCCCAGGGAGAGGTGGTGCATACCTGAAATAATATGATCTCCCATAGGTGGCAGTTAGTAGGAGTCACTGAATTAAAGGAAACAACATGCCATCAAAAGAATTGAAGGAGTTCAATCATCTGTTTAAATAGCTTAGGTTTTGAGGGTGTGATAATGGAATGTTTGAGTCATCAATTTGTTTTTGAACTTTCACCTATTTTATTTAGGTTTTAATTTTTTTTTCAAATTCCAACCAGAAGCTAAATGCAATTGGAAACTGGTAAGCATTAGTTTTACTCCAAAGGAGTAGGATCATTCATATATACTCTAATAAAAGTATGCAACCCTTAAGCAAAGCTTTTCTTCATTTAAAAGAAAAAGACACTATACAGTAGTCTTTTCATATGTTCATCAGAGTCATCAATTTTTAAAAATTTGAGAGAGGGAGAGGGAGAGGGAGAGGGAGAGGGAGAGGGAGAGGGAGAGGGAGAGGGAGAGGGAGAGAAAATGAGCACACTCCCATTTGCTGGTATACTCTCCAAACACTTGCAACAACCCCTTACTGGGACTCATGCTAGCAGTCCAGAACTCAATCCCTGTCTCCTGCGTGGGTGGCAGGAACCCAATTACTTGAGCCATCAGCATTGCCTCTCAGGGTGTGCATTACAGGAAGTTGGATCAAACCCAGGCACACTGAGAATGGGATATGGGCATCCCAAGTGGCATCTTAACCACTGTTGCAAATGCCCACCCTATCAGTTGTTTTCATCAGCTGTATCTGATTTCCCAAGTATGCTTCCTAGAACTCACTGCTCCCAAGAGATGCTGAGGTACTATAAGAACAGGAATTCCATCAGCAAATACATTTAGGAGACCTGCATTTTCATTTTGTGTTAAAAGCTCATGGCAGCTTTCCCGTGGTGAAGCCCAATTGAAATCTTTTAAAATTAACTTTGTTTTGTACATTTCCCAAGGTTATTTGATCACAGAATCCTTATTGCACAATACTTACTAAGACATTCCAGGGGCCAGCACTATGGCATAGCAGGTAAAGCTGCTACCTGCAGCCCTGGCATCCCATATGGGTGCTGGTTTGAGTCCTGGCTGCTCCACGTCTGATTCAGCTCTCTGCTATGGCCTGGGAAAGCAGTAGAGAATGACCCAAGTCCTTGGGTCCCTACAGCTGCATGGGAGACCTGGAAGAAGCTCTTGGCTCCTGGCTTCAGATTGGCCCAGCTCTGGCTAGTGCAGCTAACTGGGGAGTGAACAGTGATGGAAAACTCTCTCTCTCTTTCTCTCTCTCTGCCTGTCCTCTGTGTAACTCTGACTTTCAAATAAATAAATAAATAAATAAGTATTAAAAAAAAAAAAAGACGCTCCAGGACTGGCCAGTGTAACCTACTTGGACTTCAGGATACACTAAATAAAAGTACCCTAAAAGTGCGTCTCACTTTTCTTGGTAACCACTCCAAGGTTCACCAAGTCTCCCCCTAGAACAAATTCAGCCTGGCGGCTAATCGAAGTGCACCACAGTCCAAGTCAATTTCCTGGCATTTAACACACGTGATTGAGATGCAAGCAAATGTAATAAAGTGATTTTTATAGGATTTCTCTGCTCTGCTCAGACTACCACAGTTCAGCAAATCCAGGACAGCAGGACACCTTATCACATAGATGCTTGACTAGTTGTAAAGGTGGCACAGCTGGGGAATACAACCATGAGTACCCAAAGCTTTCCGCGTCAGCAGTCGAGCATCCTGGCTGAATGGCATTGTAGCCATCTGCTAGTGACTCCTTCAGAAACCTCAATGAAGGGGCCAAATCAAATCACCAAGGATGTTTATTCCTGACACAATTCTGTTTAGTTTCCTAAGCATGGATGCCTGAGACAGTCCAGGTTCTTTACTTTTCCTAGTCAGAGACTTCCATATTGGGAAGTATTCATATTTTAGACTTTAAGATAATGGTTAGTGTTTACTTCTAGAACTCTACTTAGTAGCCGCGATAGAGTCCAGCAGCATAAACATCGGGTAATGCCAAATCTGTGATCTCTCACTCAGTACTGCATTTACTGATAGGGTAAATCAGGAAAGAGCATCGAAGACGTGCATTTGAAGAGGTCTGCCTTTCCACTCATCTCCCTTCGAGGCCTTCAAAATTTTAGGGGGAACAATGTAGTGCCCCAGTTGTTTCTTTTTTAACTCAGTGTTTTTATTTATTTATTTTTTAACAGTTCTTCAGTTCCCTGGCTTGTCCCAGATTGGTACCTAAAACTTGATAATGGTATAAACACACCAAGTACAAACTCGCAATTCAAATTGGAATATGTCCTTACATTTAAAGCAGTTAGTTATCAAAGACAAATGATGCAAGATGCTGCACCAGAGTGAATCTGCCCAATGTTGACACAGAAATTGTCTTGAGCAGATTAAACCACGACCAGAAAAGCAGGCAGAGGGACCATGAGTGACAGGGGCTTTATGGGGGGGCCATGCCTCCCAGGGGGGAGTTCATCTTCAGACTCAAAGAGCCGCCTTCAGGGATCATGTAACTTGAATTCCTGGTGTCATCTTAGCTTGACCAGCTCTGGAAGAACATATTAACCCCCGCTTGTGATTTTCAGAAAACCATTCTAATTTAGCAAGTAATTACGGGTCACATGTAGGACAAAGAGCTAGATAATCTTGGATTACCCACAGGAAGCTTTGTCTCCAGGGCAACCCCCTGGAGGGTCTGCTAATGCCCAGGCCCCGCGGTTAATGAAGTGGGAAAGGTAACCGGCTCCTAAACCTGTTGGAGCCAGGGAGCGGGACACAACGATGATAGCTGTGCGACACTAGGTGACAGGAGATGATGTTACAAGAAGCAGGCAGAGACAAACCATTTAGAGAAACGGTAGAACTGTCACTGTTCTGCTAGACCAAGCCTACAGAGCTAAGATCAGCCTACAGTGAGTTCAAGTCAGGTTCTGAATTGTAGCCTCACTTTCAGCTGAGTCCTCCGGTTTCAGATCTTCCTAGGACTCAGTTACCCCACAACCTGGTTTCTCCCATGGTGTAGCCTCACTTACGACACCACGCTGAGAGGGGCCCAAGGAGGAATTCTGGAAGATAAGACAGACGTGGTACTGTCCATCAGTGTCTTTGAAATCACATGCTGGACTGGAAAATGAGATCAGGTTGCACAGACAAGTACCAGGTGAGAATCTTAGGTAAAGGTGGAGGAGGAGTCTGGGTGACACAGCCATGGAGTGGCTGGGAGGAGGTCATGGGGACAATGGCATCCCCTCAAGGCGACTGGAGATGCTGTAGCCTCTACTCCCTTCCTGCTTCTCTCTCCCTCTGTTTGCAATGGCTGCATTTAGGATTCACCTCCCGGCGAAGCCTTCTGTCATGGGATGTGCCCTCCTCCACTTGTCCTGGAGCACTCACTGAGCCACATGGTACATGTGTATGCTCTTTCCTCAGTCACAGAGAGTCTGGGGCTCCTGAGTTTTGGAACTCTTGGCGTGAAAGGTAAGGGGTCCTAGGATATCCACTTAGTGCTCTCTAAACGCTTGCTAAGAATGCATTGTGAGGCAGGTCCCAGCCTGGATGCTGGAGATACAAAGAGGAATAAAACACAGTGTCTACCAGTGAGCGCTCAGAGACCAGAGACAGCGCAGGTAAGCTAGCAGGAAAGTGCAGTCAGCCCTGAGACATAAAATCAGCTGGACCGGTGGCAGGTGTAGGGCCTGGCGGTTAAGATGCTGACTAGGATGTCCACATCCCACATGGGGGTACCTGGCTTTGATGCCCAGCTCCAGCTCTGGCTTCTGACTCCAACTTCCTGCTAATGCAGACCCTAGGAGGCAGCAGCCATGGCATGAGTGAGTCCTGCCCCCCACGTGGGAGACCTGAATTGAGTTCCCAGCTCCTGGCTTTGGCCCCTGCCATTGTAAGCACTGGGGAGAGTTAAGCTACAGATGGGAACTATTTCTCTGTCTCCATTCTCCTCTGCCAAAGAACAGCTGGAAATATGTCTGGCCTAGCACATTTCTGAATATTTGGTAATAAGAGAGAGGAGCCAGAAGTTTTGCTTTAGGGGCAGGTATTTGGGGGAGCAGCTAAGTCACCACTTGTGACACACATCCCATAGCGGAAGGCCTGACATCTTGGTTCAGATCCAGCTTCCTTCTCATGCACATCCTTGGTGGTAGCAGATAAGGCTTCAAGTCCTTGGGTCCCTGCCACCCATGTGGGAGACTAGCTGGAGTGCCAGGTTTTGGGCTTTGGCTGGGCCCAGTCTGGCTATTGCAGGTATTTGGGGAGTGAACCACTGGATGGAAGATCTCCGTGTCTCTCCCTGAGTTTTAAACAAAATGAAAATTAAAAAAAAAATGAGGTCATAGTTTACCACCCAGACCTTTTATGAACGAGTAGAACACTGCACTGGAAGACCGTAGCTTAGGAAATACCAGTAGTGTCAGTCATTGCCAGCCTCGGGGGCTAACCTTAAAACTTTACAAAACAGAGGTAGAAAGGCTGAAGGGATTGGTAAAGGTTAGCTGTTCACTTAGGAAGCTATGTTGGTAATAAAGGAATGAACTCTCTCCACTGACAAAAGTGGGAAAGACAAAGGAAACCTACCTGATGGAATAAAGCTTGCAATGCTCTGGGGAGCTGAAACCCAGTGGGCATTGCTGAATAGGAGCACAGTGCAGCCCCAAAGAAGGTCCAGACAAATTCCAAGTCTTCAGGCCCAAGGACGGAAGGAGATGACGGACGCCTGGTCCGTGCAGGGAAGCGAGAATCTTGTCCTGTATTGTGAACGCACTGTCAGTGTGAGATCCTGCAGAGTAGGAGGTGGCAAGAAGCTCCAGTGATGCTCACCCAGATGTCTGCAGAGCTGGCTGTGCTTACCAAGAAAAGGGAACCCGCGGAGGAAACGGAGCCTCTTATTTTCCTGTGTCCACATCTTGGGAACTAGATGGAAAAGCCAGGTGTGTGGGAGTTGATCTGGGAGTGGAGCCAATGACCGGGCCAATTGGAAGAAACCACAGCAGTGCAGCTCATGATTGCCAAGCCTTTGGGCAGGAGCTCCAGGTCTACAATTCTGATAATAATTTACAACCCTGTGGGATTAAACCTCAGCTAGGCATGGCCGTATCTGAAAGCCACAGAGACATAGCAAGAGGGGTGGCCTGCAACTGTAACCCATCCATCCTGTTCCTCCGTCTCGCAAATGAAAATTTAAAAAATCAGGAGCTCAGATCTCACACCAGACTGAACATACACTTAAGATCTATGTATTTAAGGTCTATATATTTAAGATCTTCCAAATGTACATAAAACTTGGAGAAATGCTGCTGTAATTATATTTGTGCTTTGAGAAGACTCTAAGAACACCCCCTAGGATGGCTATAATTAAAAACAAAGGCAAATAACAAGAATTGGTGGAGATGTGGAGAACTGGAACCCTGCACATTGCTGGTGGGAACAGGAAGTGCAGCCACTGTGGAAAACAGCACAGTGGTTCCTGGATGATGTGAACCTGGAGTTACCCATTCAGAGCAATCCCACTCCCGATATTCACCCCAAAAGAACTGGAAGCATGCTCGAAGAAAAACTTTCACTGATGCTCATGATTGGCAATAGGTAGAAACAACCCAAATGCCCACAGATTGGCCAAGGGATAAACAAAGTGTGGAACAGAGTATTGACAAATGCGACAACTTGGATGAACTCTGAAAACATTCCGAGAGAAGCCAGCACTACAGGTCATGTGGTTCCACTTAGAGGAAGGGCTCAGAATAGGCAAATCCAGAAGGCAGATGGTGGTTGCCAAGGGCAGAGGTGAGGGGAGAATGGAGAGTGACTGGTTAATGGGTTTGGGGTTTCATTTAGAGGAGATGAAGATGTACTGGGGCCACGTAGCAGTGACGGATGCACACCACTGCAAATATACTAAATGTCTCTCATAACTTTTGTGCCATAGGTATTATACTACACTTTTTATTTTTAAAGAAAGTAGAGAGCAAGAGCAGAAAACAAACTAAGTGGTTCCCCCAAATGCCATTTTTTGTGGGTTCAGTGAGTAGTTAGTAATTGTGTTTTAGTTTTCTTAACTTTTCATTAATGATCAGGATACTAAAACTTGAAAGTGGGCATACATTGCTTTGTAAAAACACCAAGGTCATAGACCTAGTCAATACTTTGTTCAAAACTAAAAGGAAAATGAACATAGCTGAGTTAGGTGAAAATGAAGTAGGATGCCATACAGCAAGGTCAAGCATAGGAAGTCAACAGTTGCTAAGGACAAGAAGGTGAAAACAGATGTGAGATAAAAATTGAGAAGTCAGAGATCACAGCCTTTGGGAATGGAGAAGGGAGCGCTGTGGATGGAAACTCAGCTTCAGTAACTGAGTTTGTACATTGGTGAATTGCAGATGACATAGAACTCACGGGGTTCTCTTGCCAACCCACTTAGCATCGCTCAGACACAGCCTCGAATTGTGCTTCCAGTTCTGGGGTTTGCCTCTGGTAACCTGAGCAACAGAGGGGCTATGGGTTAGTTATATTGTTCACCCTACCCCACTCCCATGCCACCTCTGGTCATATACCCTGCTGTGTCTGGGGAGGCAGGGGGCACAGAGCATAAGCTCTGGGTCTACAATGGCCTTGATCATGTCTCTACCACTTATAGTGTGTGACACTGGGCAAACCACTTGCCTTTTGTGCCTCTGTCTTCTCAACTGTACAATGGGGATAAGGATTCATAATTGTGGGAATTAACTGAGTCAATACAAAGGGAAGGCTTGCAACTTAGGAATAATTCAATTCCATCAGTTGCTTAATGTTATTACCTTTAATTACTATTAATATTATAATTACTCTGCTGAGCTCTGGGATTGTGGAAGCAGTAAGATGCCGCCCTGTTATGGCAGAGCTCATGTCTGATGGGGAGCAACTGCAATGCCGCCTGGCAAACACAAAGAAGAGGTGGTACAAAGTGCTTTGGGCTCCCAGAAGCACTTTGATTCAGCCCAGGAAGGAAACTAAGGCTTCAAAGACCAGGGAATGGACCAAGAGATGGAAGCCAGTCGCTGTGGGCAAAGGGGAGGACATGTGCAAAGGTCAGAGCCAGAGCAGGACCTGGCTCCCTTAAGGAGCTGGGATTGGTTTGTGCAGTTGATATAGAGTGTGAGGGAGGGATCGTGGCAGATGAGCTGGAAAGGCAGCTCTTATAGTTCTGGTCCTTGCCCGCAATCCCTGGCATTTTTTGGCTTGCACATCATTCCAATTTCTTCACGTGGCCATCTTCAGTGTGTGTATCTGTCTGTCTGTGTCTAAATTTCTTTTAGTCCTCGATTGAAGCCCTCATGTAGTATGATGTCATCTTACCTTGATTATGTCTGAATAGATCCAAGAGAAATCACTTTCAAAGACATCAGGATGAGGACTTGAACATATCTTTTGTGGAGGACACAATTCAATCCATAACAGGACCTGCCCCATTAGAGCAGGGGACAGATGCAGACGGACACACAATTCACAGGGCTGGGGCAGGCTGAAGCTGGGAGCTTTTTATGCAATCCAGGTTTCCCACGTGGGTGGCAGGGGCCCAAATTCTGGAGCTGTCACTTGCTGCCTCCCAGGGTGCACCTTAGAAGGAAGCTGCAATTAAGAGATGGAGACAGAACTAGAATCTATGTACTCCAATTTGGGATGTGGGCATCACAACCCAAGTCTCTTTTTTTTTAAGGGAAAAGGTTTATTGGGGGAAACCTGGCAGACCAGAGGGAAGGAGAGAAGAAGGAAAAGAGGGAGAAGAGTGTAAGAGAGAGAGATCAAGAGACAGAGAAAGAGATTGAGAGAGACAGAGGGAGAGAGATCAGAAGACGGAGAGAAAGAGAGTCATGTGTTCAGGAACAGGTCCTCTTAAAACTTTGCGGGGGTGGGGGCAGGCAGGGAAGTAGGAGCATCGAATCCTATTAGGGTGGGGATGGAGCTGACACCGGTGGTTAAGCCATTGGGTCACCTGGCTTCCAGCCATGGCGGCGGGGGCTAGAGCCTAGGATACAACCCAAGTCTTAACTGCCAGGCCAAATGACTGTTTTTTAAAAAATTTAGGAGCCAGAGAGAGACAGAGAGACTCCCATTTGCTAATTCAATCCCCAAATGCTCACAACGGCTGAGGCTGGGCTGGGGCCACAGTCAGGAGCCAAAAACTCAAGGCAGATCTCCCACGTCAATTACCTGAGCCATCACCTCTGCTTCCCAGGGGCTGCATCAGCAGGAAGCTGGAATTGGGAGCCAGAGCAAGGCACTGAAACAAGGCACTCTGATCTGCAACATGAGCTTCTCACCCTGCGGGCCGAATGCCCACCCCAGGTCGGTATCATGCATTAAAAAAATTTTTTTTATTTGACAGAGTTAGACAGTGAAAGAGAGAGACAGAAAAGTCTTCCTTCCGTTGGTTCATCCCCCAAATGGCCGCTATGGCCGGCGCTGCTCCAGTCTGAAGCTAGGAGCCAGGTTCTTCCTCCTGGTCTCCCATGCAGGTGCAGGGCCCAAGCACTTGGGCCATCCTCCGCTGCCCTCCTGGGCCACAGCAGAGAGCTGGACTGGAAGAGGAGCAACCGGGACTAGAACCCAGCACCCATATGGGATGCCAGCACTGCAGGTGGAGGATTAACCACATGAGCCATGGGGCTGGCCCCTGAATGCATGGATTTTTAACATATTTGATGTGCTTTAGCCTATGCCAATTCCTTAAATTCCTTATGTGTCCTTAATAATGCTCAAATTCTTCCATGGGAGCCTCTTTTAGTCGCCTCTTTGGTCCAGTTAATACAATTCCTACACTTTGGATAGTGTTTTTGTTTTCTTGAATTTTTCCAATCTGATAGGTGAGAATTGATGTATTCTTGAGTACTAATTTGCATTATTTTGTTAGCAGTCATGTGCAGGAACTTTTTGTGTATTTAATTGGGTGTACCTTAGGCTTGCAGCTTACAAGTAAATAGTCCAAGAGGTAGTGGCACAGTATGCTCTAGAATATATTGAATTATAAACCAGGAGCCCTATGCTCTGATCTTGCCATTGGTGTGACCCACAAAGAGGTCACTTATTTTTCTGGATTTTCATCTCTTTCTTACTAAATTAGGGGATGTGCCTCTCGAGTCTCCAACGCCCCTTCTTGAACTAAAATGTTGAGATCTCAATTTCTTGCTCTGTCAGGCTCCAGATCTCACATGTATGTCGCTATTTTTCCAACAAAGCCAACTGAATAATTGTATAAGCAAGTCCAATTCAGTTGTGTTTGTGCAACTTATTCCGTCAGATTGATCTGTAAAACAAATCAATTGTTAGATTGCATGTCCGGGTTTTCCTATCATTATTGAAAATATGGTCACTGAACTGATGAGGGCCACAGCGATTGACCCTTCCGCTTGCTCTTTCAGAAGCTGCAGCCAACTGGCAAATAGCTCGGCCAGCCTCCTGCTGATGCATCTGCCAATGCCTGCAGCTCACTGCGCCCCTCCCCCGGCCGCCCCGCCCTCAGGCTGCCCATTAACTCATTAGAAGCTGCTGTGGCAGCAGCTGGGGGAGGGGCTGCTGGCTGCTGACACCTGCCTTGAGTCCCTGGTACCTGCCACTGTGTGTCTACTCCAACACGGCACACAGACTGATCACAGAGCACTGATCACAGTATCCAGAATCGACGTGTGCCTTGCGTGGGTCTTGGTGTGACGTCTGCCTCACGCATCGGGTGACAAACTCCACGAGGGCAGTTTATGGGGGTCATGCTTAGCTCACTTCTATATCCCTGGCACTCAGCTCAGGACATGCTGATATTTGCCGGGTGCAGAACGCCAGGGTGTGGGGTGGCCGAGTGGATCCAGTTGCTGGAGAGCTTCGCAGACACACAGTGACCTTCCTCGCGTTGTACACACTGTCCGTGGAAGGTGGAAGGGGGACCGCCCCCAATCTGGGGCTGACACGTAGCATTTGTACGCATGTGCACACACACAACCATGCTGTCATCGTATGTTCAGATCTAACACACGCAGGAATGTCTGAGCAGGAGGCTGGGAGGTTCCCAGGCCTGCGAGGCCGCAGCTACCAGGAGAAAGAGCACCGGCCTGGCCGATGGAACACCCGAATCTCATGCATACTCAGCCACTCCGTGGGACCCGGACGATTCTGGACCCATCCCTCAATCTGCAGAATAGCGGGGTGGGGGCCAGAGCCCCTGAAAAGCTCCCTCTGGGGCTGAGACCCTGAAGTTCTCCGGGTGGAGGCCTTGGTCACTTCCACACCGGGGCCTTCTCATCCCAAAATGGCGTTCGTCTGAAATCTCTCCCCTCCAAGGAACCCTGGACTCGCACTTTTCAAGAGCGAATGCTACCTCTCGAGCTTTGCAGTCATTCTTGCCTCTCAGGACCCAGCTTCCTGCCTTGTATCCTCAGTCACCTGTGTCAGTGTTGATAACAGAGCCCTGAGGACACCCCAGGCACTGTGAGTGGTGCATGCCAGGTTGCCCGTTGCCAAGGCTACCACATGACCCCCCCCCCCCAAAGTTTCTGCTGCCTGTGTCAACGTCATTCTCACCTTCCCTGGACTGCTGTGCTGTGGCTGGTTGGATTTGGCAGGTGGCAGTGTGGACACGGTCGTTTGTGTGCACGCGTGCTTAGGTGGGATCGGGAGACACGCTGCAGGGTCACTGCTCTAAAGTGGGGTTCCGTGTGTTGGGAAATGAACCTTCCAGAACTTCTGACTACAACGTGGGATAACAGAAGTGCGAATTCCTTGGCAATCTTCATCAATCCTGCAAGGCGCCAGGGAAAGCTGGTGTGACCCATGTCACTCCTGTGTTTCCAGGCACCCCGACTGTCCCCGGTCCTGTCCTAAAGCAAGAGCAGCACATGCGGCCCTGCGATGTTTCTAGAAACCCACTCTTCCACAGCGCGGCTCTCTCCTCCCTGCCACACACTCCATTCTGGATTCTGTGATACTTAAAAAGCAAACCAAACTCAGTGAGCTCCTCTGAGGGAACATACTAGATTTCATTGTTCATAAGTTCCAAAGGTTCATTGCAGAGACTGAGAAGCATAGAAAAGTCTAAAGGAGAGGAAAGACCCCCCGCCCCCCAGCAGCCCTGAGTCCCTCTGTGTGAGTCACTTCTGTCCTCTGTCCCCGGAGTTACGTCCCTGAAGCCCTTGTCATCACCAGGTCCACCCCACGCCTGGGAAGTGGAGGGTGCCCTTGGCAGCAGGAAGGGGCAGCGAATCCCACCCAAAGGGCTCCCGGAAACCCTGGGCTCTGAGACCAGGGCTGAGGGCCGTCTGGTGCAATGGCGACCTACAATGCTGAAGCGGAGGCAGTGGCCAGGGTGAAGCCCGCCAGGATCTCTGGCCAGAGCTGCTTCTCCCTCTCCTAGCCGATTGCACGAAGACGCCGTGGAAGATGTCACAATAAAATACCTGCAGCTCCCCTTCTCTCCCATCAAACCCTTCTTCCACCCCCTTGCGCCAAACTGTGGCTTTATTTTGGCCAAGCTCCGCTATGGGGGTTTTTCTCCCCCCACCCCTTTTTTTTAAATTCCTGTCTCATTAACTCCACTCCCTCAGCCTCCCTCGGTTTTCTAATGATTAAAGTAGTGGGCTTTTTTAAAAGGCCTCCAATTAGCACCTCATCAGCTCCAATTAGGGGAGACAAAAGCAGTGTAAAGATAACTCAACGAGAGGGGCCGGCACAACATCGTGTAATCGCTTAAGACAGGCATTGAGCATTTTGTTTGCTGGGCCATTCACCTTTCTTTCTCTCTTTTGGATGCGTTCAGGCTGCTGAGCTGGGAAGACGGTTCTCCCCGGGCTCTCATAATTCCTCATTCAGAAGCTACCTGTTTACAGCCCGGGGACCTAAACAATCCTATATTGTGTGCCCACTGCTTCCTTAACTCCAGCTCCCTAATGGCCCAGAGCCTTCTCCTTGTACTGTCTTCTAATTACAAGGGAGGGCAACAATGTATTTTTTTTTTTCAATGAGAGTTCTTTGGAGCAGTTAATTTGGTGCCTGTACCAAATGCCCCCAAACATTAATTAGGGTGGAAGGAACCCTAATTTCCTCAGTCCCTTTCCCCTCCGCTGGCTTCCCCGGTTTTCACATAGGCCTGGATGAGTCTCCATAATGAAATTACCTCATTAATGCCTTTATTCTTCACAGTAACTCATTCAAAACCGACCATTTAGCTTTAATTTAATGCTGTCAAAAGGAAAAGGGTGCATTCATGGCTTTGATTAGCAAAAAATTCTCCCCCCTCCCCGAGGGGTGGACAGATTTAAATTATGAAGATGGTAAGTAGTGAGTTATAATTGGGCACAAGCAGCACTTCAGGAAAGCTTAAATGCTTTCAAAGCCGGGGCTGGCTGCTCTGCGGACTATTAACTGTGTCCGGTGCCTTGTTCTCCGTATTTGAATTGATGGCAACTTAACTATCCAAAGAGAAAACAGGGTTTAATTTTTGTTTAATACACAGTGGGGTTCTATTTACCCACAGAGCCAAAGCTTTCCGATGAGCGCAGTCTTTGTTCCCTCCATAATTTCTGATCTGCGCTTTCTAGTGGGGGCTCCGGAGGGCGCCGTGCACGTCGCCGTGTCCGGGGTAAGATAAAGGCTGGGGGCAAGGCTGAGCATGTGGGTGGCTGACCTGACACCTCACCGAGGGCACCCCAGAAAGACAAGCGCTACAGCGCATTTCTAAAAAGAAAAAAATTCCTCATACTTCTGGGGATTTAATCTCAGAACTCTCTCCGTGGCATTTTGTCCTTGGACACGACCATCCTGTGAAGTACGACTTAGCCTCGTGAAAGAGTAAGGGCTCTGAGCTCTCAGGACGCTACTAAAGGCAGCATCAGAGACCCCTGAGCAGGAGTTGTGGGTAAAGCATTATACTTCATTATACTTTGATTTTTGCGGGAGGAGCTGCTTTCTCTTAGCATCCACAAGGTCAAGTGTGTTTACGTTGGCTCATGTTCAATTTGTATATAAAGCAGACAGACAGCATCACCAGGCAATGCAATACTGCCCTATCTGTATTAACTATGTGTGTACTATATATAAACAGCACATGGGCCATGGAGGTGTCGATGAATCAATCACCAGTGGATGCATTAGGTCTCTTTGCACAGAAGTTTTTGGATACCTAATTATGTGAAATCATCAAACATGAGCAGAAAGAAGGTGGGGACGGATAGAAGTTTTTTTTTTTTTTTTTTTTTTTTTTTTTTTTTTTTTGCCAGGCAGAGTTAGAGAGAGAGAGAGAGAGAGAGAGAGAGACAAAGGTCTTCCTTCCGTTGGTTCACTCCCCTAATGGCCGCCACGGCCGACACCGATCAGAAGCCAGGAGCCAGGTGCCTCCTTCTGGTCTCCCATGCGGGTGCAGGGCCCAAGCACTTGGGCCATCCTCCACTGCACTCCTGGGCCACAGCAGAGAGCTGGACTGGAAGAGGAGCAACAGGGACTAGTACCCAGGGTGCTGGCGCCACAGGCGGAGGATTAGCCAAGTGAACCATGGCGCCGGCCGAAGTATGCTGATTTCTAAACTCCAGGCTGCTTCAGGCAAGACAGGGCTTTCTAGTGATGGGGAAGAAAAGAACAAAACCCACATAAAATCATATTGCTTGTTCTTTAAAAACCAGAAACAACCAACAAGGCAGTATGAGGTTCAGCAGAGACTGTGGGACTTGGAGTCAAACGTGCTTTGAAAATCTCAGCTCTGGGCTGGCGCTGTGGGGTAGCAGGTAAAGCCGCCACCTGTAAAGCCGACATCCCATATGGGCACTGGTTTGAGTTCTGGCTGCTCCAGTTCCAAACTAGTTCCCTGCTGATGGCCTGGGAAAAACAGCAGATGGCGGCCCAAGTGCTAGGGCCCCTGCTGCCCACGTGGGAGACCTGGAGGAAGTTCCTGGCTCCTGGCTTGGCTTGGCCCAGCCCTGGCTATTGTGGCCATCTGGGGAATGTACCAGTGGATGGAAGGACTCTGTCTCTCCCCCTCCCTCTGTGACTCTTTCAAATCAATAAATGAGTGAATCACACAAAAATAAAAATCCCAGCTCTGCCATGATCCTGTTATCTGATTTTCCGCATTTGTTCAATAGGAATCACAAAACTCCTATGTGAGGATGAAATGAGATCACACACATGCAGAGTGAACAAACAGTGCCTTGTAAGTTTCAGAGTAAGTAATGACAGCTATTTGTTCAACAAAGCTAAAGTTTTTCCATAAGTGGGAAAAGCCCTGAGATGCATTGATTCCTGTATTTTGACATTCATTCCTGTATTTAATATTTATGACTTTTCAGATAATAAAGTGATCACTATTTCAAAACCAACAGATATTAAGCATGCCATCAAAATACTCAACACATTTCTGAGCAAAGATTGTAATATTTGGGCCACAAAAATAAAATATAAGGGTACTTCAAAAAGTTCATGGAAATGGAATTAAAAGATGTTTTATTTTGGTGCAAAAACTTTGGATACCTATCCATAATTTTTCCTAATATATATTCTTCCAAGAACCACATACAAATAGCTCTGGCCTGATAGAAAATACCAGCAATGGGGAAGAAAAAGATGTATTTTTCTATGTTAAGTCCTTGCAACTCTATCAGATAATTTGCATGCACAAGTATTCAACCTCTGTCTTTCTCAAAGCCAAGCACATTATTTACAAAATTATTTCTTCATTAGCAAGGCCAAATATCGCCTTTATTTTTTTTTTTGGAAGAAAGCAAGTCATATACTTTATTGCTCATAGATAAGTATAGAAATAATTCCAAAAGTAAGTACACATTTAAATATGTCAAGCTTTCCAGGATAAAAAATTAATTATTTGATAAAGTCTAATAAAAAGAGTAAAGTCATTGAATGGTATTTAATTAGTGACCAACTCCTTAGAATATTAAATGTTTTTGAAAAATTTTTTAAAATTTTTTATTTAGTAAATATAAATTTCCAAAGTACAGTTTATGGATTACAATGGCTCCCCCCCATAATTTCCCTCCCACTTGCACCCCTCCCATCTCCCACTCCCTCTCCCATTCCATCCACATCAAGATTCATTTAATTAACATAATATTTGCTGTTTCAGCAAATTCACCATGTCAACACGAAATCCATATTGTCTGGCCTCTGGCGGAAATCCACTGGGCTTGGGCACGGCCAGAATGGCCACTGAGGGTTTCTGAGCAAGACCTTTGTTTCCTTGACTTGAAACCAGGAAACCACACTCAGGTTCCAGGAGAGCTTGGCGCACGGATCTCTTAGTAAGAGTCTTCTCAGGGAAGTTTCCTTTGTGTTGGCTGCTGAACTCCTTTAAGGCAGCCAGGAGAGCGACCTGCTCCTTTCTTATTTATAGTTCCTGTGTGTGTGCATGAATGCGCGCGTGTGTGTGACTGAAAACAAGGTGAGAATCCTGCCAGCTGGCTTGCTGAGTCCTCCTGTTGTCACATCATAGTGGACATATCGAGGTGGACAGCACACCTCATTAAATGCAGAATCACATATAACAGGCACATCTGGTCCCTCCTCCTAGTGGTTATCAGATATGACCTTGGATTTTATTTGTGAAGACTCTAGTTAGTTATTAACTTAGTACTTTTCCCTGTCACGTGACGGATATCATAAAGTATTCAGAGAATTAGAACATTCTATCAGCAGTGAGTTCCATGTGATTTCTAAGTGCTTGGAGAGCAGTGGAAAATGGATGCTGCTCTAGGCTGACTCATGTTTCCACTCCACAAAGCTATGTTGAGGTCGTGACCTCAGCACCTCAGGCTGTGACCTCATTTGGAAGTAGGGTAGCTACAAATGCTAAGAGTTAAAGTGAGGTCTTCACAGGATAGGGTGGGCCTTCACTCGGCGTGAGGATGGCCTAGTCAGGCGGGGAGATGTGGACTGAGAGCAGACGTGCATGAAAGGCAGCTGGCATGAAGACCCTGAGAGACAGGAGGCAGGAGGCGTGCAGCCACGAGCTGAGACACACCAAGATTGCTGGCGAGGCCCAGAAGCCGGGAGCGGGGCGTGGACCTGGGTCTTCGCAGGGAGCATGGCCTTGCCAGCTCCTTGCCTTTAGACTTCTAGCCTCCTGGACTGTGAGGTACTAACCTTCTGTATTTAAAGCACCCAGTGTGTATACTTCATTTTGGCTGCCCTAGAAAATGAATGCACATGCTCTACAGATATTTTTAGAATTGATTATTTAACCTAATTGTAAGGAACTGACCTTACTCTGTCATGATTTTTGGCAACATAATGTATGACGTACTTATCAGAGCAGTAGTTGTTTTTTGTTTATGTCTCTCTTTTATTTCAAAGATCCTCAAGCAATCACAGTTAGCCCACTGCTACACATTAGGCTAACAACAGACAAACAAGACGAAACCAACACCATTTCTGAGCTACTGCCCTGACACTCTCTTCCCCGACTCCTCCACGCCCTGTATCAGACGTCCTGTCTACAGCCTGCTGCAGGATCTTGCTTTGTCCTGTGGTGTTCCGGGCCATAGAGAACACACCAGATGTTAAGGTGACCTTCTTGCTATCGACAGGAACTCATTGGTAAAAATGATCATGTGGCTATTTCAAAAACTATAGAATTACATATTTATATTTGCTAGACATTCGTTGAACAATTACCATGAGCACTCAACTACAGGTTTATATATGTTTCCTCAATTTCATTCTCTGACAGTCCCAGCCAGCCCTGCTGCTGTCTTCATACCCTTCTGGAGGGGAGGATCTTGTATGTGAAGCAGGTCCCTGGAGAGGGCTGATGTGTGCATGGGGCTTGAGAGCATAGCACTGGAGGATGGGAAAGGCAGGGGAAACCACAGGTGGACACAGGCTCCAAGAAGAGGCCAAACAGGATTGGCCCCTCTCACCTTAGAAATGATTCCAAGGATCATGTAAGAAGCTCAGGCTGGGGCCTGTGTTGTGGCATAGCGGGTAAAGCTGCTGCTTAACAATGCTGGCATCCCATATGAGCGCTGGCTTGTGTCCCAGCTGCGTCACTTCCAAGCCAGCTCTCTGCTGATGGCCTGGGAAAAGCAGCGGAGGATGGCGCCAGTGCTTGGGTCTCTGCAGCCATGCAGGAGAAGCCTGGAAGAAGCTCCCGGCCCCCAGCTTCAGCCTGGGACATCCCTGGCTGTTGCGGCCATTGAGGGGAGTGAACCATGGATGGAAGATCTCTTTTTCTCTCTGTAACTTTTCAAAAACAACAACTACAAAAAAAGAAGCAGAAGCTGAGTGGGTCCATGTGCCACCAGGGTAGGGGTGTGCAGGTTCCTTCCTCTGCCTAGGGGGAGTTGCACAGAAAGGACTGAGGCACTGGAAGCCTTGAATAATCCAAACCATAGAGTAAGTGAAAAAATCTCCATAAAATTAATGAGTCAAAAGTACATTGCTCAATGGATGGTATACAGTCAGTGCTTAATCAATTATCATCTCCCTTCAACCTTTCTCCTCTGTACCACAATGAGGCAAGAAATCAAAGCAGAGAAGTGAAGTGGCAAATTCAATTGTAATCAAAGAGCTTTGTAGAGATGTTTAAAGAATCTTGTGAACTCATTAGACAAATTGAAAATACACATAGTGTGAGCTTGTAGGACCAGCTAAGTAAGGCTTCAAAGACATGGGCTAGACACACCCAGGGACCTCGAATGTGACCTCTTCCAGCTCTGAGTCATCATGGCACCTTGCGCTTCCATTAAGGGCAGTCTGCCTTGGATACTATGTTGTATGTCTATGGATTCTCTCCTCTAACAGACCGTAAGCCCCTAGAGACAGGGGCCCCTCTGTCCACATTTTCTTTAAATTTGGGGATCAGTGTTTTAGTCCATCATTACTTCACCTGGTATCTCACCCCATAGGTTCTCATGCCTCTCTCTTACACAATGTTTACGTGTCTGCCTTTGCCAGTAAGATATGAACTTCTCAAGGGCAAGCACAGACACATAGGCGCAGTCTAATTTCCCCTTCTTGCTCTCGGACATTGGACAGCTTAATCTCCAGTTCAAAGCCACTCTCATTTCTGGCAAAATCCTCCTGGACCTGTGATGGTTTTCTCCCTTTGGTCAGGGCCAAGAATTTTAACTCTTAATCTGCATGAAGCATTTCCACATACCACCAGTAAGTATCAAGCCTATTATGCAATTAACATGAAATAATTGTTGTAGTGAGGGGGATCAGAGTATGCTATGCCCAAATATGCCACTTTGGCGTAAGGATTGTTTAGAGTGTAAGGCAATTAGCTCTGTCCTGCCTTTTTGTGTCTCAAGTCAGGACATTAATTTTCCTTTATGAAGTAACAAAAATTGGAAAGGTGTCTTCCTCTTCCATAACAGAAAGATAACTACTCCAAGACAACAACTTATCCATTGAGATGACTCTCACCCGCCCAGCCCAACAAACCTTCCTAAACAGCCCTTATTTACCCTGCACGTCCTAGTCACTTCCCAAGCCTTCTTCCCTCTGTGTAGCCGTATTTTCCACAGTTTATCGCTCTTTAAGACACTATGCAAGCTCCTACTTCCAACCACCTTTTTAGCTACTCTTCCCTGAGTTCTTCTGTGTATATGCACACTGTATGCATAAACTATTTTCTCTTATTAATCTGTCTTTTGTCCAGTTACTGATCATAACAAAGTAGAGGAGACAGCTTCTCCTTCCATACAGCCTGGTTTCTGGTTTAGCATACGACAGTTAAAAGTTGTACATCCAAGTGACATCTTACGTTTGTAAAAAGTTTGGATGTGGAGAGAAATGCCATGCAATCAGTGTAGGCAGTGATATTAATCAATGGCAAGTGATATGTCTGGCTTATTGAATTTCATATATTCTGATCTAAATAATTAAAATAAGGACACCAGCCACCTCTTAAAAAATCTCATATTCATTTTGCAGGAGGCAATTTCTCAATGAATAAATCAAACTGTAGCCAGCAGGGGAGTCCATCTCCTTTGACTCCTGACCCATGTGGTTCATACAAGACTAAAGACTCCCTTTGAAGCACACCAGGCAGTTTGTAATTGTGCCTTGGAAAGCACACAATTTCATTTTCTTCTCCTTGGTTGCACTGGAAGGAAAACTCAACACAACGCCCCTCTTCTGTCCCCTTCCTTCCTGGTTGCATCTGGTCAATTCTAACAAACACTACTAATGGCCAGGCAATATCTGCATTACATAGTCAAGTAGCCTATTCAGTGTGCTCAAAAGAGCACAGACATAAGCAAGCATTTGACTGAATGAACAACTCACGCTGAATAGGGCAAATATTTGGATTCAAGTAGAGGTCAGCAGCAACCAATTGAAATATTGATAAAGGAAGCCTGTGGGAACAGCCTGTGGGACATAAAAGAAGGAAGGAAGGAAGGAGGGGGGCGAGGAGGAGGTTCTCAGGGGCGAGGCAGGGCAAGAGGACCACAGGCAGTGATTTCTGGGTCCTGGGGAGGCGGGTGGCGAGCAGTGCCCGCTAGCAACCTGCTGTCCCAGCCCTGGAAGCTGTGTGTTAGAACTGCTCGGTTTGGGTCCAAATCCACAATGTATGGATTTGGGTCCAGAAAGAGAACCCACTGCTAAAATACCCTGAAATTTTCTACTAGGAGCCCTCTGCCCTCTCCATCCCCCATCAACTCTCTTTAAAAAGGGAATTAGGCTACAGTCTCTTTGTGGTTTTTTACGGTGTCCCATTCAGACATCAGATTTCACGGAGGTTGCTTTGGTTGACTTGAAAGCCACCCGTGGAGCACTGAGGATTCTCTGGTCACCTGCTGTCTGCCAACCCCCAACATTCACTCGCCCGCCCGTCATGCTGAGCAGACCCAAGTCTCTGGGCCTGGAGTCAGTGTCTGCCACACTCACAGCCCATGGATAATGGTGCACTTTATGGGTGGTTTAGTTCACAAGCAGTCACTCTGCATGTGGGCATTAAGGTGCCCCCACGCCACACTCAGTCACATCCTCTTCCTCCTCCAGGGTCAGAAATCTCCGGCTTTCTCAGCGTTTCTACTTCCTCCCCAGCCCCCGATCACCCTGCGCCTCCAGCCACCCCTACCAAACTCTGGTTCGAAACCATCAGTGAGCAGCATTGGGGCAGAGAACGCTCTGCTGTTCCCACAGTTTTCCCAGACTTTGCCCCACTGCCATTGCTCTTGGAGTCAGGGTGGCATCCACTGGGACAACAGAGGAGTCCCTCGTGCCCCCAGCACTCAGGGACTGGCAGAACTTGGGGGTTGTGGATCATCATTTGGCATCCCCGGGGTCACTCCCTAGATTCTGCCCCAGCCTCCAATCCCTGACCCCTGGGATGCGCTTCAGAGGAGAGGGCTACGGGCTGCTCTGAGCAGGTTCAGCTTTCCATGAAACAGGTTAAAGGAAGTGACCTTCTGCGCTTGGGCTATTTTTGGAGGAGACATCAAGCTTAAAACCAGAAAAACCACACAGAATATGCAATTAATCAACCTTGGATACACTTCTTTCAAAGTCCAGGTAAGAAATGCTGGCTCATCAGGCACTCCTCCAGTAGTTGTCTTTATGAAATGTGGAGCTTAAACCCTACTGCATAGAGACAGTCGATATTTATACCACAGGGCAGTACCTGTTCAGTTAGTTCTCTGCTCAGTTCTTCTAGTTGTTCATGGCATCTCTGATACTGATTCAGTAATCACGATGTTGATCTAAGGAGACTACATCACACTCAATCATTTCAGGGAAGTACTGCTCTTGCCTCATAGTGTACAGTTATTTCAATGCCAACATAACAATTTTACTCCATACTGCAGGCCAGTCACTGGAGAGGATCTGAGTGGCTGCTGGCCTGCGTGCACACGGGGCTGACACTTAAAGACTGTCAGTTTTTCCCATCACCACATGCACTCCTTGGGCTGTTGGAAGCCTGACCGTGAGGCTGTGGATGATGGAGTAAAACTCATGATCACTGCTGGAGAGGGAGGTGGATGAGTAAGGCTGTGCATGTAGCTGTCATGCCTTGGCAATGCTGTTAGGACTGCAAGAGGCAGAACCCAACCAACAAAGGCAGTGGAAAGGGAAGGGCGAGTTATTTGAAGAACACAAAGGTGTCTCAGGATAGGAGGAATCCAGAAAGACCAAGCCCCCGGGAATGAAGGCAGAGGGTCCTCGCGCACCTGCACTCCTGCTGGGGCAGCCGGGACCACCACTCTGCCACTCAGGCGTTCACTGGATATCAGTGCGGGTTCAGAACAGAGTTAAGTACCATATTTAAAAAAATATTTATTGTGTTTATTTGAAAGACAGAGTTACAGAGAGAGGCAGAGGCAGAGACACAGAGAGAAAGGTCTTCCATCCGCTGGTTCACTCCCTAGATGGCCACAATGGTCAGAGTTGCACTGATCCAAAGCCAGGAGCTAAGAGCTTCCTCAGGGTCTCCCACACAGGTGCAGGGGCCCAAGGACTTGGGCCATCTCCTATTGCTCTCCCAGGCCATAGCAGAGAGCTGGATTGGAAGAGGAGGGACCAGTACCGGCACCCAGATGGGATGCCAGTGCTTCAGGCCAGGGCTTTAACCCACTGTGCCACAGCGCCGGCCCCAAGTACCACATCTTACCAATTTCTAGATGCCTTATCACACTCACCACTAAATATCACTAAGAAGGAAAGTCCAGCACTCATTAAACCATGACACAGCCCTAACAATAGTCCCTCGCAATGCACCAAGCCATGCCCCCAGCCTCTTACTGCTTTGACATTTCCTTTGCGCATTCCAAGGGACTGGGCCGTTTCTTTGGCCTCACCTCTGTCATGCTTCTTGGAGCATGGTCAGCGGTCTGCATGGCTCAGTCAATAAAAGACAACATGGCTGCACTTGCCTGGGGCTATTGACATTTCTCAGGCTTTTAAAAGGGATTTGCAAGAAAATCCAGAATTGTGGTCATACTACCACGGAAGGCTATTTGCTTTCCTAACAGAAAATTCATGCCCAGCTGTCCTAAGGCTGGGCTTCTCTGTGGACACGGCAGTGTTTTATTTCAATATCAAACCAGAGTGGACTCAATGTGTGAGCACCAAGAACATATGTTTGCAGATGAGCAGGTGATGGCCGCTATGTCAAGGCTGCCTTCTTCGAAACAGCGATTATAAAGCGCCTTTGGTTTGTTGGACACATTCTGATTCTGTAGATGTCGAACTATAAAATGAAGTGCATGTCACTGGTGAGCTGAGGAAACACAGGTGTTGGGAGTCTGGGTCCACAAAGGGCACAGTGACCAAGGTTCTTGCAGAGCAAAGCTTTTCAGTGCTGTGTGGATGCACCCAGCCAGTGGGGGAGTGAGTGTCCCCCCGACCTGGAAACGTTAACGGTCTCTTCCTGTTTGAGTCTCAGAAACCCATGAAGTGGGCCTTGTCATCTCTACTTTTTTTTTTTTTTTTTTTAAGAATCTATTTGAGGCCGGCGCTGTGGCTCACTAGGCTAATCCTCTGCCTAGCGGAGGCGGCACACCGGGTTCTAGTCCCAGTCAGGGCGCCGGATTCTGTCCCGGTTGCCCCTCTTCCAGGCCAGCTCTCTGCTGTGGCACGGGAGGGCAGTGGAGGATGGCCCAAGTACTTGGGCCTGCACCCCATGGGAGACCAGGATAAGCACCTGGCTCCTACCATCGGATCAGCGCGGTGGGCCGGCTGCAGCGCACCAGCGGCGGCCATTGGAGGGTGAACCAATGGCAAAGGAAGACCTTTCTCTCTGTCTCTCTCTCTCTCGCTGTCCACTCTGCCTGTCAAAAAAAAAAAAAAAAAAAAGAATCTATTTGAAAGGGAGAGGTATACAGAGTGAGACATACATACCCACATGTACACACACACACAGACCTTCCATTCACTGGTTTACTCCCCAGATGGTTGCAATGGCTAGGCTGCGTGGTGCCGAAGCCAGGAGCCAGGAACTCCATCCAGGTCTCTCATGTGGGCAACATCTTCTGTTGCTTTTCCCAGGCCATTAGCAGGGAGCTGGATCAGAAGTGGAGCAGCTAGGACTCGAACTAGTGCTCATATGGGATGCTGCCATCACAGGCATTAGCTTAATCCACTGCACCAGGATGCTAGCCCTTGTCATCTGCTTTTAGAGTTGAGGGGCACGAGTGTCAGAGAGGGAAAACACCTGCCCAGATCACACACCTGGTGAGTGCCGGGGGGAGGGTGTGTGGCACGGCTCTGTGTGGCTCCTCTCCCCAGCCACAGGATCTGCATACTTGGCACCGGAAGGCAGAAAGTTTCAGATCACGGAGAAGAACTGTCATGTAATCTACGTCTGCGAGAATAGTGATTTATTGGTGGAGGGTGGTTTAGAGGAGAAGGGGTTCCATCTCCAATGGGGAGCAGGGTTTGGATATGGAGGGATGTGCGGAGAGGCAAATGGGGTGAGGGGAGGAGTGTGGGCTGGGAGGACACCGAAGGAGCTAAGGACGAAAAGCAGAAGACAGACAAAAATTAAAATAACATGCAGCTGGCCAGAACTGGGACCCATCAACTCCGCTGTCCTCGGCTCTCACAGCCTTATCAGGCAATTTATCTCTAGCATCCCAGCCTCGATCAACATGCAAATACACTGTGAGATATAATGAAGTAGTTATCAATGAAATGATGTCTGGGCTAGGTTTTTTTTTTTTTTTTTTTTGACAGGCAGAGTGGACAGTGAGAGAGAGAGACAGAGAGAAAGGTCTTCCTTTGCCGTTGGTTCACCCTCCAATGGCCGCCGCGGCGGGCGCGCTGCGGCCGGCGCAGCGCGCTGATCCGATGGCAGGAGCCAGGAGCCAGGTGCTTTTCCTGGTCTCCCATGGGGTGCAGGGCCCAAGCACCTGGGCCATCCTCCACTGCACTCCCTGGCCACAGCAGAGGGCTGGCCTGGAAGAGGGGCAACCGGGACAGAATCTGATGCCTGGACCGGGACTAGAACCCGGTGTGCCGGCGCCGCTAGGCGGAGGATTAGCCTAGTGAGCCACGGCGCCGGCCCTGGGCTAGGTTTTAAGATATTTTAGCCAAAAAGAACAGAAAGAGGCTATGAGGAGGGATAGATGGGAACATACCGGCAGAATGGTAATGCTTGAGGGTGCTGGGTACACACTGTGGGTTTTAAAAAATTATTTATTTGAATGAGAAAGAGAGAGAAAGAGAGGGATCTTCCTTCTGCTGCTTCTCTTCCTAAATGTCTACAACAGTGAGAGCTGGGTCAGCCTGAAGCCAGGAGCCCTCATCCCACATGGGTTTCCCTCATGGCTGGCAGGGAACCGGGTACGTGAGCCATCGTTTGCTGCCTCCCAAGCTGTACATTAGTAGGGAGCTAGAGTGGAGGCAGAGCTGGGAGGCAAACCCAGGCCACAAAACCCACCTCCACCCCAGTCCCCCAGCCCTGAGATGCAACACATCATCATTTCCTTGCAAAGGACCCACTGATCACAGCTCTGCATCATTAGTTTTGCACAGACCACAGCCTTAACGCATCGACAGGCATCTCCAGGCTTTGCATTAAACTGCAGAAACGCTGCAACACAACACAAGTGCTGCATTCTTCTAAATGGTAACTTCTATAGCAACCTCAGCCACCTCCGATTTGCTCAGATTCATTTTAGTGACTACTTGTTTACCTGTTCACAATATTCTAATACGTCTGTTTTACAGATGGAGGAGTCTTTTGTTAAGTACTCCTTTGGAAAGATTTGATCAATATTTAATTATCTGTCTAATCACAGGAACGAGTACTTGGGTTACACCTGCACGGCTCCACTGCTCTCCCAGTTCTTGGTCTCTTGCCCATTCTCCCCACCTCCACCCTGTGCAGACCTTTTCCCTAATCTGCCTACATTGAGGTCTGTCTTCACATCAGCTTCTCAGAAGATCTCCAACTGACACAGTACACGGTATATGTAGTACAAAAATAAATAATCGCTCAAAGACAAAAAAATCAATGAAATTTTCAGATTTCCTGAGAATCCACAATCGCCAATGCATACTGAAGTAGCTTCATCCTCCATCGTGAGAACTGCTCAGAAAGAGGAGCCTGCAACCTTACAGAATTCTTTTTTAAAGAATGTTTTTTACTTATTTGAAAGGCTGGGGGTGGGGAGAGGGATAGAGGGAGAGAGGAAGGAAGAGGGGGAGAGGGAAGGATAGGGAGAGAGAGGGAGAGGAAGGGAGAGGAAGAGAGAGAGAGGGAGAGGGAGAGGGAGAGAGAGGGAGGGAGAGGAAGGGAGAGAGAGGGAGAGAGAGGGAGGGAGAGGAAGGGAGAGAGAGGGAGAGAGAGGGAGAGAGGGAGAGGGAGAGAGAGGGAGAGGGAGGGAGAGGGAAGGAGAGGGAGAGAGAGGGAGGGAGAGGGAGAGGGAGGGAGAGGGAGAGGGAGAGGGAGGGAGAGGGAGGGAGAGGGAGGGAGAGGGAGGGAGAGGAAGGGAGGGAGAGGGAGAGAGGGAGAGGGAGGGAGAGGGAAGGAGAGGGAGAGAGAGGGAGGGAGAGGGAGAGGGAGGGAGAGGGAGAGGGAGAGGGAGGGAGAGGGAGGGAGAGGGAGGGAGAGGGAGGGAGAGGAAGGGAGGGAGAGGGAGAGAGGGAGAGGGAGGGAGAGGGAAGGAGAGGGAGAGGAAGGGAGAGGGAGAGAGAGGGAGGGAGAGGGAGAGGGAGGGAGAGGGAGAGGGAGAGGGAGAGGGAGGGAGAGGGAGGGAGAGGGAGGGAGAGGAAGGGAGGGAGAGGGAGAGAGGGAGAGGGAGGGAGAGGGAAGGAGAGGGAGAGGAAGGGAGAGGGAAAGAGAGGGAGGGAGAGGGAGAGGGAGAGGGAGAGAATGTTCCATTTGCTAGTTCACCCCCCAATGCCTACAACAGCGACAGCTGAGCCAGGCTGAAGCCAGAGGCCTGGAACTCCATCCGGGTCTCCCATCTGGGGGGCAGGTACCCAAACCCCTATGCCATCATCTGCTGCCCCCCAGGATGCGCGTTAGCAGGAAGCTGGATTGGAAGCAGAGGAGCCCTGATGGAACCAGGCACTCAGCTATGGGCTGGAGGCATCCCAAGCAGTGGCTTGACCCATCATGCCACAACACCAGTCCCCTCATGCTATTGTTAAAACAAAAGCCCACTTCTCTAGAGTGTAATATTTAAGCCAGGTAACTGCACTCGTGCGCTTACTAAATGCATTTCTATTAATATGAAACTATTACAATCACACCATAGGCCACTGGAAGAAAGAGGAAAGAAAAACGGAATCTCATGAAATGATCGGTGAGGTAATGAGTAAGTGTTGGTAGACTTGGGCACCGTGAGGTGCATTTCACACCCTGTCCCTCTGCATCATGCAAACGACTCTGGGGGAAGTTGCAACCAAATGCAAGTCTACCCCTTCTTTCCTTTGTGTGCAGCCGCTGTGGACGACAGCCCTCTCTTTAGGATGACTTCACAAACAGGCACAGTTATCGGACCACTTCCTGGTGCTGTCTGCTGCAGTCTCATCTCAGCATCACTAAGCTGAAATACACATGACTTCCCTACAATGCCCTTGCTGTTGTTGGTATTACTGGTGGGATGTTAGACTGAGCAAAATATTTTGTGTTGATAAATCGAGGTATCTGTGCATTTCATTTCCGGGTACTGCAGGGCTCTTGGATTTATCTAATATTTATTACAAGGAGGACGTTAGGTGCGGCGGGGTTGAGAGGCGCTGTTCCAATTGGACTTGCAACCTCCCAGCAACCCTGCTGTTGGGATCATACGGAAGCCGCTGCAGTCTGGCCTGGTGCTGTGGAGACCCTGAAGCGCTCCACCTGCTGTGTCCCGACCTCAATCCCACACCTGTGTGTTTTTAGTCTGGGACCAAGGCAGCTGTCAGGTGCAGGATGCGCCAGCCACGGCTGCTGGATTCGGGATGGAAACTCAGGCAGGTCTGAGGACTGGCCTGGGGAGGGTGGCCCTGCATCAGGAGCTGCCCCTACGATCCTGCCCCAGCCTCGTATGCTGTCTGCACCAGCGAAGATGAGGAGTCCACACATCCTCTCCACAATACCAAAAATGGAAGCAGCTCCCTTAACCCAGGTACTTAGAGTCCTCCTGACAGACAGAATGCTCCCTGGGCAAGGACTAGGCCCCAAGGAATCCTCTGAGACAGGCAGACAACAGACCCCCGGCTGCACTGCCTTCCATGACGGAAAAAGCCCTCACATCCCAGGAGCCTCAGGGCGGCTCAGGGTCTAAGCAAAGTCTCTGTGTGTTCTGCAACGCCGCTGTTGCCGCCTGGTGTCTGGGCCGCTGCCTTGCCTGAGGACGGCGGTCCCTAGTGCGTGCAACTCAGGCCCCGGCGCTGCGGCTCAAGTGCGCCCCCTGCCGAACCCTCTGGGACATGCAGGAGACGCTGCCGTGAGTAAAGAGGGGAGAACTATCCCGCACATCCTGTTAAGGAAAATGCTATTATCCACTTATCACGGAGAAGGAGAAGGAGACGCAGAGGTTGAATGACTTTGCTCAGGTTCACACCATTCTTTTTTTTTTTTTTTTCATAGGCAGAGTGGACAGTGAGAGAGAGAGAGAGAGAGAGAGAGAGAGAGAAAGGTCTTCCTTTGCCGTTGGTTCAGCCTCCAGTGGCCGCCACAGCCGGCGCACCGCGCTGATCCGAAGGCAGAATCCAGGTGCTTATCCTGGTCTCCCATGGGTTGCAGGACCCAAGCACTTGGGCCATCCTCCACTGCACTCCCTGGCCACAGCAGAGAGCTGGCCTGGAAGAGGGGCAACCGGGACAGAATCCGGCGCCCAGACCGGGACTAGAACCCGGTGTGCCGGCGCCGCAAGGCGGAGGATTAGCCTAGTGAGCCGCGGTGCCGCGATCACACCATTCTTAAGTGGTGCGCTTAACTTCGGCAAGGCCTTCCGCTAACTACTGTATAAGTTGACACTGTTGGGTCACTTACTTTTAATGTCTTATTCAGCATAGCAAACTTTTGAAATTGGTGCTATACTTATTTTTGTTTAAAAAGTTTGTTCAGTTATTTGAAAGACATAGTGCCAAGGAAAGAGAGAGAGAATTTCCGAGATGCCTGCAACATCCAGAGGTGGGCTGTGCTGAAGCCAGGATCCTGGAACTGCATCCAGGTATCTCAAGTACCCAAGTACCCAAGCCACCAGCTGCGGCCCTCCAGGACCATGAGCAGGAAGCTGGATCGGAGGCAGAGGTGGGACTGAGTCCTAGCACTCTGATATGGGAATGCCGTGGTCCCAGGCAGCAGCTTAACCTGCTGTGCCACACACCAACCTGCTATTCTGACTCTTAGGCACGTGGCATCGGAAGCTTAGAGAGCCGTTAGGTAACATATCTGTGGCTCCAAAGCTACTGCTGGGCAGAGTTCTGCCTGGTCCCCAGCTGTGGTTCCTTAATGGAGAGCTGGAGGAGCGACAGAGAACAAGTCATATTGGACCTGTAAACACAGCCCTAAATTAACTGTGGACTGCCTGCCACTGAGGAGTTCCACACGTGGGTTTATACAGCGCACACAGATGCGAAAGGATACATGTAGACAGAATCCTCACGAAGATTTTGAAAAAACCACTGAAATAGATTCCTTTGCAAATTGCTTCTTGCTGTGTCCCCCACACAGTGCACGGGGCAGGGGCAGGTGGCCCTCGGCCCCTCCTCCTTTTTTTTTTTTTTTTTTAAATAAGGGCATTAATGCTGTTTGTGGACTTCAGGACTCGATTCCTCCCCAGTTACTTCCCAGTACACCACCTTGAGGATGAGGGTTCCAGCTCACGGATTTTAGGAGAATGCGTTCAGACCACAGCAATGCGAACACCCATGTATACCTCAATCGGACTTCACAATGATCGATACACACACAATGCTGTTTTGTCTGCATTCTCATCCACCCTCCCTACCCCATGGGGCTATTCTAAAGAGATCCTGCAACAGGCATCATACTGTTTTACATAAATGTTAAGTTTTTAAAATCATAGAAACCTTATGAAGTGTGTTAATGATGTTATGAACTGACCTCCACACACTCACAAGTCAGGATTAGATAAACCTGCCCCCCAACATCATTTTGCTTTTTTCCCCTCCCACCTGTCCACCTGCTTGCCCTCCAATGAGTCATCTCATGGATAATAATTTGCACATCCCCCTGGCCAACAGGGTGCTTTGATTTTCGGCTTGAGGTCCAAGAACTGTGCCTCACTGCAGATAAATCCTCACATGCACGTGCTTCTCCCTCCCTCCCATTTTGAAACGAAGTGACCCCAACATTCAGGCTGCAGTGCACATCTGCCGTTTGCCCTTTCCTCTGACAGGTGAAGACGCCTGCGCTTCCTCACACCTGTTGCCCAGGGCAGCATTTTTTGTGCAACACCGCAGCAGGTATGGCAGAGACGTCTTTCTTCTGACAACACAGCAGGGCTCTGGCAGACGGTTCTCAAGACAGCAGGAGGCCACATGCGCACACAGGTGTGTGTGCACCTGCTGAGGTGCACAGCCTCATGGGCACCTGCCCTGAAACAATGTTTTTAAAGAAAAATAATCCAGAAATCACTAAAAGTCATATTGAAGTAATAATTCAGGCAATATAAGGTGGACTTGTAAGTACAGGTGAGAAATACATCTCACCTCTAACTGGCTTACTGGAAAGCCCTAATTAGGCAGGGGCAGGGGCAGGGGCGGGGCGGGGCGGGGCAGGGTAGGGCAGGGCAGGGGCAGGGAAGGGGCAGGGGAAGGGGCAGGTTTTTAACTTTTCTTGAATCCTCCTGGTTTCCTTTTCAGTACTGGCTCTGGCTCCTTCCATGAAATCTTGTCCATGTTTTAAGTTTCAATAGTCACCTCTGAGGTTTAAGACCAAGTCCTATTCTTTGTAAAAACTTGAACTTGGCTTTTCCCTGCTTCCAACCTCATAGAGGTTAGGGCTGTGTCCTGGCTGTCTGACTGAAGGTAGGGCCTGGTTCAGAGACTGCTCTCCTAATTCAAACTTGTGTGGGGCTGGAGAGAGGCAGGAAGCAGAGGGTCAGCTTTGGTGGCTGTCAGGTGTCAGAGTGAGTGACTCCCAGCCTTCCCCCTCCTCGGTGCCCTTTCACACACAGGCAGGTCCCCCTGCCCAGGGCTGTCCCATCTGCTTTCCAGGGCAGTCACTCACGGTCCCTTTAAGATGCACGGAAAAGGCTACTCCCCCGGAGCAGGTGCTGGTCTCAGCGTAAGCATGTCCCCTCTAGGGCACACGTGTCCCCTAAGGTCAGAGGGAAGTATGCCAAAAAGGAGGGCAAACCACACTCAGGAAGCCAAGAGCACCCCTCGCCACCCCCCCAGAAATGCTCATGCCAGGCCTTGCTGCAGTGGCAAACACCACTGTGACACCTGCAGCTCAGTGCTCACCCGGCCAGAGAACAAGACCCCGGATTGCTGCAGGTTATCCTCTGGTGCCCTTGCCCTTGGCTCTGGGGATGGGTAGAACCCTCCTCTTCCTATTGGCTAGGGCTTGTCACCAAGAACACCATATTCTGAGGCTGTCTACACCTCTCCCCATCTTCTCCTACAGGTTGGGGTTGGGTGATGCATGAGTTCATTTCTGTTACTAAATGAAGTACCTGGGACAGGCTAACTATAAAGAAAAGAGGTTTGTTCAGCTCACAGTGTTGGAGGCAAGGGCCTGACAGTGATTGGCATGTGTGGAAGGAGGCGGTCACACGGCAAGACAGGAGGCCTGAGAGAGCCCCAGGTCCCAGGATCCCCTCTGCAGGCAACATCCCCAGTGAAGACTTCCTGTGAGGCTCTGTCTCTTACAGACCCCCACCTCCCAACCTCGGCACCTTCAGGACCAAGCTTCCCTGGGGACAAACCCCAGCTGCATCCAGATGGTGGCAGGTGGGAGAGGCACAGCTCTGGAGGGAGCTGCTGCTCCCAAATTATCCAATGAGGCTTGCATTAGAAGGTGGGATTCCTAGTGCATTTTGCCCTCACTTTTGGGTAAAAAATATAATCTTGACTCACTAGGAAAATTCTGTTTTCTGGGAAGCCCTTGCAGGTAGCTAAACCCACACGCAAGTACAGGCTTGGGGCAGCAGAGGGAAGTGGAGAAGCATGCAGGAGGCCTCGTCTTGTTGCCCAGGGTGCACCCATGGGTGGCAGGGACTCAACTACTTGAGCCATCATCTTCTGCTTCCCCGGGGGCAGTAGCAGAGAGCTAGATTGGAAGCAGCATCACTGGGACTCAGAGCAGCACTCCACACAGGATGTGGGCATCCCAAGAAGCCACAACACCTGCCCCAGATGTGGCTGTCTTAGCTGCCATGTCCAGCAGCCATCCCTGGACTTGGTATCTTATTTTCCCAGTGTTGACCTCAGGGTATGTTATGAAGAATATACTCAATGCATATTTGCTGAATAGTGAATCAGGAGCAGGAACCACTGGTGGCTATCTCCTTAACCATTTCTAGCATCCCGCTAACCTTTTCTGAGCTCTTAATGTGCACCAACTACTAGGGGTGGGAGGTGGATTAGCATGGCCACCTACAAACAAAACCTGGGATAAAGCAAGGACCCTGTCTTTGAAGTGAGCAGCGGGGTGGGAGATGGAGGAAAGCCCCTGGTACACCTCCTACCTGGGCACAGCCCTGGCCGGAACTGTTGCAGATGAGCTGGAATTCAAGTCTTCAGGTCTTCCGTGTGGCATGAGGGTCACCCAGGCAGCACTGGAGTTGACTCAGAAATGCCGAAATTCACCATGAAAGTCAGTGGAGAGAACGCTCATTGCACTGGAGGAGGAGGTGTGTTTGAGGTAACAAAACCCACAGAGGTCTTAGCTTCTCTTCAGCTGCACACTCTCCCCCTGAAACGGCCATGGCCAAGTTGAGCTCTGAGGCTGATTCCGCTTCTCCCTCCTCGTGACATCTCGCCAGTTCCCTCAGTGTGGGGAGCAACTCGGACTAGACTAAGTTACTGGAATTAAGACTTATTCTCTGCATCTGCTCTCCCACAATATGGCGCTGGGAGAGGAGTAAACAGCTTCTACACAGCTGCCTCCAGTTCAACCAATAAACAGCAGGACCTGCTCCTGACTGGAGGAGAGCAGCGTACTCGGCGTGTGGGCAGCAGAGTTGGGATTGGTGGAAGAGGGCTATAAAGGAGGAGAGAGACAACATGCACCAGGAACATCTAAGAGGAACACCAGTGCAGCCCCCGAGAGAGCCGGCCGGTGGTGTGCCGCTCCCCCGTGGAAGTGGGGAATGTGGCAGGGGGAACCACCCTTCCACGGAGGTGGAAGGGACGGTAGCCAACCCGGGAAGAACCAGCAGCAAACCCGGGGAGGGCCGAGCAGACGAAAGAACAGCGCAGGGTCCTGTGTCGTTCCTCCACGAAGAGGGGGAGCGACACCTCAGCACAGCTCTATTTGGGTCTTCAGATGGGGTCAAGTGAGTAACTCCTCCAAGCACCTGCTGGCTGATGGATGGTGCCGCCCTTGTGACTGTAAGCTGTGGCCCGGCGGTCCCAAAGAAGGGAGGCACACAAAGAGGTGGGCACCGGAGGTGAGGGGTTAGGGGCTGCAGGTTGTAGACTCCTCACTCCCCGAGAGGACACTGCCTCAGCCCCTTCCATGCCCCCTAGATGCTCCATACCACCCTTAACCCCTGAAAGAGCCCGGGGCGACTTACCCTGAGGACCGGGGAAGGATTCTCTGGTCTCACTGGTGCTTTCTGGAATCAAATAAAAGGCAAGAATAAAACAGATTGCCTGGGCGACAGAAGCTCCTGGATTTCTGTAAAACAGGTACGGGGACAGCACGGCAGCCACCCCCACATTCTACCTGACCCCTGGGGGCCACCAACATGGAGCCTTGGGTCCAGTGATCGGGGTGAGCAGAGGAAGACCGAGGGTGTCACAAAGCTGCTGACTGATCAGTGAAGACTGGCTAGAACAGAGGGCTTCCTCTGTGTGGGCCACATGGTACACAGGTCCCTCTGTGGCTTGGGAATGCCCACACCCCAGAGCTAAGGTGGTTGGCTTGGAACAGTCACATCAGGTGGTACCAACACCAAGGCTGCACCGCACCCCACATGAATGCTTACACTCAGAGCACACGTCAGTCTGGCTGGTGGCGTTGATCTCAGCAGTCTACAGCTCCAGAGTAAGCCCTAGAAGAAGAAAAAAGTATTTGGCTGCTGTCCTTGGAAGACTGTTCAGAGGGACCTCTTTTTTTTTTTTTTTTTTTTTTTTTTGACAGGCAGGGTTAGACAGTGAGAGAGAGACAGAGAAAAAGGTTTTCCTTCCGTTGGTTCAAACACCAAATGGCTGCCACAGCTGGTGCGCTGCGCCGATCCGAAGCCAGGAGCTTCCTCCAGGTCTCCCATGCGGGTGCAGGGCCCAAGGACTTGGGCCATCCTCCACTGCCTTCCCGGGCCACAGCAGAGAGCTGGACTGGAAGAGGAGCAACCGGGACAGAATCCGGCGCCCCAACTGGGACTAGAACCCGGTGTGCCAGCGCCGCAAGGCGGAGGATTAGCCAAGTGAGCCGGGGCGCCGGCAGAGGGACCTCTTTTTGAAATGTTTCACAGCTGTTATTTCCCTTCTGAATCACCTGAGCCTAATTCGATTTGTGGCACATTTTTCTTTACCAGATTGTTTCAAAAGGCGAGTTACCTACCCATGGCTCTCAGCAGTCTACGTTTGTTCTGTTGGTCTTGGCCGTTTACTGAATTGTAGGACAATGGAAAGTCCATACACGCCAGAGGTACTGCTTCCACGTCACATAGTCCTTCAGACCCATGGCGTGACAGCAGCCCACCAAGATGCCGTGTTCCATCTCCAGGATGCTGGAGGTGACAGGTTAACGGTTGTCTCCATGGCCAGGTAGGTCCATGATTATATATTTTTGGGGGAAGACAGAACTAAGAATATCCATTAGTTATAGTTGTGGAAAAAAAAAAAAAACCAACAAAAATGACCTGACTTCTGAAACCAAGCCACCCTCAAACATCACAAAGACTATTTATAAAGCAAAATAAGACTCCATTGATATGCATTTCCTTCTGGTTTAATGATCTTCCCACCCAGCTCCCATTCCCTGTGTGGTTGGTAGTGATGTTAGAGAAGGAAAAAGGATAAAAAGCCACAGGAAGTAGACCAGAGGAAAAGTGAGAATTCAGAACATGTTGTCACCTCGCCAGGAAGGAACAAGAATCAGAGTCTTGGATTTCCGGGAGTGTGGGGGAAACCACATCGCACAGGGAGAGTTGGTGAAGCTGCAGCATGGACTGTGCGTCTGCTCCATGCTCGGGAAGAAGCCAACAAAACAGCAGCAGCCTGTGGCAGGGCCAGGGCCCAGGCTGCAGAGGGAGCCGATAGAGTGAGCAAAGCTGATGCTCGCCTCTGTCAAGTTTCCCCTACCTTCCTTATTTCTTTTAGATATTTTCTTTCCTCCTCATCTAGCTAGCAACTTGATTACTGTGAAGATATTAATGGAGAGGCAAGATTTATTTAATGGTTTCATCTTACAATGTGCCATTTTCCTGGGAAACTCTATTTAAAAGAAAAAGGGGAATGGGATTTGCTGCTGTGGCGAAGGTGCCATTTAGGATGACAGCATCCTGTGTCAGAGTGTCTGGGTTCAAGCCCAGCTCTGCTCCCGATTCGATTCCTGCTAGTGCACACCCTGGGAGGCAGCAGGTGATGGCTCAAGCAGTTGGGTTCCTGCCACCCTCATGGGAGACCTAGATTGAATTCCTGGCTCCTGGCTCTGGCCTCACCCAATCTCAGCTGTTTTGGACATTTGGGAAGTGAACCAATGAATGGGAGACCGCTCTCTGCCTTTCAAATAAATTTTTAAAAATTACTAGCAGGTGAAACAAGAACCTGAGTAAATGACACAATAGACATACGTGAAATCCTGACCCTTGTCAGAGTTCTAAGTTAATAAAAATCTCTCTTACCTTTTTCCAAAGTCCACAGCAGACTGCCCTGCATGAGGGCCAGGTCTGCTACTCACGGTGTGGTTCACAGAACAGCAGCATCAACACCATGTGGGAGCACCTGAACCAGCATCTGCAGCCTCCCAGGTGCACACCAGCAGGGAGCTGGGTTGGAAGTGGAGGAAGGACTGGATCTCAGGCACTCCAATGGGGGATGGGGACGTCCCAACTGGAGCTTAACCTGCCGCACCATAACACATGCCTAGAATCTTCATTTTCATAAAATCTTCTGATGATTCACATGTACAGTAAAGTTTGAGAAATACTGATATAAACAAGTTTTTTTTAAAGATTTATTTATTTGAAAAGCAGAGTCACAGAGAGAGAGAGAGAGAGAGAGAGAGAGAGAGAGAGAGACAGAGAGAGACAGAGAGGGATAGAGAGATGTTTGATCCACTGGATTACTTCTCAAATGGTTGCAACAGCTGGGACCAGGCTAGGTTGAAGCCAGGAGTCAGAAACTCCATCCAGGTCTCCTACATGGGTGGTAGGGAGCCAGGTACTTGGGCCATCTTCTGCTGCTTTTCCAGATGCATTAGCAGGGAGCTGGATGAGAAGTGGAGCAGCTGGGACTTGAACTGGTGGTCATATGGGATGCACGGTATGGGATGTGGCTTCACCTCCTGCACCACAATGCAGGTCCCACAATTGGTTTTCAAACTGAGGGCTGCACTCATTAGTAAATCAGAAAGAACCAATTTAGTGGTTGTGACCACTATTAAAAATTAGAGGCAGTGCTGGCATCCAATATGGGCATCAGTTTGAGTCCTGGCTGCTGCACTTCAGATTCAGCTCACTGCTAATGAGCCTGGGAAGACAGCAGAGAATGGTCCTTGAGCCCCTGCCCCTGCATGGGAGACCTGAATGAAGCTCCTGGCTTCAGATTAGCTCAACTTTGGCCACTGTGACCATCTGGGGAGTAAACCAGCAGATGGAAGACCTCTCTCTCTACCTCTCTGTAACTCTTTCAAATAAAAAAAAAAACTTTATGGCCGGCGCCGTGGCTCACTAGGCTAATCCTCTGCCTTGCGGCGCCGGCATACCAGGTTCTAGTCCCGGTCGGGGCGCCGGAGTCTGTCCCGGTTGCCCCTCTTCCAGGCCAGCTCTCTGCTGTGGCCTGGGAGTGCAGTGGAGGATGGCCCAAGTCCTTGGGCCCTGCACCCCATGGGAGACCAGGAGAAGCACCTGGCTCCTGGCTTCGGATCAGTGTGGTGTGCTGGCCGCGGCGGCCATTGGAGGGTGAACCAACAGCAAAGGAAGACCTTTCTCTCTCTCTCTCACTGTCCACTCTGCCTGTAAAAAACAAAACAAACAAAAAAAAACTTTAAAAATTAGAGAAAATGAGTGCATCCTACATAGAAGGGATAATTATCTTTGAGCTTGTTTCAATTATGTGTGTGTATTTTATGACCTGGCTGGCTGCTTAAGGTAGTTTGTGCTTTATTCTTTAATCAAGTCCATCAATTAAGTTCATTAACTTAACCCTGATGCAGAGACATTGCATTAGAATGTGCTTCCTTCTGTGACCTCATTTTCAGCATGAGGCTTTCTCAGAAATTCATGTTGATCAATGACTATGTAGTAAGGACATACGTGACCTACTCCTTCTAGGAAAACACACTCAATAGCATATTCCTTCAATGAGATGATGTGCTACTCAATCTATTATGTTTCTCTTTTTGAGTACTGACTCCCAGTTATCTTTGGTCCACATGTGACACTAAGTAACAGCAAGGTTGTTAGCTTTGTTAGATGTATTCTTTCCTTTCTTCCACTGAAGACTATCGTAATTGTCTCATTATGTATTTGTCAGTTGCCTCATAGCAGAAAGCCAGAAAGATTCCAGGGGCCGGCACTGTGACGTAGCAGGTAAGGCTGCAGCCTGCAGTGCCGGCATCCCATAATGGGCTCCGGTTCGTGTCCCGGCTGCTCCACTTCCAATCTGGCTCTCTGCTACGGCCTGGGAAAGCAGTACAAGATGGCTCAGGTCCTTGGGCCCCTTCACCCACGTGGGAGACCTGGAAGAAGCTCCTGGCTCCTAGCTTTGGATCAGTGCAGCTCCAGCCATTGCTGCCACCTGGGAAGTGAACCAGCGGATGGAAGATCTCCCTCTCTCTGCCTCTCCTCTTTCTGTGTAACTCTTTCAAGAAAATAATAAATCTTTTAAAAAATTCCAACCCAGAGTATATTAGAAAATTGGAATGGGGGAAGCAAGTGGCTTTGTGTCTGGACGGTTGTCTTGGTGTGAGCTGCTGTGCCCTGGGGATCCATCAGTGAAACTGATTCCCAAGTGGGGAGAGAACGTGTGGCTACGTGTTTGCGGTACACCTACCCTACATGTCAAACTGACACCGTGAGTTAATGTTTATTCTGAAATACACCTTGGTCTGAAATGGTTTAGCTTTGTGACAAAAGGATGTATGAGAATATTTCAAAAAGCTTGTGAACAATGGAATTAAGTGTACGGGCAGGTGCTTAGCCTAGCAGTGGGGATGCTTGCATCCCACATGGACCACCTGGGCTTGGTTCCTGGCTCCAGTTCCTGACCCCAGCTTCCTGGCAGTGTCGACTTTGGGAGGCAGCAGGGATGGCTCAGTGGATTCCTAAATGGGTTCCTGCCACCTACATGAGTGATCAGCATTGAGTTCCAAGTTCCTAGCTTTGGCTCCAGCCCAGCCTCGGCTGTTGTGAGCATCCATAAAATGGGAACTCTGCTTCTCAAATAATTTTTAAAAAGATAAATTTTGTTGCAGGAAAAAAGGGTCAAAATTCATGCATAGTTTTGTCCTAATACGCATTTCCCATGAACTTTTTGAAGACCCCCTCGTATAGACACTGGCAATAACAAAAGTACCTACCCAGTGGCATTTGGTGAAGAGCAAATATGTTAAATGAATCAGACTTACTATAAAGCTATTCAACCCCTATCATGCACTGGTTACTGTGGCAGACACTGGGAATAAAAAGACAAAATTTCTCTCCTTAAGCTAGGCATTTCTACTTTAGCAAGGAATCAGAACAAGTAGTAGCAAGTGCTAACACAGTCCAGGGTCAACCAACAAGTACACTGCTCCTAGTCTCCTAATGGTTTCCTTGCTTCTATCATGGTCCCTTCCAACGCCTCCACCTGTTCATTAGGTACAAAGTCCTTATGTGGGGCACTTCTGGCTGTCTCTCCAATCCATTTCCTCTCCTCTGCTCCCTGATTTTTTTACAGCCACATCAAACCCACTGCCAGAGTACGGTAGGCAGGTTCGCCTTGGCATCTTGCTGTCACTTCCTCCCAACACACCACATGGCTCCCTCTCTTTCTCCATTAAGGTCTCTGCTCATCTACCACCCCAGTGCCAGTGAGGGTCTTCCTGATGAACTCCCCCACCCCCACAAAGTAGATTCTCCTACTCTCCTTTACTCTCTACCTGACCTGATTTTCTCCATTTCAACACTGGTATTGATTGTCATGGTTAACATTATGAGTCAGCTTGGCTAGACCACTGCACCGAGATATTTGGGCAAATATTCTCCATGCCCCTGTAAAATAATTTTTATATGAAATATTTAAGTTAGCAGACTTTGAGCACAGAAATTATGCTCCACCATGTGGGTGGGACTCATAGCCAACCAGTCCAGGCTGTAATGGAAAAAACTGACCTCCCTCAAACAAAAAGGAGTTCTGCCAGCCGAGAGTCTTTGGACTTGAACTTCACTCTTCCCTGGGTCTCCAGCCTGCCGACACACCCTGCACATTTTGGACTTGTCAAGCCTTCACAGTTGTGTGAGCCAATTCCTTAAAATAAACCTCGGTTTCTAAGTGCACATGGCCTCTGCTTCTCTGGAGAATCCTGAGACTTACCAGGCCGTGTGCCTCAGCAGCAATGTCTCAGTCCATGCTGCACTGCACACACAGTGGTGGTCCCGAAAGCTTTCCCTGCCTAGTGCCTGCATATCTGAGTTTATGTAAGCATGCACTATGTGTTCACATGACAATGAAGTCACCTGATGAGCCCTTGCTCATAACGTGATGCCATCAAGTCAGGCATGACTGACTTCCTGGACCAGAAGCGTGCTCCCCAAGACCAGGGATTCTGGACTGTTCACCCATCCACCCTTGACCCTCAATATTTTTTTAAACTTTGAATGAAGTAAATGAGAATTTCAAGTTGGACAAAACGCTACGGGTGAGAAGTCAATGGACAGGAAGAAAATTTCCATCTATGTTGACTAGCATCCCCTCAAGTTCATGTCTACCTGGATCCTCAGAATGTGACTTTATTTGGAATAGGGTCTTTGCAGATGTAATTAAATTGCAGAGGTCATACTGGATTTGGGAGGTCCTGATCCAATAGCTACCATCGAGATACAGAGGACTCAGATGGGACAGTGCTGGAGACCATGTGACAACACACACACAAGAGTAGAACGGTGGAAGCAACGGATACCAAGGTTGTGGGTGACCACCAGAAACTGGAAGGGGGCATGGGACGCTTTCTGGACCCCTCCTGCTCATGCCTGGACTTTGGATTTCCACCCTCCAGAAGAGCAGGAGAACACATTTCTGTCATTGTAAGCCACCCAAGGAGGCGGCATTTTCATAGCACAGGCTAAGGAATGACTATGCCTCTCTTCCTCTCATGCCCGTCAATTCCTGGAAGTACCAATCCCGCTTCAGTCACCCACGGATCCCTGCAGACCTCAGGGGCCCGCCCTGCAACTTTACATCCACACACGGATGAGGCTGTGCAGATTCACACCTGGAGCTGAGCTGCACCGCTCCTCAGTTTTGGGTTTCCAAAGCAGAGCCAGCTTTTCAAAGACTGACACACCCTTGTCGGGAACAAACAGGCCTCAAGTTCTGCTGGCATCGAGACTGGAGCACATGATGTTACCAACTTCCCAGTGGGGCTTCAAGAGGTCATGAAGGAAGTGCTTGCCCCGCCTCAGTGTGTTAAAGTCAGAGGGCTGGAGAGCTCATGTGTGGTCTCTCTGGTTCTCACTGTCCCCACTTCACCCAGAGCACTCGCAGAGCTGCACTCTTGGAGGGACGCTGAGGTCTGGCACGGCTGCCGTCGGGGACAACGCGAGGGAGTGAGTTCACAGGGGAGCCCAGCAGGAGTCGTGTTGGCAGGAGCTGGCTGCTGGCTCTTCTAACACCCAGCACTTTCCTTCAAAGTGCCTATCACGGTTTGTAACTGCGTATTTATGTGATCACATGATTTTCTCTGGAAAGATCCTTTTCTGTTTCTGCCAAAGATTCCCCAGGAGGTGGGCGAGTGTGACTGCTTCACTCCCCAGTTTTCTGCTTGCACCAATGCTAAGTGAAGGTGAGATGTGCAAACAGGGGCTAATTTCAGGTTACTGAAGACGGCTAGGAGCCTTATTATATGGTTCCTCCTCCCTAGGGCTCCACTAGAGAGACTCCCCTGCCTCTCTTCTCCAGCTGAGGGTCTCAGTGGCCAGTGCTTGGGACTTGCTCCCCCCAGTTCTCTAACACCACTGAGGTGGTCAACAGCCTCCCCTACCCCATAAGGAAATTTCACATGGAATTCTAAATCTGCAACAGAGCAAAAACCAATAGAAAACAGTCATACCATGGGTTCCTGGTACACCTCCAGTGAGCCCTGGAGTGTTCTTGGTTTGAGAAATCCCACCTTGGGGTCCCAGAGGATCCACATAGCTGGGGAATGGAGCCTCTGAGACCCAGATGCAGTGGTACCTGGGCTTTCACACCTCCATTTAGACTCAAATGCTTGGACCACATTGAGACCCCAGGAGGCGGGCGACTCAGGTTGATTCCAATGTTTAAAACAAACGCACCCCACCCTATCTCCTCAAGTTCAACTGGTTAAAAAGGTGAGCTGATCCACAGGAATGGGTGTCAAGACAAAACACAGTGGAGCCATATACGAAAAATAACTTTGTTATGAAGCATATACAATCATATGAAACACATTTCATAGTATCACATCCATAAGTGTTTGAATACTAGATCAGAGGTTATATGGACCTGTTACAATTCATGAACACCAGAGCTACTGAAGTATATGGCTGGTCACTGGGAAATACAAACAAACTCATGATACACATGAAACTGCTCAGGTATTTGCTTTGAGAACTGAGCAAAGAATGCCAAGGTCCACGGTTGGGGGTGGACGGGGTGGGTGTGCAAAAGGGTCCTCTTCTGCCACTCCCCTGGAGAAGCAACACCAACTGTTGAAGGAACACACGAAGTCCAAGTGTCTCTGCTTTAACAATCATGGCCATTGTCATTTCTCCAAATGGAAAATTATTTTTTGATTTGTTGTGAAACATACGTGCTGACTGTGCCAGGAAAATTTTCATTTATTTCCCTGAATGCCTTAATCACTTTAGATGGCTCTCTGCTACTAATTGTTTGGCCCAGGGTCCTATAAATAACTTCCTTCTCAGGAAGTTCATTTGAAAAATGTTAAGTTTGCAGAACGAGGCTGCTGTGGCTGTCTCTGTGGGACAGGCTGGGACAGGGCGGGGGAGGGAGAAGAGTGACTCCCAAGATGTGACTCCCAGCCCCTGGGTATGGAGAAGGGCTTCCCCTGCCTAGGCACAATGCTCCCAAAGCCAACGGTAGCTATGAACATCAGAAAGGGATCACAGGCAGAACTGAGCACTGTTCATCGGGTATTTGGTGGGGGAGATACTTCCCTCTCTCTCCCCGAACACCAATGAGCACTTAACTACTTACCTGTTGGACTACAGACATACCTGAGTTTATGCAGTAGAAATTAACTTCATTTGGTCAGTTAATTCTGTAACAGGTGTTGGGGATTAACAGAGGAGGAGAGAGAAGGCAGCATCCTCTTTGGACCTCTCCTGCCTTTTGGCAAAGCAGAGCCTATCAGTTCTCCCTGTGGAACTAGGAACAAAGAGGAGGTTCCTAAAGAACCGTGCAGGTCCTCCTTGCATTATTCCCAACAGAAGAACTTGATTCCTGTTGTTATCCAGAAACAGAGGCAACTCAGGATGGCCTGGTTATGAGGGTACAAAATGTTGAAGTCAGTATTTCTGCTGAGGGGTTGAGATACGCGAAAAATTTCTTCCTCGGAAACTTGAAGTGGTTCAGTAAAACTGTAGCAGAGTTCACTGCCCAGAGGTTTTCCCATTAGGTTTTGGCAAGTCCTGTACAGATAGTGAAGCTTTGGTTCTCCATGCATAACTACATGATTAGAAAAGAATAATGCTTTATATCTTATCTTTGAAAAATGTAATTTGGGCATGCTGAATACATATTTAGTCCTGCAGTAGTCCAAGTTTTGTAGCTCTGAGAATAACAATTTGGTAGACTGACTTGGTACTGCAGACTGAAATTATAAATACAGGATACTGTGTGTTTTCTTGGAGAGAATTATGTAGAACTGTTTCATGAGTCCCAGATACTACTATTTCCAGTTCGTTCTTTTAATATATTATGCTAGCCTCTGGCCAAACACACAGTTTGGTTGCATTTTATGAGCACTGGACAACAGAGATTTTATTTCTGAACACTTCACTGTCAAGAAAAAGAAAAGGCAATAAAACTCTTTCATTTTAAAAAAAAAGAATGAAAGATGGACCTAATCATCAGGCATAGCTTTTTTGTTAAGCATTCATCCATCCACACCCTTTAAATACTGTCCCACAGCAGGCAAACAGTTCACATACTCCAGGTGGGGCTCAGATGTTGAGTCCACCTCTTCATAAACCTGTGGCCGGAGAGGTCCTTGGTTACAGCTTCTGGAAGCACACAGGAGCAAGGATGTCTGAAAGGGAGCCTTGCAAATGAAACTGCTTTCCCTTTAAGAATGAACAGACACTGGGTTTCTTGCACAAAAAACAGTAGAGCCAAGAGCTCATGAATGGCTCAGCCACCTACTGACCTACTAGCATCCTGCGTTTCCAATGGGACCCGGAGAAGGGAAGGCAGGCTGAGCCCATTTGGGACTTGCAGAGAGAACCCCTTTCTTTCTTAAAGAGTAAGAGTGACATAAGAACCAGCAGTGATGTTCTTTAAGGAAGTTTCCACACTAGGGGAGCTAAATGATGCAGGCTGAAAGGTGATGGAAAACAGCCCAATACAGACCACTGAGGAATTGAGAGCACATCACAGGGTGAGGAAGGGGAAGGCAAGCGTGAGGGTGAGAATGGTCATTGGTGAAGTTCAACATCAGGGTCAAAGTCTCCCGAAGGGGCAGATGAAACCCCCAGGAGAAAGCAGAGCTTAGGAAACGTGAGAGCTGCCCGTGGAAACCCAGAGGCCCCAGCCATTTTTCACAGGCACAGATCTTCCTGCTGGCCTCCTGCTCAGCGGGAGACTGGGCAATGGATGCTTTCTGAGCTGCTTCCCACCCTGCCAAGCAGAGGAAATCAAAGAGAAGAACTGAAAGAGCCGGAGCTTGGACTACATGAAGCAGGGGGGGAAAATGGAAAATGGGCATAGCAGGAAGAAAATACCTGCTAGCCAAGGTGAACCAAGGCTGTTTTCTGTGTTCCTTCCATCTAAAAGAACTTTGTATAGTGTATTGTTCTCACTATGTTAGTAAACCTGATTGGCCACACCCAACGGGAGCCAATTTATCCGCCTCTGCCAATCTGCCTTCAGAGGGGTCTCTGCCCAGGCTCCCCCAACCCAAGCCAGCACCCCCTTTCCAGCTGTAGCCCCATTGTACATCGATTCAGCCTGGACCACAGCCTGCTGGCATCTTCTGGGCACTGGGTCCGTGCTAGGAATTCTGCAGCTCTCTCCGGGGTCAGCCACTGTTACTAACAAATAATCCATCACTGGCAGAACAGGCCCCCTCTTTAGATCAAAAAGCTTCCCTGCAACCAGAAGCCCATTGTTCTAATGTGAATCAGGACATTTCACATTCTGGTTGTCTTTCCAAAGCTGATTCATTCCTAGAGCTGGAGTAACTTTCTTGTCTGCTTAGGGAACTTGTAAGATGAGCCTGGGATGAACCCTCAGTAGTCATATATGACAACAAACACGGGACTATAATTCTTTTCTATCTTCCTCAATCTCCACTCCTCAATTCTCTCCTTTCTTTAACCAAATTTGGCAAACAAGGTTGGACCAGAGGACAGACCATGTAATCTAAGAGCCTGATGAAGGAAAAAGAACTACCCACCAAGGAAAGGGCCCCATGACTGTCCTTCCCACCACTCTGTAATTGAGGAACCCCAATTCTGATGTGAGATGAGGCTTAAGTCCATTTTAAACACATCAATTAGTTTTTAGAAGTAACCTAACATTTCTTTAGCGCTCACCTGGCCATCTCCCCCCACCCACCCGTTTTCCGTATTCTGCCAATGTTAAGCAGCCACAAGAGTACATAAGCCAGAAATCTAGAAGTTCCTGGAAAAATAGGAGCAGAAGAGAAGTCCCAATGTAGCCCAAGTGACTCCCAGGGGGGCAAGCACGTAAATCAATAATTTCCCCCACATGTTCTAGCAGGTCTCTCAGGGCTCTGAAAGCAGTATTTGGAGGAAGAAGAGTAGGGAGAAGGTAGCATTCCTAGGCTGCCAGTGGTGGGTTTTTTTTGTTCTTTAGATGATTGAACTACAGGTGAAGACCCTCTTCTCTCCCACTGGTATGAAGACGCTGGGACATGCTATGGATGTAAGCCCCTGGGGGCTCCCAAGCCTGCCGCCTCAGTCAGTTCTTCTGGTGTAGTCATCTCCAGAGCCCATGTCCATGGTTTCAGGGTAGCTGGAAAATTCCTGAGGTACAGGGAACTCCTCCGCTGAAGAGTGAGTCCGGTGCCCGAACACCTTCTCCTGCAGCTCCGCGATGTCGTTTCGGATGTCGGCCAGCATGAGGAGCAGGAAGTCGAAAGAACCAGGGGGTCCCTGTGCACATGGGAGGAATCGCAGCTGGGACCCCACGGATCTCGCCCTGGGCAGCAGCAGCAGCAGCAGCAGCAGCAGCAGGGACTTGGCGTGGCTCCATGGCTTGCTAGCCCTGCTGCTCGCTGGCAACCACGTCCTGTACCCTCTATGCTCCCAATGGGTTAGGGAGAAGGACTGCTACAGTAGCCTGGGGGGGGTGCCCCAAATTGTCTTCTAAGTCCCCATCTCACAAAGGAGCTTTGGTGACTTTTTCACTCTGCCTTCACTCTGGGCTACCCCAGGTCTGCATGAAAGAGTGAGAATAACTTCTTAAGGGTTCCTTCTTTATAAGAAATCTCAAAGATATGAGATATGAGATATGTCCTCTTATGAGGACAAGAGAGCTGTGCTTCAAAGGCTGGAGTTCCATTGGGTTTGGATCGCAGCATCCCAGCTCTGCTGCTCACCGGGTGGCCTTGGGCAAGCTACTTCATTTCCTGGGGCTTTTTTTTTTTTTAATCTCCAAAATATGGGCAATGATAGCACTAACTTAATATAGGGTTTCACAAGGTTCACGGGTAAGGATTTCAATGAATTAATATGCATCTTTACATAATAAACACTCAAAAACATTGTTTGTTAAAAATGAAATGAGGCCGGCGCTGCAGCTCAATAGGCTAATCCTCCGCCTGTGGCGCCGGCGCCCCGGGTTCTAGTCCCGGTCGGGGCGCCAGATTCTGTCCTGGTTGCTACTTTTCCAGTCCAGCTCTCTGCTGTGGCCCGGGAGTGCAGTGGAGGATGGCCCAAGTGCTCGGGCCCTGCACCTGCATGGGAGACCAGGGGAGGCACCTGGCTCCTGGCTTCAGATCAGCGTGGTGCGCCGGCCGCGGCGCGCTGGCTGTGGCGGCCATTATGGGGTGAACCAATGGAAAAGGAAGACCTTTCTCTCTGTCTGTCTCTCTCGCTAACTCTGCTTGTCCAAAAAAAAAAAAAATGTTGATTCGTTGACTGATTAACTGCGAACTAAAGGAAGTCATGAGGATGGTGCAGACACACAAATTGCTCATTCACTAGGAATGTCCAAACAAAAGCTTTCTCCTCTATTTACTGAACAGCCATTATGATTCCATAGCATTTTTATGAAGCCTAATTTCCAGGTAGTGCTGCAAGGGGCACGGGGAAAACGCGTAGACTGAATGTTCTGGGCCTGTAGTGAAATCACAACCACACTGCTGTGCAGCTGGAAGCAGCAGCTCACACTGCAGAGAACTTCGAGGCATCTGCACTGCATTTGGGCATCACTGGACTCTCAGAACAGCAGCAGCAGATCAGATTCCACTGCCGGCATTGCACAGGTGAGAAGGTGAGTGCCCAGAGTGCCAACGGCTGGGAGAGCCGAGACAGGAACCCAGACCCCTACCTCTGTGTCATGGCCTTAGGTCTTCCTTCAAAAACGACGCTGACTTTATTAGAAGTTGAATTTTCTGTACTTTTGGATTCTATTAACTTTGATTTCTAATCTTCTACATTATATATACAGCTACTGTCTTCTTGGGAACCCAAGCAGCCCTGGATGTATTTACATTTTTTGGAGAAAGGTTGCTTGACCTGCTAAGGGTTATAGGAGGGGCCATGGAACATGCTCATCCCATACTCAAATACCTGGGTCCCTGTCCCAGCTCTGACTCCAAGCTCCAGTTTCCTGCTGACGTACATCACGGGAGGCAGCAGGTGATGACTTGAGTAGCTGACCCTCTCCCCCACATGGAGATCTGGGTTGAGATCCTTGTATGCAGATTCAGCCCCAGCGGAGGGCTGTTTCAGGAATTTAAGGAGTGAACCAGCCAATGGGAACTCTCCCTGTCTGCTCATCAACGCAATTAAAAAAAAAAAACAGCCATGGGGGCAGGTGTTGTGGCACAGCAGGGCAAGCCACAATTTGCAACAACTAGTATCTCACATTAGGGCACCAGTTCTAGTCCTCGCTGCTCTTACAGTTCCCTGCTAATGAGCATGGGAAGGCAGAAGATGATGGCCCAAGTACTTGGGGCCCCCTCTGCCCATGTGTTCCAGGCTCCTGGCTTTGGCCTGGCCCAGTCCTGGCTGTTGTGGCCATTTGGGGATTGAACCAGGAGATGGGAGAGCTCTCTCATTCTCCCTCTCTCTCTCTGATGCTCTGGCTTCCAAATAAATAATCTTAAAAAAATGTTAAGCCATAATAACCAAAAATAACAACAAAAAGAACAAAGTAAAAACCAAATCCAAACCAGTTGCTAAAGGCTGCCTTGACTCTCTTCCTAACCAGACAGCCCTGGTTTGGTTGTATGAGTGACAGCTGGAAGGGGCAGAATTTTGCCATCAAGACGGATTTATAGGATCCTGAGAACTGCAACTGAGAACATTCCCACTGGGAAGCAGGGAAATTAGTGCTACTTACTGGAGAGCCCCTGGGTCCAGGTGCTCCTCTTTCTCCCTGAAACAGAAACAGAAAGGACCAGGGTTAGCTTTCTGGACCACATAGATGCTACCACCCCTAACTATCTCCTTGTCCCCAAAAAATCAATATTTTCTATAGGAAACAAAGGTAAGACTGACAGTAGACTAACGGGACCACTTTGTGCAGAGCTATTTGGGTCCAGCGTCTCTCATTCTGATTCCCCCCAAGGCCACACAGTTTCTAAGCAGATCTGACAGGAGGAATGTCAGCATTTCCAGGCTGCATGGGGAATGACACGGACTTTCTAAAGAAATGCACACCGACTTATGCGACAAGTAGCAGGCGGCTCTTCATGTGGAGCCAGGCATGTGCACAGATTCAAACTTCTCCTGTTCTACAGCATCTCAAAGAAACAGGACACCAAAAATAACCTTATAAAATCACACTGTTTAAAGGAAAAAAACCCACAAATGTGATTATTACAATACAGAGGCTTTAAAAACATTTACAAGGTTATTTTTCTTGGGAATGGTTTTAGTGGTCATTTTCGCTTTTAAGGTTGGTTTCATATTTAAAGAAAACTGCTTCATGGATCTTGTTCTCAGCTTTGGGGAAAACATTACCGGTTTGAGTAACCATTATCTGAAATCCTTGAAATCAGAGTGTTTTCTGGATTTTGGAAAATTGCATAGACTCTATACCAGCTGACCATCCTTAACCCAAAAATCTGCAACCCAGGACCTGAAACATTTTGAGTGTCGTGTCGGTGCTCAAAGCTTTCAGAGATCAGAGTGGGGCAGCTCAGCCTGAGTACCTACGTCTCGACTTGGCCACACGCAAGATCTTGCTTATTTTAAACAGTGCACACTGAGCTTCCCGGAGGCCTGTGCAGCGGAAGCTCAGGAACTTGCGGTTAGTAAGGACCACTCACAACACTCACCTTAGAACCGTCTCTTCCTGGTGCGCCTGGAGGACCCTGTAAGACCAAAGAACCTGGTTTAGTAGAGGAGGTGAGCACAGGAGGAGACCACATGCTCCCCAACAGCAGCAAGCGGCCCTCTGGAATGATACTGACCACAGGGCCCCGCCGGCCTTGCTTAATGTGGGACAGATCGGGAGACGGTCCCATGGGGCCCATGGAGCCCCGGGGGCCAGGCTGCCCAGGAGGGCCTGGCATGCCGGGGAATCCCGGGCTCCCCTTCGGTCCTGGTGAGCCTGTAATCAAAGAAGACCTCGTTAGCTCACAGTCTGCGAGGAGGAGAGGGGGCTCTGGCTGATGAACAAGTCTAGGACCCCCTTTAGCCATCACTTCTGCACACCACTCTTTACCTTGCGTCATTTCCACTAAGATATCCCAAAGGAACTTTGCACCTAACGTGACCACAAGTGCCTTCCCATCTTCCTCCTTCCAGGGACTACTCGTCATCTACTTAAACCTGAAACTTAAGTCTTCCTGCTCAGATATGGGGTGCTTCAAGAAGTTTGTGGAAAACGGAATTCACAGATACCTACTTTGGTGCAAAAACTTTCGAAATCCGAGCACAGTCTTTTCATAATACCTGCTTCCATGAACTTTTTGAAATGATCTCCTATCTCCTGATTTCCACAACGTCCTTACCCAATCAGTGAGCAGCTCACATGTGGTTCACCTCTTTAACATCTCTCCTCCCTGTTCTTCTCTATCCCCTTGATCACTGCAGATGAGTGGCTATCTCAGGTTAAGAGTGCAGGTTCCACATAAGAGAGATCTTGGTTTGAACCTTGGCTAAGTAGCTTCTTACCTGTGAGGCTGGGCTAATAAAAATCTACTTTGAAGAGGGGTTGCAAGTATGACATGAAGTTCTAGGGGTGAGTGTTGGGTGAGTGGTTAAGATATCACTCGGGATACCTGCATCCTGTAGTGAAGTGCTGGGCTTTGAGTCCCGGTTCTGTTCTCCATTCTGGTTTCCTTCTCTCTCTTTTTTTTAACTTTTATTTAATGAATATAAATTTCCAAAGTACAGCTTATGGGTTACAATGGCTTCCCTCCCCCATAACTTCCCTCCCACCCGCAACCCTCCCCTTTTCTGCTCCCTCTCCCCTTCCATTCACATCAAGATTCATTTTCAATTCTCTTTATATACAGAAGATCAGTTTAGCATATATTAAGTAAAGATTTCAACAGTTTGGACTCACATAGAAACACAAAGTGAAAAAATACTGTTTCAGTACTAGTTATAGCATTAAATCACAATGTACAGCACATTAAGGACAGAGTTCCTACATGAGGAGTAAGTGCACAGTAACTCCTGTTGTTGACTTAACAAATTGACACTCTTGTTTATGGTGTCAGTAATCACCCTAGGCTCTTGTCATGCGTTGCCAAGGCTATGGAAGCCTTTTGAGTTCACCAACTCTGATCATATTTAGACAAGGTCGTAGTCAAAGTGGAAGTTCTCTCCTCCCTTCAGAGAAAGGTACCTCCTTCTTTGATGACCTGTTCTTTCCACTGGGATCTCACTCGTGGAGATCTTTCATTTAGTTTTTTTTTTTTTTTTGACAGAGTGTCTTGGCTTTCCATGCCTGAAATACTCTCATGGGCTTTTCAGCCAGATCCCAATGCCTTAAGGGCTGATTCTGAGGCCAGAGTGCTGTTTAGGACATCTGCCATTCTATGAGTCTGCTGTGTATCCTGCTTCCCATGTTGGATGGTTCTCTCCCTTTTTTATTCTATCAGTTAGTATTTTCAGACACTAGTCTTGTTTATGTGATCCCTTTGGCTCTTAGTCCTATCATTATGATCAATTGTGAACTGAAATTGATCCCTTGGACTAGTGAGATGGCATTGGTACATGCCACCTTGATGGGATTGAATTGGAATCCCCTGGTATGTTTCTAACTCTACATTCTGGTTTCCTTCTTTTTTTTAATTTTTTAATTTTTATTTTTTGACAGGCAGAGTGGACAGTGAGAGAGACAGAGAGAAAGGTCTTCCTTTGCCGTTGGTTCACCCTCCAATGGCCACCGCGGCTGGCGCGCTGCGGCCGGCACACCGCGCTGATCCGATGTCAGGAGCCAGGAGCCAGGTGCTTTTCCTGGTCTCCCATGCAGTGCAGGGCCCAAGCACCTGGGCCATCCTCCACTGCACTCCCTGGCCACAGCAGAGGGCTGGCCTGGAAGAGGGGCAACCGGGACAGAATCCGGCACCCCGACCAGGACTAGAACCCGGTGTGCCGGCGCCGCTAGGCGGAGGATTAGCCTAGTGAGCCGCGGTGCCGGCCGGTCTGGTTTTCTTCTAACACACCCTATGGGTGGGCTTGGGGAGGAGCAGGTAGGGCTCAAGTGCTTAGGTCCTGGCCACCCACACGGGAGACTGGAATTGAGTTCTGGGCTCCTGGTGTTGGCCTGGTGACTGATACAATTATTTGAGGGGGAACCAGAAAATAGAAGATCTTTTGTAAATAAAATGAAAATAAATAAAAGGAGATTTTAGACATACACATACCACTTCATATGGTACCTCACCACAGTTAGCACTCAAAAAATGTGTATTTCTTATATTTGCTTCAACGCTTCCTTAAAAATGACTCCCTTTGCCTCCTGCCAATCTTGTTCACTCTGGAAGCATTCTTCACGCTTCCCCATAAACATTATTTCTACAGTAATTCTGACCGTGTAGCTTCCCTACTTTTAATCCTTTGTGGCAAAAGCCCCAAGCCACTGAGGTGGGGAGCAAAACGTCTCTCTTGCAGGACCCACGTACCCACTGCTCCTGGGGGAGGGCTAAGCAACACTGACCTCAGATCCAAGGTATGCGGGGCGGGTGAGCCTGTGGAAGATCATCTCACTCCAAGCTCAGATGCACATTATGCTTAGCACCGCAGCCGGAAACTAAAACACTCCCTCCTCCCACAGCTCTAGCCTAGTAGAATAAGGGCTGCCTAGCACCTGGGGAAGGGCAGGAGTGTGCAGAGACAGCCCCTGTGCAGCACGGGTGTGCAGGAGCTGCTTGAAGCCTGACGTGGAGTACACACACCAAGAAAAAACCATCAGCACCCTCACCCCCACTAGCATGTGGTAATGGTGTCTCCCCACTGGAGAAATTGGAAAATCTGAAGACTACAAAGCACTGAAGGTCAATAAACCTAAACCAGCTCAATTCTTCTTTACACCGACTTAACTCCCTGTGCTGGTGGCTTGGCAAAGAGAGAAGATACCCACCTCTGAGAGTCACTAGTGAGTACCTCAATCTGCACTGTTCCTTTATAAATGACATCGTGCTTTGAATCAATTTTGAGGCATATAAAAAAGCAAAACAAAGAGTAAACCAGGGTCAAGCGATAGAACAATCAGACTCCAAGGTGACCTAGAAGTCAGAGTTATCCGACAAGGACTTTAAAATAACCATGGTTAACTAAAATTTGTTAAAGGTGCTAGTGGAAAACACAATGTCCCTGAACAGATAGGGAATTTTAGTAGGGAGATGGAAATTAAAGAGAACTGTCAAATGGAAAAAAACGAACACAATATTGGTGATAATTTGACAGGTTTCTCAGCAGACTGTAGGAATGGAGGAAAGAATCATCCAGCCTAGTCAGTGGAAGTTATCCAAAATGGGGAGAGAGAGGGAGAGGGAGGGGGAAGGGGAAGGGGAGGGAGGGAGACAGACAGACAAGTAAAACAGTACCTGGAAGAGGCGGGACAACATGTGTGTATAACATATGTGTAATGGAAATCCCAGCAGCAGAAGAAAACCATGCAGTGATTTTCACTTGCACATAGAACAAAGGTCAGACTCAGCACAGGACCCCAGGTCTCTCTTGTCTGCCTCTTGAAGCACTTCTCAGCCTCCACCCTACCCGGATAAATCATGCTACAGCACACCACCAGGTGCAGACCACCCTCCCGCTCTGCCTCTACCTCCCTGTAGTCTCCACGGAGCACAGATCTCCCGAAACATCTGACAGCCCTTCCCCTGTTTAGGCCAGTGTGCATCACTGCAGTGTGTGTGTACGCACTGCACATGGACACTGCTCACACACAGTATTAGCCTCTGGATATTCCCCACGCTTAAAACTATGAGACAGCACATACAAATCTAAGTTTCTGGCTATCTGAAAACAGGAAGAACTGAAACCTGGGCCACAATTCCACCAGCGGCACAGCTCACTGGAGCCTGATGGAGGCTGTCCCTGAGATGAGCATATGGGCCCCCTGGTTTGGTTCTGATCGCCTCAACCCCTGCTGGTTTATTCCCTGAGACTCTGAGGTTGAGGTTTCTTACTGAGGATCTTTTTGTTGTTGTTGTTAATCTTCTTCAAATTCCTAAATCAACAAAGCAATGGGAATATATTAAGAACAAGTGGTGGGACTGTTTTGTGCCTGCTTGATAAATGTTTGTATGTGTGCAGAGTATGGCTAGAGCACCTCATCAAGGAGGGTAGTGGAGAAGAGACGGACACTCCTCATTTACTAATATTTTTCCATTGGTGGTTCCTTTGGGCCCACCTTCTCTTGCATTATTCTCAGTTTTATTTTCTCTTTCATTTATTTGAAAGGTGGATTGAGAGAGAGAGAGAGAGATGGCTACACCAGTTGGAGCTGGACCAATCTGAAACCAGGAGCCTGGAGCTTCTTCTGGGTCTCCCACCTGGGTGCAGGGGCTGAAGTACTTGGGCCATTCTCTCCTGATATCCCAGGTGCATTAGCAGGGAGCTGGGTTGGTAGTGGAGCATCCAGGGCTCAAGCCAGTGTCCATATAGGATGCTGGCACTGCAGATGGTGACTTTACTCACTCCACCATAGTGCTATCCCCTACCTCATCCACACACAGAGTTGTAGACAGCCACCTGGGTTTGGCTGGGGATATCCCCCCACTTCTGTGTGGGGCAGCATGTCTGTCATACAGGGAGTACTCTGCAAGACACCTTGCTGGCTCTTTGCGGGGCTGTAGCTGAGGAAACTGTGGGGCAGCACCTGGGTCTAGACAGCAGCATCTCGATTCTACACTGGGCCTTGGACGTCAGCCGAGGGGGACGAGGGGTCAGGGAGCAGGCACTAAGAACATCTTCAACATCACACACACAATTTACTCTTAAGCATCTTTGAATGTGCAGCTCAGGACATTCACATTGTTGATCTCTAGAACCTTCTTGTCTTGTAAAACCAGCTCTGCTACCACTGACGAACTCTTCTCCACCTCCTGTTCCACTCAGCCTCTGGTAACCATTATTCTACTGTCTCTCTGAATTTCACTATTTTAGACGTAAATGGAGTCACATAAGCATCTGTCTGACTAGATCGTCACCCTCAGGGCTCATACATGCGTGACATGTGTCAGAATTACTGGATTACTGGATCTCATGATCATATATTTTTTAACTTTTTGAGGAAGCTCCATACTGTTTTCCACAGTAACTGTACAATTTTATAATCCTACCAATGGGACACAAGGATTCCAAGTTTTCACATCCCTGGCAATACTGAGTCATATTCACTCATATTCCCTCTCCCTCTCTGTCTCTCCCCCCTTCCCCCTTTTCCCCTCTTCCCCTCTCCCCCTCCCTCCCTCTGTCCCTCTCTCCTATCTCTCCTCTCTCTCCCTCCTTCCCCTCTCTCTCCTCTCTCCTCTGACTGTAGTTTTGTTTTACATTTCTCCAATGACTGATTATGTTGCCCATCTTTTAATACACTTGTTGGCCATTTGCATGCATTCTTCGGAAGAGTATCTATGGAAGTGTATCTCTGAGTCAGATTGTTTGTTTTTTTCCTTGACTTACACGAGACTTTTTCTATACTCTGGATACTAATCTCTTGTAAGACAAATGACCACACATATTTTCTCCCACTTTGGAAGCTGCCTTTTCACTCTGTTGATTCTTCCCTTTGCTACACAGAACTTTTTAAGTTTAATGTAACCCTTTTTAAAATTATCTATGGTTTGGGATCACATCCAAACAACTATTGGGCAAATTCATGAATCTTGCTCCTATGTTTTCTTCTTAGCTTTATGACTCACAGTTAAAATTTCAAGCTATGAGTTAATTTTTTAAGAAAGATTTATTTCTTGGAAAGGCAGAGCTACATGGGGGTTGGGAGGGGAGAGAGAGAGAGAGAGAATATTTTCCATCTACTGGTTCACATCCCAGTGGTTGGGATGACCAGGGCTAGGCCAGGCCAAAGCCAGGAGTCCGGAGCTTCATCCAGGCCTCCCACTTGGGTGCAGGGGCCCAAGGACGTAGACCATTTTGTTGCCTTCCCAGGCCGTGAGTAGATAGATGGGTTGGAAGTGGAGCAGTCAGGACTTGAACCAGTGCTCATATGGATGCTGGTGTTGCAGGTGGCAGCTTAACTTTCTATGCTACAATGCCATCCTCTTGAGTTAATTTTTATATGGAACATACGGTAAGAGCTCAACTTCATTCTTTTGCATATGGAAGTACTTTGAGTTTTAACCCACGTCCAATCAGCAGCTCTTGTGGGAACACTGAGTGCATCTTCCTCATGAGTGCATTCTCTGAGTGAGGGCACGCAGCAGGCTGCAGTCAATGTTTTTTGCTAATTGCACTGAAGAGACCGGGCCAATGGCACTGCTGTCCTTATTCCTCATTCTTGTCTCCTTTAAATGCATACAGTAATCACTTTTCAGTCTTAGCTCCTACTGCTGGCAGGGCATGGTGACAGGATAGCCTGACTCTCAGGCTCCAGGATGTGAAAGGAAATAAAGAATTCAGACTCATCATTTTTAGAGAAGCTTTTCCTAGTTTGTATATTAAGCTTAAGGGAAAGGCAGCCCATGTCCCATTCACACATGTCTCAACACTGGCCTCTTGTGTATCCTCAGAGTTTGATCTGGGAAGGGGGCCAGATTCCTCCTATAACTGGACATTGTGTCTCCAATAACAGAACTCCAGAAATCACTGCATGTCAGGGTCTTAGGGACTGGCACTGTGGTGCAGTGGGTTAAAGCCCTGGCCTGCAGTGCTAGTGTCCCATACGGGCGCTGGTTGGAGTCCTGGCTGCTCCACTTCCAACCCATCTCCTTGATAATGCACCTGGGAAAGCAGCGGAGGATGGCCCAAGTCCTTGGGCCCCTGAACTCGTGAGGGAGACCCAGAAGAAGCTCCTGGCTCCTGGCTTTGGCCTGGCCCAGCTATGGTTCTTGCGGACACTTGGGGAGTAAACCATCAGATGGAAGACCTCTCTCTACCTCCCTCCCTCCCTCTCTCTCTCTCTGTAACTCTGCCTTTCAAATAAACAAAATAAACGCTTTTTTAAATTAACTTTAAAAAGGAGTCTTTAAAACACAGGACTTGGACATACACATGGCTGTACCTCATACACAGCAGTGGGGATGGGAGAACAGCAGCCACCCTTCCCTTACCACCAAGACTAAAGGATCCCAATCATTTTAGTGCTTCAGTGTGGGACTGACTACTGGCCTTGGACTGGACTTCTACCTAAGGGTGAGAGAAATCCTACCAGCTTCCTAGCTGTCCCGATGCACCTCAATGGAGAGGTTCACAAATACAAGCAGTGAGAGGCAACCAGGACTGGAATTTCTCCACCCCAGTGCTTCATCCACTACAAAAGCTCATTCAGGCTCACAGGCTACTCCAGCAAGGACCCTGGACAGCTCAAAGCATGTTAGAAACCTCACTGCAGGGAAGAGGAGGAAGGGCTGAAAGCCATTTACTGGGAAAGAGGACAGCCAGTGGACCCGCTGTTCCTGCAGTGTCCCTCTTTCATGATAAACAGATTGGCTTGGAGAAGTTCATCCTCCAAGGAAGCAAAGCAAGAGGCTTCTCTGAGAGACAGGAGAACACTGTGCTGGAACCCAGTGTGTAAGCTGAGGCCTCACTGTATTTAGCGGCAGCAAGAAGCTGCCTGCGGGAGGCACCTGCTGGAGGAAACCCCAGATACGACCCAGGGCGTCGGAGGCCAAGGGGATAAACAAGAGAACCGACTGCACTTCTGGACCATCCTGATTCTCTGTATCAGGCCACCTGGGTTTTATGGAAAGCAGGAACTTAACACATAAGTGTTAAGCCTATGGGAAGCACACCGAGCCTTTCTTGTTGTTTTTTCCAAATGAAACCCACCTGTGTCATTTCAGCACTGACAAACTCTCCCAGTCCTCCATGTCCACAGTAAATGCCATCCCAACCAACGCAGGTACAGTGCTCTCTCCCCTTAAGCTCCCACTGCAAGGAAGCTCTGTACACTTCCCTGGGTGCACGTGAACACTGTTTAATTCCACCCTCATGTGCTCTGGTTGTGTTGTCTTTCTCACTGGAATGTCAGGAGGACATTCACAACACCTAGTGCACTGTTGAGCAATGGCAACCAGGGACAAGATATCTTGAGGCATCTTCTAACACTACTATCATTTCCTTTGCTGTTGTGAAAAAATGTGATCTACCTATCTATGATAGAGGGACTCAAAATAAAAACACCTTGAGATTTTTTTTTTTAGAGTTCTCATTGTATATTTCCTGATAAGACATTTGGAATGCCCTTAAATGAATGCAGCCAATCTCCTAAACAGTATACTGAATGAAGGGAGCCAGAAAAAAACAAATACACACTAAAGATGCCATCGACCCACACTTCCAGAACAGGAGACACTGTAGTGGAAGAAGGCAGGCCAGTGGTTGCCTGAAGCTGGGGATGGGGAAGCAGATGGACTGAAAATAGGCACAAGGGAACTCTCCGGGGTGATGAAATCCTCTGCATCTTGATACGGATACAGTGTGTTGGATACAAGGGTGAGTACATTTGTCAAAATTCATTCAGCTGCAATCTAAGTGGTTATAGTTCATTGCCTACAAGTTGTGTCTCAAAGTAGGCTTACAGTGGCAATGATGTAGCTAGATATAACAATAAACATAGAAGTACCTGTGTTAACAAGTCAGGGAGGTGGAAGGATGACTGGGGAGCAGTGCAAATGAGGCCAGTTCTCAAGTTAGCTCTGGGTCAGGGAGCCTACTGGGGTGCACTATGCCCTTCCATTCCTGTATATGTTAATTCTCTTCCAGAATGGCATTATAAAATCATTTTTGGTTTATCTTTAAAATTAAAGTGATTTCTAAGAATTGCACCCAATCCCAGGACAATCAGCTTTGTCTTCTACTTTACTATTGGTTCTAAGGGCCCAATTCCCAAGGCTTCTGGGTGCACAGGTATGCAGCAGGACAGCAACTGCCACTGCCTAGAGTCCTGCTTCAGGTCTCATCAGTGGAAGCTGGACAGCCCTGTCCAGCCCCCGGTGACCATAAGCTCGTGGTAGTCTTTGCTGGTGACTGTCACCCTCCTGCACCTTTCTGCACTCACCTGGAGGGCCCTGGCCCCCAGGCAGGCCGGGAGGTCCTGGAAGGTAGGCGTTTGAGGCCAGCACTTTGTTGCCAGTGATGTACTTGCCCAGGTCAGCAGCATTGTTGGGGAGCAGGGCAATCTGTAAAGAGGAGAGGAGATCTTGGTCAGGAAGCAAGGGCTCCGCCGCAGGGAGGTCTTCTGCATCTGTGCTGTTGGCAGAGGCTGCACAATGTTCTCATGACACCAACACAGGTGCATAAACACACACACATGTACACGTGTACACACATACATACACACATGCACACAGCATGTGCACACTCGTGAGGGTACTTCAGAAGTTTGTGGAAAACAGAATTAAAAGTTAAATTTTGGTGCAAAAAATTTTTGAAATCCACGCATAGCTTTCTTCCAATTTTCCACAAGTTTTTTCATGACTTCCTGTATGAATAAGATTTCAAATGCTTTTTGCAACCATATAAATTTACTGTTGAATTCCATTTGCCATGAACTTGAAGAACCCTTGAAAACAGCTCAAAGGGACTCTAGAGATTCTTTTTCTGAACCTAGAAGCTTTCCTACGATAGCAACATGCAGGGGGTCACTTGGCTGGAACCTAGAGGGGCCCTAGATTGGTAGACATCACTAGGACCACCATGACCACCACTAATAGACCTCCCCTTCCCATGCTCTCCAGTTGTCATTTAGCCGATCTAGGTCTCAAACATCTCTTGAAAACCTACTATGTGCCGAGCACTGTGCTGTTTCTTGGCTACAACGGTGACCAGGATCTGGTCACTGCCATTGAGGAATGCTACGACGTGTGATCTGAGACCCAGCACGCGGCCGATGGTTCACCTACACCCTCAGAACCCACCTAGAGCACACAGGGCAACGGTGACCGCAGTGCTTTTACAATCTGCCTGCCAGTTCTTTGACAATTCTCCCTTCAAACAAGGGCTGGATTTAGCGACTTACTTCTAATGAATGGAATGGGACAGAGGTGACCGGGTGTGGCTCCTGGGACTCACACCGAAAGGCACAGGAACCTCGCTTGTTCTCTTGTGCAACTCATTCTAATCCAGAGGAAGCCAGAGAACCGCCTGCATCAATGACCTACAGATGGAAGTCAGGCCAACTGTGTGCAACACCTGTTACCTCACGGGTAAGAGCAAACAGGAGTGCCCACCTCTGAGGCTGTAAAGACTAAGTATGGAAATGTGTGTCAAGTGCCCAGCCCAGGACATAGGGCATGCTGCGTGCTTGGTACATGGTAGTTCCAGCCTCTTCCCTCCTGGAAGCAAATTTGGGGGAGCAAAATCAAGTGGAGAGGAGCACATTTCTTAGCGCAGGAGCAACCCCCAGAGGACTCCCTCTGGGGCCTGGAGCTCTGTAGAGAGCAGCAATTGCTGTGATTTTCTGAAGCCCCTTTCATTTGTTCCTCCAACATCCTGGACAAAACCCTGCTCGGGGGCCACAGGGTCACGGAGGCTCAGCAAGGCACATGATAGACCCCACCTCACCCTCGGGTACCAGGCTCCAAGCCCATCTTGGGACCTGTGCTTTTGGAAGAGGCACCTACTGTCTGTACACAGTCATAGGTGGCCAGGCTGCCGTGGAACCACTGCCCCGTGGGGTTCAACCCCAGTATGAAGCAGTCCATCTAAAACGGTACAGAGTTCATCCTCCGCTCCGAATCACGACTTTTAGGGGAAAGAAACAAATCTGCCAGTGAATATTGATTTGAACTTGGAGTTTTCTTTACTTCCTGCCTTTGTGAGGAAGTCAGCATTTGTCACCTCCGTTTCCTTCCTCGGCGACGTCTTCTTTTTCTCAAGAGACTGCAGATGCCAGTCAAGTTCTGAGGCAGCACGGTGAGGCACAGCCAAGGATGCTCACAGGGGACCCCGGGGCGTCCAGGGCCTGCGTGTGTCTCCATTATGGAAGGTAGTCTCAGGGAATAGGGCTTATGTCCTGACAGTACCACAGCATGGAGCCGTGGGATGATCACAAGAAAGGGAGATGCAGTGAAGATGATCACAAGTCCCTGACTCTCTCTCAGCAGAGGCTTGTGGGGATCCCATAGGAGGCAACAAAATGCACAAACTGCACAACAGCCCAGGCATCTGACAGTGAAAGACTACAGGTGCACGCTACGGGCTTGGCAGGGCTGCTGTCCGAGAGGATGTCATGTGCTCCCCGAGGTCTGAGGCGTTGGCAACGACTGCATTCAGCATCCCCTTTAGGAAACACGATTCAGAGGCTGACCTCTGGCTCAGATCCCGTTCTGCTGCTGGGCAGCTGCTGGGCTTGGGGCCCTCACCATACAGCTTTAAGAGTTGATGACTTTTCCTAGTAACAGAGGCAGACATTCTTGCCAACAGAAGAAATCCAATATTAATGAAAAGCAAATGTCATGATAACACGAGGGCACTTGGAAAAGCTCATGGAAAGGAGGAATTAGGAGTTTATCTTGGTGCAAAAAATTGAAATCCATGCATAGTTTTTAAAATAATACACATGTCCTCTGAAGACTCCCCACATATGTAGTTTGTACTTCAGCAAACAAACTTATCCTGAAACATCTCCTGGAGAACAAATTCTTCTAGCTCCTTTGTAAAACGATTGCCTGGTCCTATACTCCATGAGCCCCTTAACAAAGCACCTGTGATTTTTCTACAAGGCAAAGCCAAGGTGGCATGAGAGGGCTTTTGCTGGACCTTCACTGCCAGACGTGAAGAACACACTGAATCTGAGCCCTGTCTTCCCCACACATTTGCAAAGTATCGTCAGGATCTCCCGGAGTCAAGAGGCCCTCTTCTGCTTTAGTGGTGCCAAGGATCCTATCTGAGCCTAGGGTGGCCCCTCAACAGGCTGCGTTTCCCCACTTTGAGTTCCATCTGCAATGAAGCCTACTGGAATCCATTCCAGCTCAGGGTGCCAAGGATGCTCACAGAGATACAACACCCAGGGCAGCTTCGACGCTGCCATGCAAAGCATCCCTTCCCCCCAGCACTGTTGGGACTTCTGAGCACACACCTCCACAAAGCTCAGGAGCCCTCGGGGTAGTTCTAGAATCCTTGGGTAAGGCCAGTCATGAGCTAGGTTTTTAAACAGAGAGACTGACTCCCATTTGCCGGTTCACTCCCCAAATGCCTTCCGTGGCTGGTGTCTGATGCTGGGAACTCAATCCAGGTCTCCTATGTGGATGGCAGGAATCCAACTACGTGAGCCAGCACTACCACCTCCCAGGGTCTGCATTAGCAGGAAGCTGGAATCAGGACCCAGAGCTGGGAGTTGCACGGAGGCACTCAGATGTGGGACACTCCTGTCGGGAGTTGAGCCTGTGAAGGTTGCCCTCAGTGTCCTGGCTGATCCCACGCTGGGTAAACCATTCCCTGGTGCCCCTGAGTTCCTCCATGCATCAGCAGGAGGAGTGGGAGTGAGGGCACTCATGGGTGAGAGGCGGCCATGCAGGAGCCCTGACTTGTTGCATAAACACAGCAGAGCATGGGCTTGTGGGAGGCCAGGTGCTCAGGAAGAATTTAGTAGTAATGCAAAAAAAGTTATTTCCACTGACTTCCTGACAATGGGGTACAAGAATCATCATCTCCTATCAGCCTTCATAGCAGACTGTCTACCTAACAGCTGCTGGGACTAATCAATGAGATGCTGCCTTTAAAGATGTATGCTCATAATTAATGTCAATTATTTATTTGATAAACATTTCCAAGTTCTTTATAGGTGGCAGACATGGTTTTAAGTTCTTTATAAAAATTTATGTGATCATTATCAAAACCCTACACGGTAGGCATTACTGTTATCCTCAGTTGATAAAACTGATGCACAAAGTTGTTAAGCAACTTACCCCAGGTCACACAGCCAGCAAGTGGTATGGCTGGAATTCTGCTTCTGGAATCTATGCTTCTACCCAAGTTTATTATGGTACTTGCAAAGTGATCTATAGTCTCTGAAATTTGGGTTGGTCTTCCCAACAGTTCTGAGATGACCCATTTTACTGAGATCAACTGGCTCAAGGCAGCAGAGGAAGCCACAAACTAGCCTCACATATCTGCCTGACATCCAAGGTGATCTCTTGATAAGGTGAGCAAGAGCCGTCACTGGGCTTCGAAATCTGTTCCCCTCTGCAGCGTCACTGACTTCTAACTCCTCAAGCTTGAGTCTCTGCCCCACTCCACTTGGCCATCATTCGTTGTCTTATACCATTGGCTTGGTTTCTCCGTAAGACAGTTTATTAAGGCAGGGCTTTATCCCACACTGTTTTCTATCTCATTCCCAAGCCCTCTGGGATACAGTAGGTGTTCAGTCAGTTGTTCTTGACTTATGGTTCATGATTCCCCTAAATGCTCACTGTGGGGAGAGGTTGCTGGATCATAGGCAGAGAGATCTCTTGCTTCCCAGGCAGCCAGAAATAGAGGCTGAGCACGCCTGCCAACCACACCCACAGAGCCCAGAGAGTCCCAAGCCCCTCCTGGAGCCTCCCTTCCCCCTGGAATCCTGTGGCCACCTCCCCCTCCCCCCATCACGCAGTCCCTGCAGCGGGAGCACAAGTCAGTCTCACAAAATCAGCAGGTTCTGAATTGTCTTCAGAGCTCAACAGGAGCAAGATCCATCTATCAGTTAAATCAAGTGTTGCATCTACCCCCAAACTCCCTCTTTCATCGAATCATCTTTCTCCCACGCTGTAGAAAAATGGTGGAGGTAAAGGCAAAGCCCTGGGGCTTACATACTATTTTTAAAAACTTTTTATTGTGGGTCTGGCATTGTGGCAGAGCAGGTAAAGCTGCTGCCTGCAGTGCTGGCATCCCATATGGGCTCTGGTTTGAGACCTGGCTGCTCCACTTCCGATCCAGCTCTCTGCTGATGTACCTGGAGAGGCAGCGGAAGACGACCTAAGTGCTTGGGCTCCTGCACCCACATGGGAGACCAGGATGAAGCTCCTGGCTCTGGCCTGGCCCAGCCCTAGCCATTACAGCCACTGGACGAGTGAACCAGTGGACAAAAGACCTCACTCTCTCTGTAACTCTTTCAAATAAATCATCTTACAAAACCCAGTTTTTATTGGAAAATAAAGTACAGAATCTGTGTGTGTGTGTGTATACCCCTTAGTATATTATTAGACAGCAAGGACCTTTGTTGACTTAAATCAACAGAAACAACTTTGCCAGCCACTCCAACCCCCTTCTGAGTGCTCAGCCTCCCCCTTCTCCCACAAAATCACCAACCACTATCTTGACTTTTATATTAATCATATCCTGTTAAGATAACTCACTGCCCAACTGTGCATGCCAAAACACTACAGTCTAGTCTTGTCTGTTTGAAAAGTGATAGCTCTTTTAAATTCCTCTAACAGGTTGCTGGTTCATTTCTCTTTTCTTCACACACTATCTGTTGACAAACCCAGGGCATTTGAGCTGGAACATTTCCCACAGTCAGCTGATTGCATACTCAGGGCACAGCCCAACACGTTCACACACCATTTTATCCTGTGGTGTTGGCCGCGGCCCAGGACACCCGGTACCTACTTCTTGGCCAGTGTTTATTTGGGCACATGTCCCATGTTCACTCCTGCACAGAACAGATGGCATCAGCACTAGTAAGCTGACATTAAAAACCACTGGGTTCTTCTCGATGTTCTTAATGTTGTATTTATGAGATGCATGCAAATAAAAAATAAATAACAGAAACAAAACTCAACTGACAAGCAAGACACTGGTTCAGGAGCAGAAGGAAGAGACCTAGGTTTTAGCTCTGGCTCCCTGGGTCACATGTCTGTGATTATCTTTCTTACAAGGTATGTAAGAACTACAATTGGAAATATAAAACTGTTCCATAAGCTACAGATTGCCACTCGTAACAGGTGCCTTTGGAAAGGAACTGTTCCTCGCCGTGTTCCTTGCATGTCAACGTCGGCTCCTAATTGCCGCAATGCACTTGGAGGGAGCCTTTGGCATACGCTGATCTCCTCTGGTCCAAGCCAGCTGCACAGATTTTTCAAACACTGAAACCACCCTGTAGATTTTTCTGCATTTCTACAGCAGGGTCTGTATGCACGTGTGTGTGTGTGGGGGGGTAAGTGGGGAGTGACAGGTATTTTGATACAAGTTTTCCAGCTTCCTTTTACTTCTTCTCATAAATCATGTATTGCAAAGGGTCAAGGGAAGTCAGACAAGGACTGAGCAACTGACTCCTGGGAAACTTAGCTCCTCGGTTCCTAAAGATTACTCTGGCTGAGAGACACTTGCCCACAGAGCTGGAAGACTGCATATAGGGCAGGAGATGGAGGGCAGCTTCATGCCTGGAGACCTCCCCTAAGCTCTAAACTTCATAGGAGTGGGGGAGCTTTTTTTCTGCCAAGGGCCGTTTGGTTATTTATAACATCATTCGTGGGCCATACAAAATGATCAACTTAAAAATCAGCCTGCTATAGACTGAATTTTGAGTCTCAGCTGCAGTTGCCTTGGCAGGACCAGACCAGATGACCTGGCAAGCCCTATATGGCCTGAGGACGGGATGTTCCCCACCTCTATAAAAAGCGAAGTTGCTGCTTCTTCCAGGAACCCTTTCCTGGGTTTGTTCAAGAAATACTAGTATCAATCCAAGCTCAACCTGGGGTGAGACATCCTTACGTATCGCTTTGTATTCATAAGGACACTTTTTTGCTTCATGTCCCCATTAGATCACAAACTATTTAGGGTCAGATGCGTGCTTTGCTCGTGACCATATGTCAAATAAACACCTCTGTCTGCTGAAGCTGATCACATCTTCAACAATGCCTGAGAGGCCTGCAAAACCACTTCTCTCTTCTCAGCCTTGTTTGCTTAACTGGTAGCTGTGGTTCTCATTAGGGGCTGGCCGCATGTTTGTTGAACATGGAAAAGAGATACTGTCCTGTGCTCACACTCTGCCCTCTGGAGTAACTGACCGCCAGAGTTAAACAGATTAGATACACCTCTTTGATGTGTTAAGAGCCTTGAGTGGAAAAAATTAAACAAACAAACCAGAAAGCTTACATTTTATCAGCGTCAGAGCAACTTCTGTCTTGCCCGACACACTAACAGATCAACTGCCTGCAGGTAGAATAAATGTTGTTCACTTGGGTCCAGGATGGTGGTTCAAGAAGTCAGGTCACCAGCTCCATCGTGGGGTGCACTCACAGCAGAACCACTTGTGAGAGCCAGTGTTCCATTCCACCAGGACTCGGAGGAGCCTTGTCAACATCAGGTCAGTTCTCAGCTGGGGCGACCTGAGGGACCCCCAAGCATGCCTCCCCAGGTGCCCAGAGCGCAACTGAAGCACGGGCTGCAAATTTGCGATGTGAGAAATCATGCAGTAATCACAGCTCAGCCTAGCTTATAGCTGTCATGGGATATTTTTTTTTTTATCTTTTATTTAATGAATATAAATTTCCAAAGTACGTCTCATGGGTTACAATGGCTTTCCCCCCCATACCGTCCCTCCCACCCACCACCCTCCCCTTTCCCACTCCCTCTCCCCTTCCATTCACATCAAGATTCATTTTCGATTATCTTAGTATACAGAAGATCAGCTTATTATACCTTAAGTAAGGATTTCAACAGTTTGCTCCCACACAGAAACATAAAGTGAAAAATAATAGATGATTTTTTTTTAAATGATGATGAAATCAGATCAGACCTATTGTCATGTTTAATCCCAGTGAGAGTCAAGTTGGGAATTGATAGTTTCTTTTTTTTTTTTTTTTAACAGAAGATCAGTTTAGTGTACATTAAGTAAAGATTTCAACAGATTTTTTTTTTAATTTTTATTTTTTTTATTTGATAGGTAGAATTACAGACAGTGAGAGAGAGAGAGACAGAGAGAAAAGTCTTCCTTTTGCTGGTTCACTCCCCAAATGGCTGCCACGGCTGGCACTGCGCTAATCCAAAGCCAGGAGCCAGGTGCCTCTTCCTGGTCTCCCATGCAGGTGCAGGGCCCAAGCACTTGGACCATCCTCCACTGCCTTCCCGGGCCACAGCAGAGAGCTGGGCTGGAAGAGGAGCAACTGGGACTAGAACCCAGTGCCCACATGGGATGCCGGTGTCACAGGCAGAGGATTAACAAAGTGAGCCACGGTGTCGGCCCCAGTCATGGGATCTTAACGCTGCTTTTTTTCTTTTTTGGGTAAAGATTTATCATTTATTTGAAAGGGTGAGAGACAGAGATTGATCTTCCATCCAAATGGCCCTGACAGCTGGAGTTGGGCCAAGCTGAAGCCAGGAGCCCCATCTGGGTCTCCCATATGGGTGGCAGGGGCCCAAGCCCTTGAGCCATGATCTGTTGACTTTCTGGGCGCATTCGTAGGAAGCTGGATCAGAAGCAGGGTAGTGGAGACTTGAATCAGCACTGTGATAGGGGACACTGGTGTCTCAAGCAGAGGCTTCACCCTGCTGCACCACAGTACCGGCCCCTCAGGGCTCCAGCCCTTCCCTTCCCTGGGCTGTGCCTGAGTTTTGAATAGGATTCAGGCAGATGTGGAGTCCCCAAAATCACGAGCCAATGGTCCTAAGAGTGATGAGAATTTAACTGTGGTGTTTAGGAGGCAGGGCCCCATGGAAGCTCCTTAGGGCTCTGGGGGCATGGCATCGGAAGGCAGTGGTCGGAGGGCAGGTTACAGATGCCCAGCTAGCAGCCTCTCCTGCTTCCGAGGCTGCCAGGTGACTCCACCTCCACACCTGCTCTGCCACTGCAGCCTCCCCAGATGGCCCAACGCGACAGAACCACCCGATCTGGAATGGGAAGCTCCACACCCACTTCCTTCCTGGTGTCTCGCTGTGTAGAAGGCTGATGAGCATGCTACTGTGTTGTCTTTTAGGGGATCGGCTCTGGGGCTGGGTGGGTAGGCAAAGCCCCCCATCCACACCTAATTGGATCACCTGCAGCCACTGGGCAAGGCAGGTGAGGGGTTATTTCCTTCTGGTTTTCCTAAACATGCTTCCGCTCCATCCCAGGCAGGCCCTCCCCCCAGCCCATCCCCGACCCCACGAGCTCAGCACGTACCTTCTGCTTCAGCTGCAGCACCGTCTGCTTCACCTGGTGGAACTCCTTGCACGTGGCGCAGCAGGTGCCGGCTTTCAACGCATTCTCAGACTTCTCCTCTCGCCCTGGGGGAAGGAGATAGGCTCAGCTGCAGCTGGGAGGCTGGAGAAAACCCAGACCCAGAGCGCGAGCCTCCCAAAGGTCAGCATGGGGGCACTGCAGCTGAGGGTGGAACGTGAGGGGATCTTGATTTCACACTTCTCACGGCCCCTGGCAGCACACCCCGGGTCAAGGAGTTACAGGGTCCCTGCTACCCTTTGGGCGCAGTTGCTACTACTTAGACATCCCAGGAAGACTCTGGTCTTCCTCATCCACGTGTGAAAATGTGCACCACGGACCTTTAATCAGCGCATTTCCAGGAGGCGGGCTCGCTAACTGACATGATTTATGCTTGTCTCACAGGGCTGATGTTCACACACTATAAATACCCAGCAAGCTCAGGAAACAGGCCTGGTCTTTACTGCCTTTGATAATCCAGGTCTCTAGGGGGAGCAAGGCCAGGCTGGGTGGGGCTAGGGACCAGCACTGGGAGCTGACATCACCGACAAGGGAAGCCAGCATGGGCAATGCGCCACGCTCCTGCACACCCGCCAACCTGGGGCCAAACTGGACAGGAAGGAAGTCAGCCCTCCTCACTGGAAAGGGCTCAGTGGCCACTGAGAGCACTGGGCAGTCCAAGGTAGTCCATAAATTCATCCTTTTCTTTTTAAAAAAATGCGTAAGTGGCAATAGTGCCAGTAACCGAGACAGTGATTTCCCGGCACTGGCACGAGCTACACAGCTTGCACAATGAGGCCACCTTGCCATGAAGACTAAATTCAAAGTGGAAGGCAGCAATGATAGGGGTGATGAGCATGAGGGTGATGAGTGTGTCTGGTGGGCAGGGCACCATAAGCTTTCCCAGCCTAGCAGCCCTTTGTGGCTGGGCCAAGCACACTGTGTGGCAGAACCACTATGAGGCAGAGTGCAGCCTGGGGACTGGTGGGTCACATGTCACCTCCTAGTCATCGCTTTGTGCTTCCCGGCCACGTGGTCGCCCTACCATTCCTGTCTCTGTGAAGCCCTCTCTCCTAGCTCCACTTGTTGGGTCTTCCCAAGACCTGGGTCAGCTGCTCCATGAGGCACCCCCTTCTCTACGCAGAGACACACAGCAGTCCTGTGAGTTCAGGCAGCATCTACAGCCACCCCACACACGCTCCGTCTTCCAGGCTTCCGCGCGACTGGGCTGTCAGTGCACACGCCAGGGTGTAGGCCACCCAAGAACTACGGTCACTTCTCAGGAGATGTTGGTGGAATGCATGGGGAGGGGTTTTGCAGTCCCCTTCCCCCAAGTTCTTGTTGGAATCTTAACTCCTTGTGCCTCAGCATGTGACTTTATTTGGAAACAGGATCATTGTAGACAAAATTAAAATTATACTGAAGTAGGGTGGGCTTCTAACCCAAGGACATGGGGAATTCAGACACGGGCATGGAAACAGGTGAAGGCAGAGATGGAGGGGATACAGCGGGAGCCAAGTACCGAAGATGCTGACAAATGCCCTAAGGCCGGGGCAGGCAGGGGCTGGATGGTCCTTCTCAGTCCAGAGAAGGAACCAGCCCTGCGAGGAGAACCGGAGCTGAGATCAGCCTGCAAAGCAGGAAAGTGGCACACAGGAGCGCTGGTTCGCATGCAAATGCCTGCGCTGTTTCCTGTTCCTTTGTGGCATCAAGAGGAGCAGTGTTGTCCCATGACCAGACGCTCCTGCGGGCGTGGGAGTGAGGACAGCGGACTCTGTGAAGCCAGATGACCGGGATTCTGGTCCCGAGGCTGTCTGTCGGTGTCTTTCAGCTTGGGCAAACCACAGCCTCTGAGATGGCTCCCTGGAGGGTAAAACACCACCCCTCTCACTTGGAGGGGGGACGGAGGAAGAGTCAAAATCACACGAGGGTGTCCCCAGAACGGGGCCTGATGCCGGGCAAGTGCTGGTTGTTGGTATCTTGGTGATGGTTCAGTTCCCTGGGAGATTAGGAGAGAGGTGGGGCAGGACACCCACACCACACTTGTAGCAGGGTACGAAGATGAGCAAGGACCCAACCTTTGTGTGTGTGCACCTAGAACACAGAACCTACTTGGTACAGAGCCACATCCACCTTGCATAACAATAGCCTCCCGCACACTGCGTTCATTTACTTAGACACCTGGGTAGGCGTCTCTTTGTGTTTTAAGTCGTCTGGATGAATGCTACCCTGGGCAGGCATCTGAGTGAGCAAAGGCAGGTGCTGCCTCGACGCCTAAGGTTTCTCTGCAGTGTGTTCAGGTTTTAAAGGCGCAGTATTACTGATGCACCACATGGGGGCATGGAGATGTAATTTTTACTGAGCAGACATTCAAGTGCATACTAAGCGTTAGAAATTCAGTGTCTGAGCTGTCCTATTGGCCACCTCTAACAAACTTAGAGAAACCAGGGTGCTCCCAATCTATTTCCTGTGGGCAGTGTCACAAATGAACAGAGCACGCTTGCTGTGAGAGGCTCATCATGCAGATCTGCACTCCATGGCACATGAGGATCCCCTGGGGGACTGTAAACAAGCCTGTGGCATCTGCAGCTCCCCCCAGCCACCTGGGGTTGGGAAGGCAACAGCATCAGCATTTTCAAAACCCCCCTAGGTGATCTGGAGGCTGAGAGCCATTGATCTGTGAGTGCAGCCAGAGAGTGAGATGAAACACCTGGCCATCTGACAGTCTAACCCATGAGGAGTGACATTCAGGGTCATGGTCACGTTATCAGAAGAACACCAACAAGCCCATTAATAGGGAGCCTACATTTCCTTAATGTGTCTCCTCGCTGGCTCCAGCTATGTTTCCAAGGAGAAAATCAAAGCTCCCGAGTGCCTGAGATAGCTAGTGCTGCCAGGTGGGTGGCAGCCTGTCAACCAGAGGGTATCTCTGTGCATGCCCCTTCCCTCAGCAGCCCTGTTCCATTTTAAATCCCCTCAACCTCAACGTCACAGACACCAGACCATGCAGCGAGAAACGGGGGGTGAATCAGGAGGGGCAGCGGCGACTGTGGGGCTCTTGTGGACACCCAGGCACTTCCACGGAAAGGGGTGATGTTGGGATTTGGGCTTAGGAATTAGTCCAGCAGAGATGACGGTGCCCAGCTCTGCCTCTGATGCTGCAGCACCTGGAACTCTCCTGCCCTGAACACCTCCTACTGCCCAGTGCAGGGCTGGGGCGGTCACTGCTCACTGGTCAGACCCTGAGACCCAAGGGCTCTGTGTACAGGGTACTGAAGCTGGATAAGCTTTTTTTTTTTTTTTTGGACAGGCAGAGTGGACAGTGAGAGAGACAGAGAGAAAGGTCTTCCTTTGCCGTTGGTTCACCTTCCAATGGCCGCCGCGGCTGGCGCGCTGCAACCAGCGCACCGCGCCGATCTGATGGCAGGAGCCAGGTACTTATCCTGGTCTCCCATGGGGTGCAGGGCCCAAGGACTTGGGCCATCCTCCACTGCACTCCCTGGCCATAACAGAGAGCTGGCCTGGAAGAGGGGCCACCGGGACAGAATCTGGAGCCCCGACCGGGACTAGAACCCGGTGTGCTGGCGCCACAAGGCGGAGGATTAGCCTAGTGAGCCGCAGCACCGGCTGATGAAGCTGGATAAGCTTTCAAGTCCCTGTCCTAGCCTGGGGGAGCCTATGAGGCATCGCCAGGGAGCCACAGGGCATCACAGCAAACTTGGGGAACTGCAGGGGGAGGGTCAGAGGGTCCCTCAGAGCTACCTTCCTGTCCACAGGTGAGGAAACAACCCCAGAGACCGGCCAGCTGCTGCGGAACCAGCTCTCCCGACTTCCAAGTCAGGGAAACTCACAGGGCAGCAAAGCTCTCAAAGAAATGAGTCCAGGGTCCTTTTCTTTCCTTTGCCAAATCATCAAGGCTACCCCAGCCCCCCTAGACACTGCAGTCCCCTGAATTGTGACTTCAGGGCTCAGGGCATTCAATGGCCCTGTCCTCTCTCTTCATTTGATGCTGTGTATGAATCATTCCTCGCAATACCTCCCTCCCCAACCCCGGGCTATTGGTGTTGAAATGTTTTTCTGAGTAAAACATAAAACCAAAGGCATGATCATTGTCTGTGCCTACAGGGTGTGTCCAGGGTCGGTGACACACTGAGAATTAACTGCAGAGAAAGGCTGCTGTCTGGGGTGTGTGATGAGCACAGTTGTGTCATTTTTTTAAGGTTTATTTCTTTATTTGAAAGGCAGAGTTGCAGGGAGAGGCAGAGACAGAGACACACACAGAGAAGCTGTCTTCCTTCTGTTGGTTTATTCCCCAGTGGCCAGGCTGAAACCCCGAGTCTGGAACTCTATCCAGGTCTCCCACATGGTGGCAGAGGTCATCTTCCACTGCTTTTCAAGGGACATTAGCAGGGAGCAGGATCAGAAGGGGAACAGTTGGAACTTGAACCTGCACTTGTATGGGATGCCTGTGTTACAGCTGGCAGCTAACCGCTATGCCCCCAGTTTTTTGTTTTTGTAAAAACTACTTGTAGCTGGTATCTTGGGATCAGGAGGAGGATAAGGAGGGAAAGAAAAGAATTCCAGCATGAGATTAAGCCTTGCAGGGAGTGAGTGACGATACATCACGGACAATCGCTCCCTCCCTCCCAGGACATTGTGGGTGGCTGTGACGGACCATCTCTGCATACTGCAGAATTCAGAGGGGCGCTGTCTTGTTTTCATCCGTAAGTCGCCGTGCTGTCCACAGCAACGCACTCCCCTCCGCACCTGAGCTGTGTCATGTACTTACTAACATCCTTGCCTGAGGGTCGACCAGACAGCTCATCAATTCTGGCTGCCTGAGCTGAAGATCTTTGAGGCTAAGTTGGTATTTGCCAAGCCATGTTTTTCAGGAACCATTGCCTGAGATGTCTGTAGGCTTCCTAGGAAATACTTTTGGGAAATGTGGGCTTAATCAGAGTTTATGTTTCTAAACACATGCTCTCAGACCTTTCAAGGTACTTGGATGGCCAGTCTTTAAGCAGCAGGTGCAGTAAGACACAGTTCTCCAAACATCTGAGCACCGGGCCCAGACAGAGAAAGAAATGTTCAACACCTCACGGGACCCCAGAGTTCTGCAGAACACGATGTCAGGGAAGGGCTGCAACAAATGGTTGAGCTCAATCTGTCTTTACCCACGACAAATGCTATTATAGAAATCACAAAACCAAGTCTCAAAGATACGTCCCTTGTAACATACTGTGCAAAATGCTTATTGAATTTTCAACCAGAGAAGTCACACTGGTCATCTCCTCAATGGCATTCTTCCTCACTTACCCTGTCCGAAACGTGGAAATCTTTCTAAGGGACAATTCATCTGTCGGGGAAGGAAACAGGTGTGTGTGGTCCTAGTACAGACTGAGCACAAGGGACTGCTAATGTCAAAGATGCAATAAGATCATCTCTCCAGGCCATTGCTGGGCCCACAGTGCTGAAGGTGGAGGCACAGGCTCGTGCAGCTACATTACTACACTAACTCAGAGCCGTCCCCAGGCCCAGAGAACAGCTGGAAATCCAACTCCAAAACCAAAGGGAGTGAGCAGCTTACTTGCAGACCTATGCATTGACACATCTGTGGTTAAAAGGCTGCACTCCATTTTTCCACGAGATTCTTCCTTCCGGTAAGGCTCATAATCTAAGACACCAAGTGACACATCCCTGCCCCTCTCCCATTGTCTCCACCATGAGACACAACACAGAGATTTTAATTTTCAATGCAAGAAAGCATGGCCTGCCCATCTTACTGCCAAGGAAACCATTCACACTTTGCTCCATGCACACCCCGGGACAGACAGCCTCCAGATGCTTCAGGCTTTTCCAAAGTGTCACCAAGCCCCAAAATTCATTCAAATGATCTCACATTGCCCAACCCAGAGCTGGCTCCAACTGCAGTTTTGCCTTTGCTTCCAACATATGGCAGCTTCCTCGTGACTCAATCAGTCGCCCCTCAGCCTGGTGCTTTGTAGATTTCCCCAGGGGAGGCAGCTGGACCCCAGCTGTTAGCTGCCCTCAGCTGGAGGGAGCTGCACCCACGAATCACCCTCTCCTGAGCGTCAGGGTGGGGCTGGCGTCTTCGCAGCTCTGCATTGCTGGGTCCCCCTGAGCTACCTTCAGAGCCTCTCTCCACCTGGGGCCGGGCCAGGCCCAGCCAGCATGTCCCCCAACCTCCATAATGTTCCAGCATCTCCTCCTCCAAATGACTAGGGACGGAGCCCAGATCACGTGGGACCTGGCCTCAGGCCTTCTAAGGGAACTCGTCCTGCCAACCGTGCATGGCCAGTTCATCCTGCTTTCAAGTTTATTTCAGCTGGAGGGCCCTGAGGACTGCTCCAGTGGGCCGACATCCCAGGTTGACATCACCAGAGCTGCCTCACCATCGAATGCAGGGCGTTTTGCACATCAAAGCATTCCCTCCGACTCCAGCATCAGTTGTGAGGCCTCTTTATCTCCCCCCCACCCCCTTCCTCCTTTCTCTCATTTTTCTTTCCTCCTCCAACTCAAACAAGCAAACCAGCAGCCGGGTCACACGCCTGAGTGATATGCTGGCTCAGCTGAGTCGGTGGTGAGCGGAAGAGGCAGCGTTCAGCCACTCTCTCCCATCCGCTGCGGGCTGACCCTTCTACAAAACACAGAAGTGCCTTGCTAGCAAAACAAAACAATACACAGCCATCAATTGTTGGATTTAAACAAAATTCCTCTGTCAATTTGGTATAAAAATTTCTAAACACTCTCAATTTCTGTTTTTATTCACTCACGAGTGAGATAAATAGTTCATGGACAGGCACAGGGCATGCACTGGGGCCGGGATAGCCCTAATGGGGATTGTTACCTTACATGGGAATGTTTCAAATTTATATTTCAGCCTGCTTTCTCTGAGGGAACACAGTGCCTCTGGCCTCTTCTCTGCACATCTTGGGTTCGGGTAAGCACTTAACGAAGCCCTACTCATCTCTCCAATACCCTGGCAGTGTACAACACTGCCTCTGGTGCACACCGGCTGGCACCTCATGGCATCAGGTGCACCATCCCACTTTCAGAGTCTGAACTCATCTTCTCCTACCCACGCCCCACATCCCATCCATGCAAGTTCCCCTGCCTGCCCAGTGATCCCCGAGCTATTGCATGCTAGGTGCATTTATGTGTTATTTCTGTTACACAGAATACATAGTATTTAAGTGTGTATATATATATATATATAATGTACATATAATGCACATATATAACATATAATATTTTACATGATACCTAAGTACTCAGAAATCTTATATAAGAAATATGTATGAGAGTATACTATGCATTATACATGTCTATATATTACTAATACACACAACTAAGTAATTCTATCTGTGTGACATGGAAGACCCTGAGGGGCCATCTCTATCCAGTAGAGACATTGGTATCCCTGGGGACACTGCCCACTCACCGGTGTCATTGGGGTACTTGGTGCACGTCCTGCCGTCATCTTCGCGGACGTAGCCCTCTTGGCACTCGCAGCGGTAGCTGCCCGCGGTGTTGACGCAGATGTGCGCGCAGAGCGTCTCATTGCTGCTGGCGCACTCATCGATATCTGTTTGAGACCAAACGCAGAGAATACCCCGTCGCAGAGAATTCACTTCCAGCCCAACAGAGGACGCTGGTCTTGGCCCTTCCGTTTCTGTCTGCCAGGGACACTGCCAGATCTGGAGCAGGGAGGCCTTGAATAAAGTAGGCACTGGACACGTGGGCCAGGCTGGAGGTGGCTCCAAGGGCGGCGTGACCAGGTGACGGGCAGACCAGTGGCACAGGTGCTGCCGACCTGCAGAGATCTCACTAGAGAGCAGTGACAGTGAGGCCTGCCCCTGGGGTCTCACCTGCTCTGCTTGAGGTAACCCAGCGGCAACACCCTTGGAGGAGCCAACTTTATTTTTTTCCCCTTCTGGGCATGGTGGGGTGGGGGGGCAAGTACCCTAGTATAGTAATGGCTTTTTTTTTTAAGACTTTTATTTGAAAGAGTGACAGAGAAAGGGACACACAGAGAAAGAGAGAATCTTCCATACACTAATTCACTCCCCAAATGGCCGCAACAGCCAGGACTGGGCCATAGATAAGCTAGGAACATGGAACTCCAACCCAGTCTCCCACATAGGTATGGGAGCCCAAGCACTGGGGCCATCTTCTGCTGCTTTCCCAGGGAAAGCAGGGAGCTGGATCAGAAGCCAAGCAGCCAGGACTTGAACTGGCATCCCAGGCAGTGTCTTTTTTTTTTTTTATTTTTTGACAGGCAGAGTGGACAGTGAGAGAGAGACAGAGAGAAAGGTTTTCCTTTGCCATTGGTTCACCCTCCAATGGCCGCCGCAGCCAGCACGCTGCGGCCGGCGCACTGCGCTGATCCGATGGCAGGAGCCAGGTACTTATCCTGGTCTCCCATGGGGTGCAGGGCCCAAGGACTTGGGCCATCCTCCACTGCACTCCCTGGCCACAGCAGAGAGCTGGCCTGGAAGAAGGGCAACCGGGACAGAATCCGGTGCCCTGACCGGGACTAGAACCTGCTGTGCCGGCGCCGCTAGGCGGAGGATTAGCCTAGTGAGCCACGGCGCCGGCCCCAAGCAGTGTCTTAACCTGCTGTGCCACAATGCTGGCCCTTGCTAAAGGATTTTAAATCTCCTTTTATGACTGTAGGTTCCAAACAGTGTGCCAGTGATCCAAAGGTCACTTAGGAATGGCTCCTTCCTGATTACAAGACATGGGGACACCTGGGAAAAACTACTTCTGATAAAAGAAAGCAGTTCTAATAGCTTAGGGGAGAGTTCTCCCCAGGAAGTCTCTACTTCTCCAGCAACCTGAAGATACAGCCCTAGGAGCTGTGGACATGAGCCCCGAGCCGTCTAAGCAGCAGCATTCAGATCAGAGCTAACTGTGCACGTCACATACTTGCTCCCTCTGCTCCAGATGGAAACAAAGACATTTCCCACTGCGGGAGGAGAGGTGGAGCCAAGCCCAGCATTCATCATTGGCTTGAAGAGTGTGGGGGAACAGCACGCAGTGCCCCAGACTGCACACATGTGGTGGGCAGAGAGAACTCAGCCCTCAACTTGAAGACAGGCTCAACTTCCCAGCCACTCCCTGGACAAGCTGCCAAGAATCCAACCCTGATGGGCCCTGGTGTCCCCAAATGAGCACACTCTATTGGCTGTTGCCCTGACAGTAGGTGCTACGCCATCTGTACACCAATGTCATCACTGGCCCCTCCTCTGCAATGCCTCTGGCTGATGGTCTTTCCCCCTGTCCCCACCCTATATCTCTGGGTGAAACTGTCTGTGTTGTCCAGAGAGGCAACAGAGTTGTCAGGACGTTTCCACATGGGTCTATGAGGCTCCTCTGTCACTGAGCCTACCGCTATCTCCACACTCATCCTCAGTGCCGTGACTCCGTGGGTGCACAGGGGAAGCCAGGACTCTTACTTTATGTTCTTTAGAAGAGGGAGGAGGGGAGAGGGAGGGAGGAGGGGAGGGAGTGGGAGAGGGAGGGGGAGAAGAGGGATTTCTTCTACTCAGTGGTTTACTCCCAAAATGCCCCAATAGCTGAGGCTGGGCCAAACTGAAGAAAGAAGCCAGGAACTCCATCCAGGTTTCCCACAAGGCTGGCAGGAATCCAAGTATTCGAGCCATCATGTACCACCTCCCAGATGCATTAGTGGGAAGCTGGATGAGAAGTGCAGAGTAACCAGGACTCAAAGCAGGCACTTTGATTTGGGATGTGAGCATCCCACGTGGTGGTTTAGTCTGCTGTGTCACAACTTCAGAGACAGGTTAGCCATGGGCTGACCATACTTTTAAACACACGGTTCCCAAGGACAACTGGCCACGAATTTACCTGGGAACCCCACTGAGTGCAGGGCCAGGAAAACTCACCCAATGAGGATAAAGGGAATGAGCTGAGGGCTGCTGATGGTGTTGTCTGTTCAGCTGCGGCCCAGGTGGCCAGCACTTGGGCCCTGGGCCCTGCACTGTGCAGAGTGGCCCACGCTCTCTGCAAGAGGGGCCATGAGTCCCTGTTCCCCTGGACTCACTTCCAACATGTGCACATAGACGCTTCCCTTTCCAAGTCATCTCCTGTGAAATGGCTTATTCTTGTTTTTGCATTAGTGTGCTTCTAACTATGTCTTTTCCAGAGTTTTCCAGGTTACGTGTGATGATTTTCCTTCTTCCCTGCATTTATATTGGACCACCAACTGGGCTCTAACTGTTCCGGCTCTAAGACTTCCTGGGACACAGTTTAGTACCTGTGTTGCAGGGGAATGAGGAAGCTGTAGAACAGTACCAAACACTGCTCTGTCCACAAGCCAGGAATCAAAGACCAAAGCAGCTGCCCCAGGCTGGCCCTGCGGAAGGCGAAGGTCCAACTGAGGACAGAGCCACCCTAGCAAGACACGCCTGTGGGAGCTGGGAGAGAACGTGCATTCCCAACGCACCCAGGCAGTAGGGCTTCTCCCGCCTACGGTGTCTCTCCCGGTCGTATCGGTAACCCGGGTAACAGGTACACAGCACTCGGCCGAAGTTATCCGTGCACTGCTGCTCGCAGGGAGCTTCGGAACAAACGTCGTAATCTGAAAAAGAAAAGGGGATGGGGGGCGCTCACATTAATCCCAGGAGGCGGTCTGGTCACCTGGCCCTGGTCTGGAACACGTTCTGGGCTGCACGCCACTCACGGCTACGGGCAGAGGAGCATTAACCCTGCAGGCTGTGGGGGTGCCTTCCAAAACCACAGCGGGAACCTGAATCTGTTGTGTGGCCGTGGGGAGAAGCAAACCTCACTGTGCTCTTCCCTCCAGGTCACCACATTGTCCTGAAGGCTCGGTCACCACCCAGAGAGCAATAGCAGCTCTGCAGACCCAGCTCCAAAGCAGTCCCTGGGGATCTGGTCTTTTTCACTGGCTGCTGCCGAGACAGGGAACTCCTACCACAGGACCGCAGAGAGAGTCCAGCCCTGATGTCACAATGCAGGAGGGCGGGCTGGGAATCAGGTGGCTTCAGACACACACAAGGGAGGTTTCGGAACAGAAAAGAGTGAGTGCTATTGGAGAGCGGACGCTTTTGTGCAAGGGTGATTTTTAAAAATGATTTATTTGAAATAGAGAAAGAGATCTTCCATCTGCTGGTTCACTCCCCAGTGGCTGCAACAGCCAGAGCTGAGCAGATCCAAAGCCAGGAGCCAGGAGCTTCTTCCAGGTCTTCCGCGTGGGTTCAGGGGCCCAAGGTCTTAGGCTATCCTCCCGTTTCCTAGGTGCTAATGTGGAGAGATGGATTGGAAGTGGAGCAGCAGGGGCTCCAACTGGCACCCATATGGGATGCTGACACTGCAGGTGGAGGCTTGGCCTCCCATGCCATGGTGTCTGCCCGCATGAGTGATTTTAGGCATGCTCACTGGCCTAAAATCCGCATGATTCCACATGCTGAGACGGGTTTGGGGAAGCCGAATGGCTACAGATCACTCGCAACCCTGCACCTGCAGACTGAGGTGGATGATCTGCTACTGAAAGAGGGCATTTGCTCCTCCTGGTTCTTATCAACCGGGATTTACTGAGCCTCTGGGAACTGGCAGATAACGCTCCTTGGACGCCCAGAGTCTGGCTTTGTTCTACTCTGTAGGCAGGTGAATGGGTGGGCTGGTGGCCCCTGATGGAGGCGAGGTCCGTGGGACAAGTCACTCTCATGGTGACTTGGAAGCTGCCCCAACACTGTGGCTCTAGACCTCTTGTCTGTGGTGCTGTTGGTGTCACCAACCTTACAAGCCACCTCAGGTTACATGTTTTTATCAACTAAGCATTAGCTTTAGACAACCAATGTCTTTTTTAAAGATTTATTTATTTGAAATGGAGGGAGGGGGAGGGGGAGAGAGAGGGATCTTCCATCTGCTGATTCATTCCCCAAATGTTTGCAACAACCAGGGTTGGGCCAGGCCAGGTGCCTCCAGGCCTCCCAGGTGCATTAGCAGGGAGCGGGATTGGAAATGGAGCAACTGGGACTTGGACCAGTGCCCATATGGGATGCTGGCACTGCAGGTGGAGGCTTAACCTTCTATGCCACAGCGGTGGCCGCAGCCAATGTCTTCTGCTCCTTTTGCTAAAGAGAAGGCTCAGTGAGACTGGCCACGAGCTGCCCTGTTCTGCCATCATCAGCCTGCAGCAAATGCAGCGAGATGGACAAGGGCAGAAAAGCCCACGAACAGCACTTGTGCAGACGGTACTGCCCAACAGGGTCTTTCCTGGGAAAGAGCTGTCCCCAGCCTCCCGCCACGGCTGCTCCCCTGAGCCACTGTGCCCAAACATTCTGCCCGAGCTTTTAAAATATTTACCTTCTCACCTCTTGAGAGCCAAATCATATGGCTCCTTTCCTCATATTTTAACTCCTCTGTTGGTTTCCAGACGTGGAAGAGAAGCATTTAGCCTTGTGGCTACCCTTACTACCCCCACACTGCTGCCCTCCACTCCTCCAGGGAGTCTCTGGCTTAGCCTCCCTGGGCAATCTCCCTCTCTGGTGTTCTGCCCGGCTGTGGGAGGGGGATGCTCTTGTGTGGGAGAGAGGACAAGATCCGAGAGGCGGACTTGCTACACAAAATTTTAGTTAACCCTTGTGTTTTCTGACACCCCTTCCACCCCTACGTCTCCCACATCCTTGGCTTTCTTGCTCCCTACTTGTTTGGTCTGAGCCAGGCTGTTCCTCAGTTCCCTTGCTGCCGGCTGAGGCCACGCCTCTCCCACGCTGCTATGCTACCTCCCACTTCCCTGCCACCTGTTCCACAGCTCCCTTTCTCATGTCCCCTAGGCTTACCGCTGCTGTGACCACCCCCACTCTGTGGGGCTTATGGAGGCTAATATTTTCAACCCTCTGGGATGCCCGTCAGCTTTCAGACCTGTGGCTTTAACCTTCACCATTTGTCTATTTGCTACCCTCTTATTCCCGTGGTGCCCTTCCAACTCAGATCTTTAGAACCACCTCCATCAACAGAATCCTCATTCCAAGAGTCTTCCCCCTTAAACCCACTCTGCACCGTGAGGGGTGCAGTGCTGCCTTGGGTGCCTGCGTGCTCAGAGAACCTCTGAACTCTGTTCCAATCCACATGGAATGCAAAAGGCTATTGGCTTTGGGGTCTGCAATTGTTAACACTGGAGGTTCTTCCAACCTGAAGGCTCATTCATGAGTTTCTGACATTGAAGCAATGCCGTCTCCTGCGATTTTGTTTATTCTATTTTCAGCTCTTGGGACACCAAACGAACCCCTCTATCTTTACTCTCAACACTTTATACCCTTGGATACATGGTTTCCAATGCCATATTTCAATGCCAAAATATCAGCCCTTTTAACAGCCCTCCTTCGTCTCCTGCCCGAGTTTGGCCTGTTGATCTTGTAAGTAGCCACAGCGCTCTTTCTTCCACTCATAAGTTTTGCCTCATCCCAGCCACCATCCCTGCAATTTCATGTGTTTAAGTCTAAATTTCCACACCTGTAAGATAGGGTAACATGCATTAATGCCCATCTCCATCCCAGTATCTTTTTTAAAAGATTTATTTGAAAGGCATAGGTGACATGGTGGGGGGGGGGGTGAGGGAAAGAAGGAGGGAAAGAGGGAAGGAGGGGGAGGGAGGGGAGAGAATGAGTATCTTCCATCTGATGGTTCACTCCCCAAGTGGCCACAATGGTTGGGGCTGGGCCAGGTGGAAGCCAGGAGCCCAGAACTCCATACTGATCTCCTAGATTGGTGGTAGGGGCCCAAGCTCTCGGGCCACCTATTGCTGCCTTCCCAGGTGCATTAGCAGGGAGCTGGAATGGAAGCAGAGCAGCTGGGACTTGAACCAGTGTTGTGATACAGGATGCTGGTGATGCATATGGTGGTTTAACCTGCTGTGCCATGATACCAGCCCCCACCCCTATGGTCCTTATGAAGATGACATTGGGTGATGCATTAAGCACAGTATCTGACATATAGGAAAAGCTTGATCTGGTCTTCTATTTCTTTTGCTGTTAGTTCTCATGATGGTTTGGCTTCTGAGAATGGACTCCATTCCCTAGAGTAACCAGCAAACTCTGCCCCCCACCCCACCTAGTTTATGCTCAATTCATAGTTGTTGAACTAGAATAAATTAGATCACCCTGTCACCTGGCCAATCAAATATCATTTACTGCACAGGTCAGTAAACTTTCTCTGGAAAGGGGCCAGAGGTGGTACTGAAATGGAGGGGCATGGCCATGTGCCAATTTGACTTGCAGCATCAGGTGGAATCAGATGTGGCCACACGTCACTTACAGCAACCAAGATGAAGCAGCATTGCTTTAAAACAAACCTGCAACTTCCAGATACTATTATCATATTTGCTTAGAAACTCTAGTCGATGCCATTTGCAATGGCTAATTCTGTGTGTCAACTTGGCAAGGCCACAGTACTCAAATATGCGTTCTGGGTCAAGGTTAATCATGATTCTGCAGATGCTCCAAACCAGCATCTACAATTTGTGAAAAAATGGACTTAAAGTTTGGGAGCAAAAAATTTGAAACCCATGCAGTTTTTTTCATAACACATTTTTTAAAAAATGAAACTCTTGAAGATCCTTCAGATAGTATGGTTTCTTTCACAACCAGGATTCCCAAGACCAGGAGTGGAAAAAGGAGTGTTTCCACTCGCTATTGCCCCTACCGAGCCATAGCAATGTTCTTGCTTTGTGTTCCCACAACGTTATGCTCTGCTGGCCTCTAGTTCTTCATTCTTGTGGAAGCAATGCTTCCACTGGAAGAGTCAACACTGATTCCACTGAACTGAAAGTGAAGACTGCTCTCTGGCCACTGTGGGCTCCCGTGCCCCCGAATCAACAGGCAAAGGCAACAGTCAGCATGCCAGTCAGGGATGATTGATTGTAACCATCAAGGGCAAATTGTCTGGCTACTCCATGGAGAACTAACATTCCACCCTGTGACGGAAGCCCAGGGAAACAACAAATTGACGACCCCCCAGTTCAGACAGGACCAACGTCTTAGACCCTTTCACAAGCCTTGGGTCCCTCACCCTCACCACAATCAGGCGAGGTGCTTCCTGAGGACAAAGTCCATAAGATATGGGTAGGAAAAGGAAGTCATTAGGAACATCAGCTTTGCCTGTGAGCCAGTTACAGGACTGGAACTATACTGATTGTTTCTTCCTTATTTTCTTATGAATATGTGTGTATGTGTGCCCAGGTATCTTCTTCTTTCTTCTCCTATCCACTCAAACATCTTACGAGGCATGGACTTTGTATCACAGGATATATGTGTTGCTAACTTCACATCACAGTATTTAAGTCACAGCACCTCACAGAGAAGAGCAAGCATCTTCCAAGGGCTTTGCCTCCTTTTCTGGGAAAAGCCTGCTGTGTGCATACAGCAGGACAGTTGTGTCCTGTTAGGTGAAAAGAGACTCTGTGTGGTTTAGAGATGGATATCAGGTTAACAAGAGGTGCCTCTGTGATAGTTAATTATACACGTCAATTGCACTAGGCCAAAGTCCCCAAATGTTTGGCCAAACATTATTCTAGACGTTTCTGCAAAGGTATTTTTCATATGGCATTAACAAATCAGTGGACCTGGAGTGGAACAGACAACTTACCATAAGGTGGGTGGCCCTCTTGCAGTCAACTGAAGGCATTAGTAAGCAACCCCCCCCCCCCACCCAAGGAAGAGCCACTTCTGCCTGCAGACAGACTGCAGACCCTGGAAGAGTTGCAGCTCGAGTCTGCCCCAAAGATTTTGGATTCACATCTCCACAATCCACAATCCTTTAAAATCTTCCATCCAAGTACTAACCAGGCCAGACCCTGCTTAGCTTCCGAGATCAGACGAGACTGGGCATGTTCAGGGTAGTATTGCTGTAGACTGATCCCTTAAAATCAATCTCCTCCCTCCTCTCCCCCTCTCTCTACACACACACACACACACACACACACACCCTCTACTGGCTGTCTTTCTCTGCAGAACCCTAAGAAGCAATCTTTTCTGGAATCCTACACTTGTACTTTGCATTCTTGGGTGATAGAAACTTTATGATTAAAGATCTCTTTAATACAAGAAATGATCACTGACTCACTGGCATATTCCCACAGAGGAAACAAGAAAAACAAGTCGGCAGAGTCCGTTACGGCAAAGCCATTCTCAGCATCTGAGACCACTCTTCCTGGGTCAGATCAATCTCCACGCTGCGGCCCCACGTGAAGGGTTCACAAGGCTGGTTTTAGACTCAGATGCTGGAAACCAAATTACTTAAAATTTAAAGAAACCCTAAGTCTGTGATACGCACATAGCATGTTTTTAATTAGGTTGGGCAAGGTCTTGAGTTAGGGTGGTAAACTGATTGGCCTAAATTTCATGTTCGTTGTTATCTGCCAACATCGAGGACACAGCTGGTGCCTGAGAAAGGCTAGCCTGTAAGAGAATGCAATTCTTTGGACTTCTGTGGTTTTCCCCCTCACCATTCTCTAACCAGCAGAATGGACTGGCAGAGAGAAATGCAGCCCGGAGAGGCCCGAGGCCATGCCAACCATCACATGGGGTGCAGTTGCCTAATCAGCCTTCCCATAGCAGCTTTTTTTTTTTTTTTTTTTTTACAGGCAGGGTGGACAGTGAGAGAGAGACAGAGAGAAAGGTCTTCCTTTGCTGTTGGTTCACCCTCCAATGGCCCATAGCAGCTTTCTCAAAGGTCACAGCCGTGATTTAATGAACACTTCCATCCTTTCACTAAAGAAAGCCATACACAGGAAGGATTCGACTCTTTCTGACTCATCAAGAAATTACATTCCATGAGATAATGCAACAGATTATCTGGGCTGGGCCCCAGATCCTCTGTAGAGAACAGGCATGTTGGGCAACCCTGAAGGAAACTATTTCGCCTTCCTTCCCACGGCAAAGTAATCCCATGCTGTCTACACATGTGGCAGTTTCTGCAGCTCTCTTCTTCCTGTTAGTCGAAGTCCTGGTGGTCTTGAGAAGCCAGCACAAGGCTCCGTTCCTTCCTGAGGCCACCTCTGACTGCCCTGGCCCTACTTCATGCCATGCGCCCCCTTGCAGAAGTGCACATCTGTACTGCATGTGTGCATACTCTATATGGGGCAAAATCCCTACAACCAGCACCTGGCCCAAGCACTAACGCTGGCTTGTAAAAACTGAGGTTTAGAGCCGGCGCCATGGCTCAATAGGCTAATCCTCCACCTTGTGGCGCCGGCACACCGGGTTCTAGTCCCGGTTGGGGCGCCAGATTCTGTCCCGGTTGCCCCTCTTCCAGGCCAGCTCTCTGCTATGGCCAGGGAGTGCAGTGGAGGATGGCCCAGGTGCTTGGGCCCTGCACCCCATGGGAGACCAGGAAAAGCACCTGGATCCTGGCTCCTGCCATCGGATCAGCGCGGTGCGCCGGCTGCAGCGGCGGCCATTGGAGGGTGAACCAACGGCAAAGGAAGACCTTTCTCTCTCTGTCTCTCTCTCTCACTGTCCACTCTGCCTATCAAAAATAAAAAACAAACAAACAAACAAAACTGAGGTTTAGAAAGTAACCTGCCCCAGGTCACAGCTCGTGGGAGGTAGAGGCAGGGTGGGAATTCAGACCTGATTCTATGTGCTGCACAGCCTGTCCACTCTGAATGCACACATTAGGAGGGTTGGGTGCATCTCTCTGGACCTTCTGTGCTGGGCTCAGCACTCAAGTATTTGTTGACGGTTCTGGAAAGGGGCTGAAAAACACAGCTGTTACAGCAGGGAGAGAAAGACAGAGAGGGGACAGGGAGGGGGCTGTGTTCTGATCATGGATGAAGCACTCATTAGGGATTGTCACCTAGGTTAGAATCTGCTAAACATAAAACTTGAAATGTACGAACTTAACGTATATACACACATAATGCAATGCTTCTAACAGAGCATACAGTCTGTAACTAAATGGTAACAATTAACTGCCCCCAACAGAACCACAAAGATGCACAGATAATTAGACACAGACAGGCTCACACCTGAATTCCACGCACACGTGAACTGTACAGATGTCTATCAATGATGAACCATGGGGAACATGGAGAGGCGTCTTCTATGCTACATACCTTCAGGGACACACTGTCCAAGAACAAATTTGTACCCTTCACAGCACTTTTTCCTAAGAGACAAAGAAAGAAAAAATCATTTTCAGTGGGATGTTAAACATAAAATTATCTTGTTATTGTTTTTAAATGAAACAACTGTGCCTGAGAAAAACTGTTGCATAGAGCAGTAATGGAGCACTATTTATAAGGTAATCTGAGATCTAAAAAGAAAAATAGAAATACCACATCTTCCAGGGGCGGGATAGCCTTTCTACCACGTAACATACAGAACCAACCACGAGTCCCATGAAATGAGTGGGTTAACACTAGGACTTCAAGGCACTTATATTAAATAAATACAAGACTACAGAATGTAAAAAGAAAAGAGCCACATGACCCCTAAATATAAATAACAATGATCTAGTCATAACAATTAGCTATTCATAGTATAATGATTAGTAGTTACAATAATTAGGTGGCAAATTTTCATCAAGACTGGGACTGGAAGCCAAGCACTGTGATTCCAATTCAAGTGATTAAAATACACACACAGAAAAACACCTGCACTACAGAATGGATTGAGAGACATCTAAATTAGCAGAACTTTAAAAATAGCAAACAGGCAATTCCTACTACAAATGTTCAAGACTCATCTCTCTCCTTGAGGTAAGAAATGGCATCATGGGTTCAAAATTCCTATCTCCACTGGACACATTTGCCTGTGGTATAGATGCATAAGCTCTGGAGACCAAGTCTCCTGCAGGTAACCACAAACCCTGCCCAAGCCACAGGCAGACAGCTACCTGAAGGCTCTGAGGAGGGGATAAGAGCCAGCAGATTGGCCAAAAAGATATGAAACTAACAAAAAACCAACAAGAGTTGAAATCTTGAACAATGGACCGACACAGATCGAGTTTTCTGCTTTTAGCCAAGAGCAGATCCCAGTCAGTAAGTGTGAGTGAAGCTTAACTGGTAGTAGAAAACTTGCTGTGTTTTTCGGCCTGATCAGAGGACCAAGCATAGGCAATCCACACCGTGAGAAGTTGAAGGGGAATCTGGGAAAGGAGAGTCCTAGAAATCAGAGTCTCGGACCCTGAGTATGAAGTCTTCCCAAGTCTCTGGCTGACCCCTTAGCTGAATGGTAGAACAACATACCCAAAGCACTCAACTGACGACCAGAGGGGGTGGGGGAGGATTGAGGGGACACCTGTCACTGGCCCGAGCTTTCATTCTTGGTCTAAACATGTTAACTGCCCACTCCGGCAAATTTCCACATACTTTGAGTACACACAGGGGCACTTCCAAAGGGTCACAGGAAATGGAATTAAAAGGTAAATTTTTTGCACCTAAAGAAACTTTTGCAACCCACCTAGTACACGTATTCCATGAACTTTTTGAAGATCCTTTGTACAACAAGATGCAAAGCAGGCTCTCTGAGATGAGACACACACAGTGACCCTTTCTTCAGAGGGAAGACGCTCAAAGAATGAAGCAAACTCAAAAATCACTCACAAGTTGGAATTACCAGACTTTAATGTAGCTGATAACTAGGCCCAGTGACACAAAGAACCCTATACTTATAATGAACAAGAAAAGAAATCTCAACAGATAAGTAGAAGCTACTCAAAGAACAAAACAGAACCAGAGCTGAAAAAAGATTCTTAAAAAGAAAAAAAATCCCACTGGATGTACTTAATAGGAGAAAGGAGAAATTATGCAGGGAAGAATTAGTGAATTTAAAGATATATAAGTGGAAATTATCCTCTCTGAGAGAGAAAAGATTGAAAAAATGAACAAAGACTCTGTCTTGTGGGCGGACATCAAAGGTCTAAGACATGGTCTTTAGAATTCCAGAAGAAGAGAGAATGAATGGACTGTGAAAATGTATTTTTAACAATGTTTAATGAAAACATGGATTCACAGGTTAAAGAAATCTGGCAAATGTTCAATAGACGCAATACAGTCACACACACACGCCGAGGGACTTCACAGTCTCACTGCTGAAGACCACAGATAAAATTTTGAAAGCAGAGGGAAGAAACTACTAAGTACAGGGAAAGGATGAGTTTAATGACCATGAACTTCTCAAAAAAAAAAAAAAAAAAAACCTAAAATAACTAGAGAAAGAGATATGACATCTTTTCGGTGCTGAGAAAACAAATCCATCATCCCAGAATTCTAAACCCAGGGAGACTATTCTTCAAGAACGAAGGTGAAGTAAGGCACTTCAGACACAAGAGAACTCCACATTCATCGCCAGCCGACCTGCACCACCAGACAGGCTGACGGGAGTGGCTCAGGCCGAAGGCCAGGATACAAGGAGGAGCACCAGAAACGGTCATGGACAGGGTGCTTTGCATTTAATGTTTCCTATTTTTACAATGGTTATTAGTACTTGTACACATTTATGGGCCTGTGTGATATTTACATACATGCAAATAACACACACTGATCACAGAGAGTAATCAACTTTCCCCCCTTTTTACATAACTTAGTGGTTGGAGGCACGCAGCTTCTTTGTTTGCTCACACTGTCTACTAGGTTACTGTGAACTGAAGTCTCCACTGTGAAGCACTAGGAACCTAACCCTCAGTCTCACTCTGATGTGGTGCCCAGTGCCCAAACTCCTTCTCCACCTCCTCCCTGCCTCTAGAAATCATCATTCTGTGTTCAGACGGAGTTTCCTTCAGCTCCCACATATGAGGGAAAACAGGATTTGTTGTTTTGTGTCTGGCTTATTTCACTTAACATGATGTCTCCCAGTTCCACCCATCTTGCTGCAAATGACAGGATTTCACCTTTGTAATGGCTGAACGCTGTTCCTGTGTGTATACATACTACATCTTCTTTATCCATTCATCTCTTGATGCACACCTTGTTTGATTCCATATCTTGGCTACTGTGAACAGTGCTGCTACGATACAGTGACTTCATGGACATACGATGATTTCATGTCTGTTGGATATAGATATACGTAGGAGGAGGGCTGGATCACCTGGCAAGCTGGTTCTAGTTTCTAAAGAAATCCCCAAACTGCTTTCCACAGTGTCTGCACTGCTTTACATTCCCACCAGCGGTGTGTGAGAGCTCCCTTTCTCCACAATCAGCACTTGTTACCCTCTGCCTGCTTGGTCACAGCCATTCTAGCAGGCATGAGGGGATTTCTCATTATGGTAGCTAGAGATATGGGGCAATTTTTCATACACACACACACACACGTGTGTGCGCGCCATTTGTATTTTTTCTTCTGGGAATTCTTTGCCCATTTCCTAACAGGATTGGTTGTCTTTTTTGGTTGCTGTTGCTGAATTTTTGAGCCCCTGACATATTCTGGATGTTAAACCTTTGTCAGCTAAGGAACTTCCCATATCTTCTCATATTGTTGGATGTCTCTTCACTCTGCTGATTATCTCCTTTGCCGTACCGAAGCTCCTGAATTTGATAAAACCGCACTGTCTAGTTTCACTTTTGCTGCCTGTACTTCTGGGGTCTTACTGAAAACATGGCAGCCTATCGAGTTCTTGAAGTGTTTCTCCCTATGTTTCTTCTGGTAATTTCATAGTTTCTGGTCTTCTATTTAGGTAGTTGATCCCCATTTTAATGTTTTTAAAGCAAAAATTATAAGATCATCCTGCAAAGTTTCTAATACACATGGATACAATAAATGACACTACAGGACAGAATGGCTGGGGGCAAAGGACCACCATTTTTACGAAGTTTCTACCTGCTATGGGAGACAGTCCAGTACCGGCATTTCTGCTGGAGAAGACATTCCCTCTGCCTCTCATGCTCTCCTGCCTCTGTTACTTTCCCTTCCTCTCCATCCCAGCTGGATCCCCTATAAGCTTCCCTTCTTCCCACTTCCAACATCACTCATTGGTGGCAGAGAATTAGCCAGAGTTCCGTGAGTGTGTAAATCTTAAGAATATACCCTTAAGATATTCCACGTTAACTATAATGGTCCAACCACCTCTTTTAAAAACTTTCTTTGTAACTATAAAATAGACTGGATTCAAGGTTATTCCTATTACAAAGTCACTCTCATTTGTGTTTGAACATGCTTTCTAGATGGAAGACAAACTAAGTTAAATACAACCTACCAGCTGAAGATTGCACAGCCCCTTCAGCTTCCTGTACCACCTCTGTGAACACACCACTTGTATGCAGCAGTGCAAAAAAGCTCCACAGACCACTGATTCTGCAAATGACATAGTATCTATTGTCGCTCCCCCTCTTCATGGAGGAACGACACTAAGCCCTGCCTAGGCTTCATATCCGAGTCACGGCACCATTATGTCGCTCCCCGTCTTCGTGGAGGAACGACACAGGACCCTGCGTTGTTCTTTCGTCTGCTCGGCCCTCCCCAGGTTTGCTGCTGGTTCTTCCCGGGTTGGCTGCTGGTCCTTCCCGGGTTGGCTACCGTCCCTTCCACCTCCGTGGAAGGGCGATTCCCCCTGCCACATTCCCCACTTCCGCGGGGGAGCGGCACACCGCCGGCCGGCTTTCTTGGGGGGCTGCACAGGTGTTCCTTCAGATGTTCCCCTTAGATGTTCCTGGTGCATGTTGTCTCTCTCCTCCTTTATAGTCCTCTTCCACCAATCCCAACTCTGCTACCCACACGCCGAGTATGCTGCTCTCCTCCAATCAGGAGTAAGTCCTACAGTTTATTGGTTGAACTGGAGGCAGCTGCGTAGAAGCTGTTTCTCCCTTCTCAGCGCCATATTGTGGGAGAGCAGATGCATAGAATAAGTCTTAATTCCAGTAACTTAGTCTAGTCCGGGTTGCTCCCCACATCTATGTCCTAGAGCAGGCCACTGCTTTGTCAAACGGTAGTCCAGGAGATTACAAAGGGCCATCTCTCTAGGAAGCCTGATATCCTCAAGTTTATTTTTTCATCAAGTTTTATCAAAAATAATTTAGGAACATTATTTTCTACTTTTACAAATTAATCTATATTATTGGTCAAATCAATTCACATGGTTGATTTGCTACCCATAGGAGAAATTTACAAAATCTTTTTTTTTTTTTTGACAGGCAGAGTGGACAATGAGACAGAGAGAAAGGTCTTCCTTTTCCGTTGGTTCACCTCCCAATGGCCGCTATGGCCAGTGTGCTGCGCTGATCTGAAGCCAGGAGCCAGGTGCCTCTCCTGGTCTCCCATGCGGGTGCAGGGCCCAAGGACTTGGGCCATCCTCCACTGCACTCCCGGGCCACAGCAGAGAGCTGGCCTGGAAGAGGGGCAACCGGGACAGAATCCGGCACCCTGACCGGGACTAGAACCCGGGGTGCCAGCGCCGCAGGCTGAGGATTAGCCTAGTGAGCCGCGGCGCCAGCCACAAAATCTCTTTTTAAAATATACGAATTTAACAAATTTTATTAATCTCTTAGTGTATTAATTTTATGTAAAGTTTATTAAAATGTCATACAACTTTCACAGCCATATCTGGTAAGAGAAATTTCCTTTACTTTTCTTCCTGTAACTTGTCTCACACGCAGCCCAGGTATGGTGGCTCTCTCACTTCAAAGGCTGGTAAGTAGGCTGTCATTGTGAGAACTGGGCACTGGGGATGCTCCTGAACCAGACCAGAGAGAGCTCAGGCGCCTGTACATGTCCTCCAGATATAGATCAATGGAAATCCTCCTTCAATGCATTTTATGTTAAAAGAAAATCAGCCACCCACTCAATTTACTGGTATGATGTGTGACAATGTCCAGAGTTTTCCTATCATACAGAATTTCTCAACATCTCCCACTACATTATAATCTTCCTTGCCAAGAGAGCTCATATAAATTGATGATGATGGTTACTATTTATAATAGGGGTAGAGGATCTACCTTCGTATTCCATGACACTGAAACTTTGCCTAGTTGTCCATGGTTTCAGGAAATCCAAGCACTCAACAACAAAAAACTGGCTTAAAAGAGAATTCATTGCTATGTTATGGTTATTACCTACAGAGCTGTCCACAGAAGGCAAGTAGAGGAAGAGCAGTGCACCAAAGAATTGGAAACTCCAGTGATTCATAACCAAGGTGGAGATGGGGGGAAACATGTGTTTCTGATACTCAAATCTCAAGTTTAACAGCACATTTCAACATATGGTTCTATTTCTTTTGGTTTAAATGCTGCACCTAATGTATAGCCTCTGAGATGGTTGCTAGCATTTTAAAGTTCATACAAATGGGTATGAGACTTTCAATCTCTCTCACCACATTCAAGACCTTAAATTTGGGCTCTCTGACCTTTTTGAGCATTTCAAGGGCTTGGGATTGTCCACACAGTGCAGCCAGGTGCAAATCTGTCATTTGTCCTTTCATGAAGTCAAATGGTAATGAAGTGATCCAGCATGCTTTCAAAAGGTTACAGAACTCTGTCAGGACAACATCTGGGTCTCAGGACGGGTTTATCATTTAAATAACTGCTCAACTAAGAATTAACTTGTCCTCTGGGCTTTTTCCTTTTAAGATTTATTTATTTGGAAGGCAGAGTGACAGGGGGAGAGAGAGAGAATCTTCCATCTGCTGGTTCACGTCCCCAAATGGCCACAACAGCTGAGACAGGGCCAGGCTGAAGCCAGGAGTGTGGAACTCCATCTGGATCTCCCACGTGGGTGGCCAGGCCCGTGATGGGGTCATCTTCCACTGCTTTCCTGGGTGCTTTAGCAGGAAACTGGATCAGGAGCAGAGCAGCTGGGACTTGCACCCATGTTCAGATATGGGATGCCAGAATTCCACCACAACGTCAGCCCCCGGGCTGTTTTGGAATTGCACAGCTGTCTCCAGCCTTCGGCTAACAGGAGGCCATTCTGCTGCTCCAGTGCATCCCCTAGTCCTCCCCAGAGTTCCTGTAAATGCACGATTATTTTGCATGTTAAATGTTCATCCATCATAAATCACACTTAAAACGAGGAAATATTCCAGTGTACCAAAAAGCAAACACTGGCTGCACATGCTACAACTGTTTTAAAGATTACTTACAATATAATTTTCCTACAACGGAGTTGAGACCGCCAAAGTGAAATCTTGTTATGCAAGCAAGGGTACTTGTTCGACCTAACTGCAAACACTGCTGCATGGTTTTGATCTTTAAGAAAAACAAACAAAAATGAGGAGAGCTCATGGGGATTCTTGGGAGGCAGCACTTAATATGTTTCACGTGGCACAGCTCAATTTTCCAAATGCAAATGCTTGTCTCAGTTCTTGGCGAGCCGAAGTGATTAAATGGTTGCTCCATAGACAAGGAGACATGTGCTAATCAAGACAGTCTGTGGAGGTTTCCCCTGGGTGCTCCTGAATATTATCACACATAAAAAAATCATAAATAACAATGAAATAAAAATGGAAATACATCCCACCAGCCAGGTGTGTCAGAGAACTTCTAGAGGGAAAAACTAACTCAGGAAAATGAAGATAACAGAGACAGCATCGTCAGGCTGTCTGCTTATTGTTATGGGGTTTAGAAAAGACCTGAAAAAACTTCCTACAGAATTAAGAGAGTGCAAGGAACCTTGGAAGGTCAAGTGAGTCAGAGGACAAATATTTAAACCCTGCTTCAATGCAAGGGTGAGTTTTCCTAAGATCTACTTGATATTTCCCTTGCATAGCTGCCTATTCACACACCAGATATATCTGATTTGTTTGGAATTAGAAAATTGAATTTTTGAGAGTATTTTAGAGTTCTTAGTGTCTACCTATGTCAAAATCATGCTGTAGCTGCAGGTTTCTGAGATGTGGACCAACAGCCAGTGCACCTCCTCCCAGCTGCTTCCACTACACTGCCCATGTCTCACTTCTCACTCAGTGGCAGGCTCATCTTCCAAAACCACAACAGAGGAGGGGAAGGAGAGAAACCCGATTTCAAGACCACAAAAGGAGTATTGTAAGCCCCTCTTCTCTCACAAGTTAATCCCAGAGAACGAGAACAAGAAATAAATACATAAACATCCCACTCTTAGAAGAGCATCAGCCTGATACCCTGAGCACACTGCTGCAAGAGGTGAATTCTACAAAATTCTTCCCAAGAAGTTCAAGTCTCTGAAGTGCCAAACCACAGAACTGAGTGGAAGCCACGCACCAGCAGATGATCCCATCCAGGCACATCTCCAAACATTTAAAGACATGTTTCCACTTAATGTCACTCCAAAATAGTGACCCCCTCCTGATGACGGCCCCTAAAGGTGGACTAGAGGGGGGATTCCTCCAATCAACTACTCAGCCCCAAGCAGACATAAACAACACTTAATCAGAGTGCAGAGGCTGGTGCTGTGGTGTAGTGGGCCAAGCCTCTGGCTGCAGCACTGCATCCCATATGAGTGCCAGTTCGAGTCCTGGTTGTTCCTCTTCCGATCCAACTCTCTGCTATGGTCTGAGAAAGCAGTGAAGGATGGCCCAAGTCCTTGGGCCCCCGGAAGAAGTTCCTGGCTCCTGATCAGCCCAGCCCTGGCTGTTGTGGCTATTTGGGAGTGAACCAGCAGATCGAAGACCTTTCTGTCTCTCTCTCTCTCTGTCTATAACTCTACCTCTCACATAGATAAATAAAAGCTTTTAATTTTTTTAGATTTATTTATTTAGAAGGCAGAGAGAGAGAGAGAGAGAGAGAGGAGGGTCATCCATTCACTGGTTCACTCCCCAGATAGCCGCAATGGCTTAGGCTGGACTAATCCACAGCCAGGAGCCTGGAGATTCTTCCAGGTCCCCCACTGGGGTGCAGGGGCCCAAGCATAGGGCCATCCTCTACTGCTTTCCAAGGCCATAGCAGAGAGCTGGGTCGGAAGTGGAAGAGCATTCGTATGGGATGCACAGCAGGTGGAGGCCCAGCCTACTCCGCCAGAGCCCAGAGGGCTTTGGAGAAAGAGCTGTGGACTGAGTCACTTCCCCTGTGCCGCTGCCCGGGCTGCAAGTTCGACTTCCTTTCTAGCACATCTTCCTCCCTCCCTCACCTCCCCAGATGAGCTTCCCATCTCAGCAGCCATCATTATGTTGTTTGCTGGCTACTTTTCCCCCAGTTCAGACAAGAAGTTAATCATTTCTGAACCTAAGAGGAAATATAGCAAACAAACTTCTCCAATGCATTGTATTTGCCAAAAATAAAGATTTATGCATATAATTTTACATACAAGGGAATTGAGATATTTTATATTAAAAATGAAGGTTAGCTTGGATATTCTCCGAGGTATTGACAAGTGAGTCTCCGTATGTGGATGACATGCCTATCCATCATGGGCATGAATTGATTTTGCAATAATTGAAAATATATAAAGTCATAAAATAAAAGGACTAACATTTCTCAGAGTCCTTTGATCCATTTCTAGTGTCAAGCTTAGCAATGGCTTTAGAAACTTCCCACTTTGGAATCCTATTAAGAGACACATTCGCAGAGGCATGTCTGCGCAGACAGGTAGGACTGCATTAAATCCACAGAACCAAGCTCACACTTGAACAGAGTCATCATCATGACCAACCAGGTTTCAACCAAACTGCTCTGACCAGGTCACATGGAACCAATATACAGTAATCACTGAGAAATTGCTTTAGAAAACTATGATATCATTTAATAGGACAGTCATTCTTTTTCCCCTGGAAACAATTAGTTCAGTAGAGGCTTTAGAAAACATTTTGATGGAGCAATTTCCCTCGTTTGTGAGACATGCCTAAGTGAAGGGATCTCTGCTCTTGTCTGTCCTGGGGACTGTTAACTTTCGTCAGTGCTGACAGCTACAGATATTGCTCAGCTGTCGTCATCCACGAAGGTGCAGGAGAAGGTGGAACCTGCTTGTGGCATCAGCAGGGTTAACGCGGTGGGACCAAAGACATTTATTAACTTTGATTCTTATCTTGAAATATTCTGGGAATACCCAGATAGCCAGGAAGAATGCTATGATAGCATTCATGAAGCACAGCCATCTTTGCACAACACGTGACACATGGCAATCCCACCCCACACCCGTAGTCTCCCATGATGGTGGCCAAGCACTCCTGACTGTATCTTGGCTGCTCCTTTACTGCCCCATCCTCCCACTCAGGATTCTCTCTCATTGTTTCCTTACTCCCCCTCTTCCCCAGAGGACAGATCTGTTCTCTGCATCTCAACTGTTCCTGTCTGCTCATGAACTCCCAACTACAAACCTCCGGACATCTTCATTGCCTTCATTTTAAAGTTCTCAAGATTTGCCTTAATTATCGGCTATTACTTTATAATGAGAACTTGTTGTATTTAAAAAGTAATAGAGGCTGGTGCTGTGGCTCAATAGGCTAATCCTCCACCTGCAGTGCCGGCACCCCGGGTTCTAGTCCCAGTTGGGGCACCGAATCCTACCCAGTTGCTCCTCTTCCAGTCCAGCTCTCTGCTGTGGCCCAGGTGTGCAGTAGAGGATGGCCCAAGTGCTTGGGCCCTGCGCCTGCATGGGAGACCAGGAGAAGCACCTGGCTCCTGGCTTCGGATCAGTGTGGTGCGCCAGCCGCGGCCGCAGCGGCCATTGGGGGATGAACCAATGGAAAAGGAAGACCTTTCTCTCTGTCTCTCTCTCTCACTGTCCACTCTGCCTGTCAAAAAAAATTAATAGAAAAAATTATTTCTCATTGCCAAGGTAGACTAGAGCAACACGTGGATGATGAAGCCAGAGTTTTCAGGCAAATGATCCACAAGTTTATTTTAAACACTGATTCTGTTTTTATTCTCCCTAGTAGAAGTCCCCAATCACCCACAACAGCTATGTCTTCAGGTCACTGCTGTGGCAGGGGTCTATTTTCTATATCTACTTCCCCTTTGTTCTATAGGAAGACAAACTGAAATTACAGCTGGGTATACAAGCACCAGCCCTTCATCATAGGAGGGATCGTCTGGTAAATTCGCCTGTCCAACAGGATGTAAGTGCCTGTGACAGGTGTGGCTTTTGTGTAGTTATGCCCTCCCATTCTCGTTCACATTCTCAGGAGCAGGAATGTGACTGCCAGCATTGAGCCACCTTGGGCATGGGCGTGGAAAACCTTAGTGATTGGCAAATCAACACCCAGGAATCTGGGCCCATGATGCAACCCAGCCACCATGTTAACCATGTGAGCCAAGGATGCCTGACAATTTTACATAAGGGAAAATGCTCGTGCTATTTCAGCTGTTATTTTTTGTTTCAACTGTAGGAATCTAATATCTATCTTTGTCCCACTTTCCATGGGACAAAGGCTACAGCACTGCAAGGTTACTAAACCCAATGGTTTAGCCCGGAGAAAACACGGCCTTTACTTTGCTCCATGGAACTCTTGAGCCTAAGGAAACATAGATCCTTGAAATGCTAGGGTTTGAAACCTTCCCTGTGAACTGTGCAAACCTCATGCCTGTTTTGTGCTCACAGAGCTATGATCCCTTCTCTCACCGTACTGTGGGCGGAGCTTCATTGGCCTCAGCCCCCTTTGCTGCACTTCACCACACACAGAGTCACTTCCAGGGAGACCTTAGTACAGGATGTGTAAATACCAATGGCTGATTCAAATTTCTGCTCAGAGGCAGGCATCTGGTACAGTGGTTTCGAGGCAGCTTGGGAAATCTGCATGCCATATTGAGGTTCCTGGATACTGGTCCTGGCTTCATTCCTATTTTCAGCATTCTGCTAACGTGCGTTCTGGGAGGCAGCAGGTGATGCCTTAAGCACTTGGGTAGCTGCCACCCATGTAGAAGACTTGAGTTCCTGGCTCCTGGCTTTGGTCTGCACCAACCCTGGCCATTCCAGGCTTGTGGGGAGGTTCACTTGTGACAGCTTTGAAAACACAGAGGTGACGGAACTGAGCTCATCTTTCTTAGGTCAATTAATCACAATGTGACACTTCCCATTCCTCATAAGGATGAAACCCTTAAGGAAAATGAAATACGACTGACATTAATTCACATGGAGGTCACTTACACAGAAACACACAGGATGCCAACATCAGGGTTTCTGCTCCCAAATCCTTTACAGATGAGAGCAGGAGTCTTCTATTTGTCTGAAATTCTGAACTTTCTACAATGACCCAATACCGCAGTAAAATTTCTGTTCAGATTAACTAAAAACTGGGAGCATTAAGTTCAATTTTATTCAACCAACACTTCACTAGGACTTTCTGTAGACCAAGCATTTCAGTCTCCATAGATTTAGTTCTATGGGGCAAGGGACTGAGGCTGCAGAGGCCAGCCCTGCCCTCCACTGACCATTCCAGGAGATGTGGGTATGAGTAAAGGTGGTGTTTGGTCCTCAAGGACAAAATGTAGGGGAGAAACGCACAGGCACAGCCGAGGAGGACACAGGACAGCACTGCAGGCACTGGAACAGAAGAGGTGGCCCCTCAGTACACACAGATGAGTATTCATGCAGTTTCAAGGACCAGAAGGATAAGTGGCATGCAGGCATTGCCCTGTCCTACAAAAGTAGGAGAGGACTGCAAAAACTTCATGAAAAAAGTAGAGCACTAGAAAGTAAGCCTAGTTGGGTACAAAAAAAAAAATTGAGACTGGCACATAAGTTTTCAAAACACACGTCTTCCATGAACCGTTTGAAGACCTGTCCTATATCGAGTCCCACATGAGGGGCTTCCATCCTTCCTAGCCCTGCCCTGCCAGCGTGGCCTGAATTCAACTTCTCTGTTCCACAATTTCACCTGCCTTCTGGGCAATAATTCCCTCCATCTTTGGTTAAGGATATCCTTAGACATGGTTAGGATGTGTTTCCAAAACCCGAATTTATTTAGTACGTAAGAGTGCCACATGGGGCCGGCGCAGTGGTGCAGTGGGTTAAAGCCCTGGCCTGAAGCACCAGCATCCCATATGGGCACCGGTTCATGTCCCGGCCGCTCTACTTCTGATCCAGCTCTCTGCTAAGGCCTGGGAAAGCAGTGGAAGATGGCTCAAGTCCTTGGGCCCCTGCACCCATGAGGGAGACCCAGAAGAGGCTCCTGGCTCCTGGCTTTGGATCGGTGCAACTCCGACCGTTCTGGCCATCTGGGGAGTGAACCAGCGGATGGAAGACCTCTCTCTCTGTCTCTACCTCTCTCTGTAACTCTAGCTTTCAAATAAATAAATCTTTAAAAAAGAGTGCCACAGTGTATGATTAAAGAAAAGGCCACAAAGCAAAGATAGCTGGCAGAACAACTCAAAAGGCTACTGAAATATTTCAATCTAAAGATGAAGAAAGTCTCAAACAGGGCAGTGGGAACTGAAGGAGGAGGAAAAATCCACAGAACTTCCTAAGATGCTATGCAGAGAATAAGAAAACTACAGAAGACCAAGTCCAGATGTTTTAGCGCAGTGCAGGAGAATGAGGCTGTGCAAACCAACAGTGCTGGAATCAGAGGGGAGATGAAGGGCAGTCAGAGCACAACACACGCCAGGGCTGGGGGAGAGGGGAGCTCAAGACAGTCTACAGAGAGGCACGAAGCCAAGCAGTGCACAAGGACATGCAGGTAGGGTCGGGGTCAAGGACATGACTGGGGAGAACATCCCCTTGGAAGAACTGGGTACCGTGGAGAAGCCAGAGACACGAAGAGATGCACATGGCAGCAAACTGAAAACAAGGAAGTCAGAAAGCTGACTCTGCGAGCTCAGGCAAATCAGTTTCCTACATCTCTGCTTCTATTCCAGAAAAAAAAAAAAAAACAGTGCCTGGGACATGAATCATCATTAAGGTTTGCTCCAACGCGAAAATTCCCTGGCTCCAACTAACTGTTCATTTTGCATAAAACTATTAATGACAATATGTTCCATTAATAACTTTTTTCTTTAAAAAAATGTAGGTCAAAAAGCACACCTCCTCGGTCTTCACATCCAAAAGACATGAATTAGAAGGAATCATTTGTCAGTCTTGAATCATTCCAGATGTTGGTGTGAGCAAGCAGTTGTGACTTGAGAACACACCACAAATGTGAGAAAGGAATAAAAGCCTTGGTTGACCTTACCTGACAGGTGAATTTATTTATTTATTTTATTATTTTTTTTTTTTGTGACAGCCAAAGACACACAGGAACAATGGACCCACCCTGGCTTTCCCAAAACCTGCAACACTCGGGTGGTAACGACCTGTAGATACACCTACCCAAGTGGTGGAGCTCTCGGAGTGTATCACGGGTTGGTCAGTACAGTGGCAAAAATCAAGAAAGGTGTCCACATCTTGGGACTAGATGTCCCTGGTGAAGGGCTTACCTGTTTTTAAAACAACTTAGGCTCCTTGACAGCTAAAACAAAATTTGGGAGCTGAGCCCATCTCCACAATATTGAGTCTATTATGGACTTTGCCATTTATCATGATCTTTTTTTTTCTATTTCGCAAGTTTAAAAAGACAGCTCCCTTGAGTAATAAGCCTGATCTCTGATAACTGTTACAGTTTTAGGCTCTGTGATAAGCATAGCTTCCCCGAGATTATCGTACGGGTTACAGGAGGACATGCCTTCTCCACCCTTGCATTTCCGCCAGCTGTCTGTCCCTGTAATTGACCACAAAGTCCGAGAGGTAAGGGTTCAGCCTCAGTTATCTCAAGCACATGACCCAGAGTATGGACGATCACACACACTACATTTGCTGAGTTGAAGCTCTTTCCTTAGGAAGAACCCATATGAGACAGTATTCACAGACGTATTCTGACTTTGTCTTCTTTTCCATTTTGCTATAGCTTTTCCCCTCTCCTGTTGACTTTCAACCTCCTTTCCTTTTTCCTTTTCTCCAATACACGATGTAACAGGAAGTAGAGACTGGCAAGCACCATGATCAGATTCAAAACTTGCTGGCATGTGGTATAAGTTAATGAACAATTCCATGTTTCTTATATGAAATGGGGCCAGATGAAGCTCCTCACCCCTGGGACTATGCACTCTGCTATTTGTGCAAAAGAACTGGAAGATGCAGGTGGTTGTAGAAAGCAGTCCAGATTGCCTGGTGGTGAGACTGGATCCAGAATCCAGGTTGCCTGGCAACCCAGCCATCTTTCCAGACTGAGAGGCCATCCTGGACACTATCCTTGCTGGCTGGTAATGTAGGTTTCCATGCTGAGGAAACCCAGGTGAATCCAAAGCGATACAAGTATGAAGGTATGCAGACACCGCGTGGTACTACGGTAATGGGCCAACTGTTCTCCAGACAAGCAGGCGTGAATGTAGGGCTCATTTCATGAATTGGTGGAAGTTATACAAGCTCAGTCTCTTCTGCAAAATGGACCAGCAGCCTGTACTCCACATCATTGTGAACACTAAATGACCTGTGTCAATCACGTAGTACAGTAGCCACTCTATAAATACCCAGTAAAGGGCAGTGACGCTACCAATGTTAGTATTACTACGATCTTCGGTCTTCCCTCAGCATGGGGGTTAAAGTAAATAGTAAGTGAATGTTTATTAATAGTCATGATGAAGCACTGAAACATCTGGATGCCAGTTTTGAGATCTGATTATTGTTTACAGCCCTTGTCTCTACTGTTGAGGAATGGTGGTGTTTTTTTCTTATTATTATTTGTTGAATTCTTTACTTAGTGGAGGATTAAGCTTATGACTGTAAAATAAACTGAAATATGTCATTGTGGAAAAAAAGATTAAAAACCACATGAACTTACACTGAAACAGCAAACAATAAATCAGTGCTGACCCTGGGCAAGCCACTGATAGATGCTTTGGGAAAATGCAGAGTTTATAGCAACACTGAGGACACAGAACATAGAAATGCTTAACAACTACATGACCCTTACAAATCGCAAAATACTCAAACAAATCAAAAATACCCAGTCCATCAAAAACTATCAAGAGGTATAGCAGGCCCAGCCTGAGGATTCTTTCCAGAACGTGGTGACCTGGATTCCACAGGATGGGGAGGGCTTCACAGAGACGCATGAGCAGGTGCCAGTCATCTTGACCCAGGAAGCAGCACTGGTGATTTTTGGTTACATCATGACAGACAGAAGAGCCTTACTCTCTTCTGCAACTTCCCAGGTATCCCTGGACCCAGAGGCATCAGTCCCCACCTGCCTGTGGACCACTGCCCACCTGTGTTCCCTCCTGGCCAAGGAGCCTGGATGGTCCGACTTTGTACCATGAGCCCCTCTCAGATGGAAGGATTATGAGAGGCATCTCCCCCTGCACGTCCAGCCCCAGGACACATCAATGCCCCAGGCCACTCACACACTGCCGTCTGGGGCTGCACACCAGCAAACGCCAGTGACTGTGCTAGGCAGCCTGGGGAGCAGGACTGAGGCTCAGCGGGCAAAGCCAAGGGGGATCAGAAGGATTCTGAGAGAGCCAGAGGGGAGACAAGGGCACTGTGGCTCCTCTCCAAGCCTCCAGAGAGGAGCGGGGACTGAGCAAGCCCAGGAAGGAGCCCCTCCTGGGACTGCCTCCTGACAGCTCCCCAGTTCCACCAGCCAGGTACTCGAGCTCCAACTCCCCTGATTCCGGAAATTCCTGTGGAGTTTCTGCTCTTGGCAACCAAGATTTTATTTTCTTCCAGTTGTCCTGATAACACAGAAGATTTCCAACCTTTGGAAATCACCTTGTAAAAGGCTTGGGATGTGGGTACAAAGCCTAGGGCAGGTTTCCACGGGTGCTGTGGTATGTTTCACCAAAAGTTCACATTCTGTTTCAGGGACAGAAGCCACTCACCGATGGCCCAAATATTTCCACGACTCTAGAGTTCTACTAACAGCACTTGCATGTCCAGGTGTTTCATAGCTTTAGTGAACTATTCACTGGTAACCTTGAGAATCAGGTGGTGCCTGAGTTTATACAAGAAACAAACTGTACCAGGCACAGCAAAGCAAACAAGAGAGGAAGCAACCAGGTTTCATAAATGTGCACTTGCTTTAAATAACACTGGACATTCTGGCATCTTTGGCAAGTTCAGTGTACAATTCACTGGCAGTGCCTTGCTGCTTTCTGTCCTCTGTTTGCCTTTCTCCAAGTTCTGTTAACTGCTCCCATGGAGAAGAAACCCTTCTCTGGACTGCATTAGGGAGAAGTCATGAGACGGATGCCTAGGCGTGTTTCTGCCTCCTGTAGCTCATGGCTCCTTTATGTTTCATTATGAACAGAGTTACCTCCCCCAGGTCTTTGAAACCCTTTATAATCTGGCCTCCTGGTGCACTCTGAGGCCAAGTGGCTCTCAGAATTCAGAGTAGTTTTTCTTCCCTATTCCAAGAACGGCAGTTAAGATAAAAGGCAAATAGTGCCATGTGATTAAAAGTTACACTCACCATAGAGGATTCATTGCTATTTCCTTGTACATCCCAAGAACTGCTGGGATGTCCAGTGACACAGGATTCCTTCCCTGAATTCTAGGGAGCAGCGGAACAAGCAACCACCGAGGAACAGATACCATAAAAAGATACCACTGTTTTAGGGCATAGACCACGAAAAAAGGATGCCTTGCAACTAGGAGGAGTAACTTTGGGGTGGAATCTTGGCATCGTAATGAAGAATTCCAGATGCTGTGGTGAGCGTGATGACTTGGTGGGGAGGAAACAGAGCTGGAGTGTGCTTTCCAAGCCTGACAAATGACAGTAGGTAAGCACCGTCTTCTCTGGCACACCAGTGACCTTGATCCAATGCACTTGAGGCGCCGCTTCATCCCTGGGGAGATTCTGAACTCTCTCCAGGGACTCAAGTGTGTGCAGGCAGGGCAGTGGGAGCCTGGGTGTGGACAAGGAGGGTCTGCCAAGGAGCCTCCTCTGCAGGGACTGGAACTTGGGGAGCTTTGGCCAACCATGGACAAGGCTGCCAGGGACTATATATTAGGAATTCAGGGCCCACTTTTTCCAGATGGCACAGTTGCACAAGGCGGGGCCGTAGGTCCCCAGCAGGGAATGTCCGAGTCAACTGCCAGGAGAGTGTAGCAAGACTGTCCCAGACATCACTGCGACCACCCACAGGTCCGAGGACAGTCACCGGTGCTGCCAGAGCACGCTCCTACTCCAACAGTGTCTCAATGTATGCTGACAGCCCAAGTCCAAAAAACCGTGTTTGCTCAGAGATCCCAAGAGCCCCAGAAGTGGCAGTTTCCCTTCTTGTGACTTGGCTCTGGGAGCAAAACTGTTCAGTAGCCTCTCTCCATTTCTAATCACACAGGGACGAAGGCTCTCACGGTGGTGGCAGGAAGCACGGGCAGCTCCTAGGTGTGTACTTTCCCTCTGGCTGGTTGGCGCCTTTCTGCTCAATGCTAGGTTGCCTCTAGTTGGCCGTGGTTGTCTTCCAGGGAGAACCTCCAGCAGGTGCATGGCCAGAGAGCACAGCCAACTTCATCCAGTAGACTGTCAAGGACAGCCTTCTACAGACCCAGACCACCTGTCTACTGAGGTGGCTCTGCCTCGACTCACCATCTGCGTGTGAAAGAGGGGTCTCACCTTGGAAGGATTGTGGTGGTGGACACAGCAGGACAGTCACAATGGCAGTCAATCTTTATCCCTCCCTCTCTGTGCACCTGACCTTGTATCACCATGCCCTAAAGCACAAAGCCTCCAAGAGGCCAAATATCAACTGCAGCCTAAGGACCTGCCTGTCTTTCTTCCAAAGACCACGGTTCTGCTGCCAGCAGACCCTTTGTCCCTGTGACAGTGGAGATACAGAAAGGCTGGGGAAGTGTTTTGCTACCGGTGGTTCCCTGGAGCTCAGTGTCAAGGCATTGCACTGCTACCTTTATGTAGAGTGCACCAGTGAATCGCACAACCTCCCACAAGGCAGCTTCTAGGATTACGGAGGAAGAAATGGAACAGCACATAGCTCAAGAATCTAGCCTAAGGCCATATGGTGAAGAGGGTTAAATCTAAGATCTTCAGTCCCTGAAGCAAGTGTCTGAACAGCAGCTCACTAAGAAGATCCGAATGAGCAGCAGTGCAGAGGTACACATGGTTGCACTCTGTTCAGCAGAGACTACTGCATTCTCAGCCCAGGAGGACCCAGCCTAGGGGGTTTCCTGAGACCCCATCTTCAGGCTACTGTCTCCTCCCTGCCAGTACCCGTTTCTCCTTCTGCCCCCATGGCTTCAGAGGAGCAGCACTGGGTCTATGGGGTCAGTGGTGAGCGTGATGATTTGGTGGGGGAGGGAACAGAGGTAGAGTTTGCTTTCCAAGCCTGATAAATGATAATAGGTAAACACCATTGAGCCTGTGGTACTGAGAATGGATAAAGCCAGTTCATCCTTCCTTAAGACGCAGTCCAGGATTGTGGGCAGTCAACAAAACTAAGTGGCCAGGCTCAAAAAGTGAGGGCAAATTGCTCTGAAAAGCTGATGGGGTAGATGGGGTCGGGGGGAGACTTCAAACCTTTACTCACTGGTTTGGTCCGAATGCAGCCCCTCAAGTTCATGTGTCAGAAACAGGATCCCCAGCGCAACAGTGTGGAGGTAGCTGGGTGCCAGCATTGTGGCCAAGAGGGTTAGGCTGCTGCCTGCTATGTCAGCAGCCCATTTGGACACTGGTTGGAGTCCTGGTTGTTCCACTTCCCATCCAGCTCCCTGCTAATGCACCTGGGGAAGCAGTGGAAGACAGCCCAAGTCCTTGGGCCCCTGCACCCACATGGGAGACGCGGACCAAGTTCCAGGTACCTGGCTTCAGCCTGGTCCAGTCCCAGCCATTATGGCCTTTGGAGTAATCCAGTAATGGAAGATGTCTATCTCTTCCCACCCCCATAGCCTGTAACTCTTTCAAATACATACATAAATCTTCGGAAAAAAAACCTGGTGAGGTGGTGATGACAACTCTGCTCTTAGGACCAGGTCAAGGTCACTATCACAGGCATGGGTCAGATCGCAGAAGCAGGCTCCTCAGAAAAGGATGCGCTGCGGCCCCCACCTCTGGGGTGCACGCTCTTTCACCCTCACCAGACACAGCCCTTCCCTTGACCTTGGGCTTGCCAACCTCCAGAACCTTGAGCCAAACACATTTCTGATCTCTCTGCCTCATGCAGCCTGTGGTGTTCCACAAAAACAGCATGACACAGATGGAAACACTGCTGACCGCAGTGGGACTAGTTCTCCCGCTTGACCCCAGCCACGTCTGACCTGCTCCCCAGAGCTGACCTCACTTCCTCCTCCTGGAAGCCTTCCCGGAACTGTCCACCAGGAAGGGACTTTTTTTCCCCTGATAACCCATGTTCTATCTGTGCCAGTCTCAGGATGTTTTGGGGGGGGGACCCAACATCAGTGGTTATCCATGCTAGAATCCACTAGAGAAATGTTTAATTTTTTTTCTTGATGGAAAAATATTTATGCCTAGGTTTTTTTTTTTTTTTTTGGACAGGCAGAGTGGACAGTGAGAGAGAGAGACAGAGAGAAAGGTCTTCCTTTTTCCGTTGGTTCACCCCCCAATGGCCACTGCGGCCGGTGTGCTGCGGCCAGCGCACCATGCTGATCTGAAGCCAGGAGCCAGCTGCTTCCCCTGGTCTCCCATGCGGGTGCAGAACCCAAGCACTTGGGCCATAACAGAGAGCTGGACTGGAAGAGAAGCAACCAGGACAGAATCCGGCACTCCGACTGGGACTAGAACCCAGTGTGCCAGCGTTGCAGGTGGAGAATTAGCCTATTGAGCCGCAGCACTGGCCTATGCCTAGGTTTAACCATAGGGCAATTTCAATCTCTGGGGTTGGAACCTGGTATCAACATTGAAAAAAAAAAAAAAAAGCAGCGAGGACTGAGAACCAGGGCTATAATGGTTTTGCAGTTTAAAAAAAAAGTATATTTTTTTTTACAAGGAGGAGACAGAGACACAGGTGGAGAGAGTCCCATTGGTTCACTCCTCAAATGCTCACAACAGCCAAGGCTGGGTCAGGCTGAAGCCAGGAGTCTGGAATTCCATCACCTGTGTCTCCCACATGAGTGGTAGGAACTCAAGTATTTCAGCCATCGTCCATTGCCTCCTAGGGTGGGCAATCAGCAGGAAGCCGGATTGGGATGGGAATCAGAGCAGCTGGGGCGTGCATGAGTTACTCTGATACAGGATGTGGGCATCCCCAAGGGGTACGGAAGCCACTGTGCCCAAAGCCCACACTGTGCACTTTGGGCAGGGCTTTCTCCCCTTTCCCTGCTAAGCTGCTCAACAGCAAGACCTCAGGCCAGGCCTTGCAAGTAAGCATTTCACAAGCGACCACTGCACTCGCGCCTTAAAGTCTAAGCACCCCCGTCCCCCACCTCGGGACAGGCGTGGGGACACACTGTGCCTTTTCAAGGTGAGAGGCCACGTGCAGCATCCTCTGATCATGACAGTGTTCTTGCTTCCCCCAAAGCCCACCATCTCCGCACTCCCACTCACCAGCCTGGGGGAGTGGGCGGTGTGGCTGGTTATCTCCTGCTTTCAATTAGGGAGCCAGATGCCTTTGTGCCTCTCTGGACCCCGGGCCTCGTGAATGGCACACTTTCAATTATCTGTCTAAACAAAGGTGAGCCAGAGGGCAGCACTCAACACTCGCCTGATGAACCTGAGCCCTTGGAATTCTCAAGCTTACACGACTTGTCTTTGTAGATCCAGTTTCTTAAAAAAAAAAAAAAAAGGCACACTAGCTACAAAGCCATAAATTCCATCTCTGCAATGACAAGCGCGCCAGAGCGGAGCTGTTGGAACGTGGTGCTTGTCAGCTGGCGGCGATTGTGTTGCTAGGCTGCTTAAATCAAACAGGCCTGGCTCCCTGGCAGGGACGCAGCCCACGGACCGCAGCCAGCTCTGCGCTGTCCGCCTCTCCCGAGGACGTGTAACATTCTCTATCAGCAGTGAGAGCTAAATCCCCGCGAACAGGATCAGACTGACCAATCTGCGAGCACAGGGCAAGGCAGGGCTGTGTCTCCCCACGTCAGGCTCCGGCTCTGACCTGCTTGTCTTCCTCCGTGGGCTGACCCCGTGCCTCCTACCTCAACTGACCAGGACGAGCCGTGGATGCGGCACAGCCTGCGGCAAGGCCAGCAGCAATGCAGTGAGCCAGGGAGCCAAGTGCCCCTCACTCGGCATCAAGGGCCGTCAGCAGTGATGGAACACACTTTGGTGACAGCCAGCTGCCAGTCAGGTTGCCTGGGGGCAGTGTCAGCAGCTACATCGGCTGTTATTCAGAGTGCATTCTGAATATTATTCTGTTATTCAGAGAGGTTAAGCCACCTGGCCAGGTCACACAGCAAATGACAAGCTGAAATCTGCACCCAGATCCTCCTGACTCCAAAGCCTGGGTTCCTAACCATGCCATCCTAACAAGCCCCGAGTCCCAGGATTGATGCAGGAACGTTTCTGGGATCCAGCTGCCTTCTCCGCCCTGCTGCCTGCCACCTGAGCTCAGCCCCTACAAGCACTCACCCTCATCATTTTTATAGCCACTTAACTCCACTTCCTGCCTCCAGTCTTGCTTCCTCTCCCATCAAACGCAAATATTTAAAAAACACAGCTCTTTTACTACCCCACGTAATGCAATCTTCTTGGCTTACGCTTCCTGTAAGAGCAGTCCAAGTCCTCAGCAAAGCACAAGTGGCTGCGCTCCACCATCCGGGGCTTTTCTCTAGCACTTCCCAGAGGGATCCACTCACACCACACGTCCACACTCTCCTGGAGGGCCTGCATCCTCATGTCTCACTCTCCACCCTTGGGCCCAACCCACAGGATCCCTGGGTGAACGTTGTCTATGCCCCTCAGCCCTCTTGGTTGACTGTCTTCCAAGCCGGTCCACAAGCTCCCGGAGGGCAGGCAGCTGGGTCTGTTCATCTTTGTTCTCTCCCAGCTCAGGACACACTACCCAGCCAACTCCCCCAGTCTCAAAGGTGGGGAAGGATCAAACTTTTGACAACGAAATACATTTGCATGGTGTCTAAGTGAAATTATTTCTTTTTTATTTATTTGAAAGGCAGAGAGAGAAACAGCCTGAAGTGCCCATCCACTGGTTCACTGCCCAAATGCCCCCAACAGCTATGGTTGGGCCAGATTGAAGCCAGATGCCCAGATCTTCATCTGAGTTTATAATGCAGATGACACAGACCCAAGTCTTTGGGCTATCATCTACCGTACCCAGGGTTGATTAGTAGGAAACTGGACCAGAGTGGAGGCAGGAGTTGAGCAGACTCTGATGGGGGACACGGTGGGGAGGTGTCCCACATGGCATCTTTGCCTGTTGCAGCAAAACACCCTCCTTCAGTGTGATTAGTCTTAATCCCATGCTTTGGTCCTACACTTTTATGTATCTCTGGAGCAGCCTCAAGAAATCAGATTCTAGCTATGGCTCTTACAGTCTAGACTTATGCCACTCAGAACTACTTTGCTCAGTAACAGTCATCAGCAGTACCCGATCTTAGAATGTTAAATTTTTTCTCACTTTTTAAAAAAAGATTTATTTATATGAAAAGCAGAGTTACAGAGAGACAACGGCAGAGAGACAGACGGAGTCTTCCATCTGCTGGTTCACTCTCCAGATGGCCAACAACAGCCCAAGCTGTGCTGATCCGAAGCCAGGAGCTCCCTGTGGGTCTCCCACGAGGGTACAGGGTCCCAAGGACTTGGACCATCTTGTACTACTTTCCCAGGCCACAGCAGAGAGCTGGATCAGAAGTGGAGCAGCTGGGACTAGAACCAGTGCCCGTATGGGATGCTGGTGCTGCAGGAAACAGCTTTATCCACTGTACCAAAGCACCAGCCCCACTTCTTTTTCTCTTATTCTAAGTGCAATTTTCTTGATTAACTGAGGATTCTGACTACTGTCCTCACTTGTTTAAGGAAAGGGTTGTGCCTTGGTTAAGTTGACCAAGACGTTGAGTTGTGTGTGCCTCAGAAGTACTAGAGATTTGCATTGTACAGGTCGACTCCCGGACAAATGACAACCAGCTGGACTCTGAGCTGAGCTCCTGTGCTCCCCGTGTGAGATGGAACTCATCTAACCTCTGCCCACCCCTGCGACTTTATTTAGACTGTTCTCTTCCTCCCCATGTCTTCCCTGCATCTCCAATCCAAGTTGGCAGTGACCTCCTCTGTCCCTCGCTCTCTGGGCTACTCACACCTTGTCCAGGTCACCTGGAAGGACACTGCTTTTAAAAGCAAAAACCTGAGGCACCCTCCCTGCCGTGACCCAGATGCATCATGGGCACTGGGAGGTGGAGCCGCCTCTGTGGGCCTTTGCCACCGCACTGCACTGCAAGATGCAGGAGTCAGTTTAGTTGGCCTCGATGATCTCTAAGATTCTTCCAGCTGTAAAACTTCATGGAAAATGCCAGACTCCTTGTTAGTATTTGACACCTCTCTGGTGGCATGGAAGCCACATGCAAATCACTGAGCGTTTAAAACAGATTTGGATGTTTCGATGCCACAGGCTTTATTAACTATACCACAAAATGTTCATCACGATCAAGGTAGGTTACTGTGCTTGCACACGCGCCGAATTCCACACGGGAACAGCTACTTTGGTCGTGATCAGCCAGTGACAACTGAAGACAAAACGCTTTGCATTAGGCACTGCCCGCCCCCTAAAAGAGTGAAAAATAGATGCTCAAATTCCATTCCTCCGAGAATGGGCTTTAAGCAGCTTGACAAGAAAAATAAGACTTGGAGCACCAGCATTTTTCTGATTAAGTTCCACAATTTCATACCTTCTGAAATAATTTATAAAGACATGTTAGAACGAGAACAAAACACAGTCATTCAGTACAAAAGAGAAATGTGGCAGAAATTTAGGCTAAAGAGGTCTCAGAGTTGAACACTGTATTTAGGGCTCGTTTTCCTGGCTGTTGATCATAAAAGGGTGACAGGATGAGTTAGTTTTCATGCACACTTGTACAGCAAACAAGGGCATCCAAAGGGAGTGAGTGTTCCTACCACTCAATATCCCAACCAGAAAGAGAAGGCACAGCACCAACAGGGCAATTCAAGGAGGGGCTGTTTACAAAGGATCTAACAGAAGTATGTGGGTAGGATGCAGGCAAGCCGGGGGGGCAATGGCAGGAACTTGGGGCTGACCAAAACACAGCAGTGGGTACTGACCCGTGTCCTCCTCAATAAACTCATGTCCACCCAGGAGCCTCAGCACGTGACCTTACTTGGGAATAAGCTCTTTGCAGACGTAAATAAGGTAGGGAGTGAGATCAGATCACACTGGGTGAGGGGGACCCTAAGTCCCATGTTTTTATTAGAGACTAAAAAGGACACAGAAATAGAGAACAGCTGGACACATGAAGATGGAGGCAGACGCTGTTTCCAGCCTCCAGATGGATCCAACTCTTAGGACACCTGGATTTCAGACTTCTAGACTACATTACAGTAAATTTCTGCTGTGTTAAGCCATCGGTTTGAGGTCACTTGCTATGGGCAACCCAAACAATCCGATTCACCACTACTACTCCCTAAAGGGAGGAAAGATCTAGAAGTAGGAAAAAAGTTTTTAGAAAGCTTTTATTTAATAAATATAAATTTCATAAGTACAACTTTTGGAATATAGCAGTTCTCCCCCATACTCGCCTTCCCACCCCCAAACTGTCCCACCTCCTACTCCCTCTCCCATCCCATTCTTCATTAAGATTCATTTTTAATTAGCTTTATATACAGAAGATCAACTTAGTATATACTAAGTAAAAATTTCAACAGTTTGCACCCACACAGACACACAAAGTATAAAGTACTGTTTGAGATAAGTTTTGTTGTTAATTCTCATAGTACAACACATTAAGGACAGAGGTCCTACACGTAACTCCTGTTGTTAACAATTGACACTCTTATTTATGATATCAGTGATTACCCGAGGCTCTTGCCATGAACTGCCAAGGCTATGGAAGCCTCTTGAGTCCACAAACTCTGACATTATTTAGACAAGGCCATAATCAAAGTAGAAGTTCTCTCCTCCCTTCAGAGATGACTAAGCTGCAAAGTATGAGCATAAATCTTTGCATCCCACGAAGTGACTGTGGCACTCTCCTCACAAACAAAAGATGGAAAAGACCCAGTTTCTTTCTCCTGTACGGGTCCTCTTATTCCACTGTGTTCAGTGGAGGTTTCTGCCACTCACATCCCTTGGTTCTTTCCTTCTCTTTTATTAAAGATTTATTTATTTATTTGAGAGGCAGAGTTATAGAGAGGGAGAGAAAGAGAGAGATCTTTCATCTGCTGGTTCATACCCCAAATGGCTACAATGCCTGGAGCTGGGACAATCCAAAGCCAGGAGCTTCTTCCAGGTCTCCCATGCGGATGGAGGGGCCCAAGCACTTGGGCCATCTTCCACTGCTTTTGCAGGCCATTAGCAGGGAGCTGAAGTGGAGCAGCCATGGCTCGAACCAGCACCCATATGGGATGCCGGCACTACAGGAGGAGGCTTAACTTTCTACACCACAGCACCGGACTGGGCTTTTTTTTTTTTTTTTCCTTAAAACCTTTACTTTCAGACATGATGGAAGTATCTTACAGGTACACATGGCAGACAGACATGATCACAGTCGAGTGAAGACAATGCAGCCAGAAAAGCCTAATGGCTATCAGCTAATGTTGAAGCTAAGGTTCAGTGAGTATGACATGCTACAGGGCTCAAAGGAATGGAAAAATCAGTATTCCTCTCCTTCCTCCTCACCCTCACCCTCACCGGAATCCACACCAACCTCCTCGTCACCTTTCTCCAGGGCAACCATGTCTTCCCGAGCTTCAGAAAAATCCTCCTCCTCCACACCCTCCCCCACGTACCAGCGAACATACTTGGCATACATCACATCCAAGTTGTGGTCCATGTGAGGCTAGGCCTCAGCAGTGGCTGTAGTGTTGGCTCAGCATGCACACAGCTCACTGCACCTTGGCTAGGCCTCCACAGGGCACCATAATGGGAGGCTGGTAATTAATGCCAACCTTGAAGCCAGCGGGGCATCAACCCACAAACTGGATGCTGTGCTTGGTCTGATGGCAGCAATGGCAACATTGACATCTTTGGGAACCACATCACCATGGTACAGCAGGCAGCAAGCCATGTATTTACCGTGGTGAGGGTCACACTTCACCATCTGGTTGGCCGGCTCAAAGCAAGCACTGGTGATCTCTGCTACAGAAACCTGCTTGTGGTGGGCTTCTCAGCAGAGATGACAGGTGCACATGTGGCCAGAGGGAAGTGGATGTGGGGTAGGGCACCAGGTTGGTCTGGAATTCTGTTGGATCAACGGGCAGGGCTGCATCAAACTGGAGGGAAGCCATGATGGAGGACACGACCTGGCTAAGACAGCAGTTCAGGTTAGTGTAGGTGGGGTGCTCGACATCGCGGTTTCTATGACAGATGTCACAGATGGCCTCACTGTCTACTATGAAGGCACAATCAGAGTGCTCCAGGGTCGTGTGGGTGGTGAAGATGGAGTTGTAGGGCTCCACCACAGCTGTGGAAACCTGGGAGCTGGGTAGATGGAGAACTCCAGCTTGGACTTTTTGCCATAATCGACAGAGAGGCATTCCATCAGCAGGGAGGGGAACCCAGAACCAGTTCCCCAACCAAAGCAGTGGAAAACCAAGAAGCCCTGCAGGCCTGTGCACTGGTCAGCCAGCTTGCGAATTTGGTCCAGCGATCTCCTTGCCAATAGTGTAGAGCCCGTGGGAATAGTTAGTGGCAGCATCTTCCTTGCCTGTGATGAGCTATTCCAGGTGGAAGAGCTGGCGGTAGGTGCCAGTATGAACTTCATCAATGACCATGGGCTACAGGTTTACAAACACCACCCTGGGCACGTGCTTGCCAGTGCCTGTCTCACTGAACAAGGTGTTGAAGGAGTCATCTCCTTCCCCAATGGTCTTGTTACTTGCCATCTGGCCACTGAGCTGGATGCCATGTTCCAGGCAGTAGAGCTCCCAGCAGGCATTGCCAATCTGGACGCCAGCCTGGCCAACGAGGATGGAGATGCACTCACACATGGTGGCTATGGGTTAGGAGGCGAGGGTGGAGAAGATGGGAACAGATGTCAGGTCCTGGTTACCGAGCCCGACAAGCTAAGAGTTGAGGTGGGTAACGCACTCCCCCCTGCTCTTTCCATCTGACTTTGTGCTTGACTCCAACATCTTTCCAACCAAAGTGCCATTTGCCAGTGGCCCCAGAAAATCAAGATAGCTCATGCACTGTCCAAAGCCAAACCATTGCTGAAAGTCAACCATTGCTTTATAAAACCAACTTCTCCTTTGAAATTACCTTTTTCATCTCCCTACACCCTCTAGGCTTAACCCCTCCAATGCATTCACTTTTCTTCAATATCAAGGCCTGTCAGTGCTAATGTGCTGCCTGCTTCTTTCTCTCCATGTCTACAACTGCCACTATGTGTGTCCAGGCCACATCCACTTTTTGAAAAAAAATTTTTTATTTTTTTGACAGGCAGAGTTAGACAGTGAGAGAGAGGGAGAGAGAGAGAGAGAGAAAGGTCTTCCTTTTTCCGTTGGTTCACCCCCCAAGTGCCTACCACGGCCGGCGCGTTGCGGCTGGTGTGGTGCGCCAGGTGCTTCCTCCTGTTCTCCCATGCGGGTGCAGGGCCCAAGGACCTGGGCCATCCTCCACTGCCTTCCCAGGCCACAGCAGAGAGATGGACTGGAAGAGGAGCAACCAGGTGCCCCAACCAGGACTAGAACCCGGTGTGCTGGCACCGCAGGCAGAGGATTAGCCTAGTGAGCCGTGGTGCCAGCCTGGGCCACATCCACTTATAACCGGATAATGGACAATCTCTAGGTGGCTGGCACCACACCCAGCTCCCCAGCTCTTCCAACCTTGCCATGGCCAAGGCTGTAGTGCTACGCCCATGTTCACATTCTTCAATGACCCCTTTTAAAAAAAGGAATTTCCGGGGATTTTATTATTATAATTCTTTATCCGAGAGAGTGCTCCTATCCTCTGGTCCACTCGCCAAATGTCTACAATGGCTGGGGCTGGGGCTGGGTCAGGTCAAAGTTGGGAGCCAGGAACTCAATCTAGGTCTCCCAATCCCTTCAGCCATCATCACTGCCTCCTAAGGTCTATACCAGCAGGGAGCTGCACTGAAGTGTAAGAGCCCGGGCATTGTAACCACCAGTTTAAATGTCTGTCCTTTCCATGAACTCTGTCTCATGTCCTCTCAGGTCAGGTCCATAATTCTCTCCCTGGCCCATGGGGGTCTTCACTCCACTTTTTCCACCAAGTGTCCACGAGGACCTGGCTGTGGTCAGGCTGTTTTCTCTGCTGTCCTGACCTCACACTGAGCTCCTGCCTCTTACTCATCACATGATGAGATGTTACGTCAACTTCAGACACCAGGGTCCACCGCAAATTAACTGGACTGGAAGCATTTGTCGAGCATCTTACAACACCACGTGCACTCGACATTTCCTGGCATTGGTAAATATACTCGTATATCTGATCATCCTACGTTACCTCTTTCCCTACATCTTTATTTTCAAGATGAACCTACTTGCCATGTGGTATGATAATTGGTGTTTCTCTGGTGCAAGGCAAATGTTACACCACAGAGACCAAGACCTTGGATTTTGGGGTCAGACAGACCCTAGTTAAAATTCCAATTCTTCCAAATACTGTCCATGTGGCCCTGGACAAATTATTTACCTCTTGTCTGTGACTCAGTTTTTATTTATTTTTTAAAGGTTTGTTTATTTATTTGAAGGGCGGAGTTACAGAGAGGCAGAGGCAGAGAGAGATCTTCCATCTGATGTTCAGTCTCCAAATGGTCACAACAGGCAGAGCTGGGCCGATCCAAATCCAGGAGCTTCTTCAGGTCTCCCACATGGGTGCAGGGGCCCAAGCACTTGGGCCATCTTACACTGCTTTCCCAGGCCATAGCAGAGAGCTCAACTGGAATGGGAGCCCCGTGATCTTGAACCGCTGCCCACATGGGATGTTAGCACTGCAGGCAGTGGCTTTACCCGCTACGCCACAACGCCAGCCCTGGTGACTCAGTTTTGTTATCTGTCAAATGGCGGGTTTGAAACCTCAGTGTTTTGTGAAAGGAGAGGTAATCTATATAAAATGTTTAGCAAAGTGCAGGCATAAAGTTAGGCTCTTAATACCAAGTGTGAACAGCATAGCTATGGAACACCTTCAAGGCCAATGAGTACATGTAGATTTTAACACATCCAGCCCAGATGTGAGTAGTGGGTTACATTGCCATTCTCTTTGCTTAAAGTCAACAGTGTTGCTCAGCCACACTGTTCTGATAACAAATACAAAGGAGCTGGTAAATCAGTTTTTCTCAACCACCAAGCCTGGAATCAGTGCTTCCGATTCTGTCCTATGCCCTCAACAGATGCTCTGGGCAACAGCAGGTAATGGCTGTCACATTCTTTACATACTTATCAATATTTTTATGGTTGCCTCTTGGATGTTACTCAACAGTCAGTGCCAAAAGCAACCAACAGGTTATCTATATAAATATGCAAATGTGAATAAAAAATTATATGCGTCTCTGCAGTAGCTGCAGTGGATAGCAATCTAGTCCGGTTGAGAATTTTAATGATCCCACCTAAATATTAACTGCTACTATTTAAAACAAAGCAAAATCCGGGAAATATTTTTATTTTTGTGCGTTCACACACACATGCTCAATACCAAGGATATGCTAACATTTTTATCGTGAACCCAATTAACACAAGAGAACAAAAAAGAGTGAACAACAACAAAGAACTTGGTTCTGAACCAGAACGCCTCACGGACACACACTGGAGCAATGAGACTTTGGACACATTTTGAATCTAGCACATTTCTCAAGTTCACAGCAGCACACCACATCAAAGAGGAACTGCGGAGCCTGTGGCCACCGGCCATATTCATACTGGAGGGGATTAGAACACAAGTATTTCATGTGTGCTCTGCAGTGACCTTCCTGAAATCCACATGGTTTCTTCCCTCGGAAAGGTATTTTTAGACTGAACTGATTTATTGAATGCCATTACTAATGAGCTGGGTGAGAAAGGGAATCGTCGTTTAAGTGACCCGACACATCTTCAAAGCAAGGAGTGGGGACGGCGGCGGGGAATGGAGTGACCGCGCATTTCACTGGCTGACGATGCGGGGCTGCTACAGGGCATTCGCCAACAGCAAAGCCAGTGAACCCGAAGGGAAACGTGAGCCGTCTTCATGGCAGTGTAAGTGCTTCCAACACTGCCGAGTCCAGCGGGGAAAGGCCCCCTTCTTCCCCTGAGGTAGACAAAGCTCCCTCGGATTCTTCGCTGCTGTCGGTTCACTGTCACGTGAATGGCACAGAAACCAGGACCCGTTGTGTTGGGCGTCCCGAGGGAGAGAGCAGACTGGGGACAATCAGTATTTGCCACTCAGACCCTGTCACCTTTCTGTTGGCGCTGCGCTCTTCCTCGGACTGTGACATGATCAGCTAAACGACACACCACGAGCTCACGTAACATGAACCACCTTTTTGCCATCCGGTACTGTGGTACAACATCACATAAGATACACCATTTGGAAGCGTACATCAGTTCAGTGACATCCAGCAGTCACAACACCAAACACTGCCATCTTGTACACATTTTCGTCACCCGAAAAGGAAACCCCGGGCCCAGGAAGCATGACTCTCCATTCCCACTCCCCACTGTCCCCGGCGGGCACTGACCCATGTCTCGGTAGGTTTGCCTGTCCTGGGGAGTTCTTACAAGGCACGGACTGTGAGGCTGTACCTGTATGTCTGGCTTCTTGTTTAGCACCTTGTGCTCAAAGTTCACCCACCCTGTGGCATGTATCGGTTCATCATTCGTTTTTGTGGCCAAATAATGCTCATTTTCAAGATATACTACATTTTATTTTCATTAGTTGAGGGACATGTGTGTTGCTACAAATAACTTTTTAAAAAGTTGTCAGTTAAACTGACAATGAATTTTTTTAAAGATTTACTTGAAAGGTTGAATTACAGAGGAGGAGAAGGAGAGATCTTCTATCTGCTGGTTCACTCCCCAAATGGCCACAATGGTTGGGGCTGGGCCAGGCTGAAGCCAGCAATATGGAACTTCATCTGGATCCCCACATGGGTGGCAGGGGTCCAAGCCCTTGGGCCATTATCCACTGCTTTCTTGGGCACATTAGCAGGGAGCTGGACCAGGAGTAGAAGAAAGTAGGACTCGAACTGGCACTCACATGGGATGCTGGCATCACAGGCAGCGGCTTAAACCACTGCACCACAATGCCAGCCCAGGCAATGGATTCTTTTACTAAAGTACTTCTTTTAATCCACATTGGATTATTTTATCAATGAAAGTACTTCTTTTAATCCTCATTGGACACTATCACACATCACATGGATACATAAGGGAAAACACAACAGACTACTAAGAAATCCTAGAAATGCCATTGCGTACCGAGTCAAACTCCCCTGCATCCCCCCACCCCCCCAGTGTTAGCAGCTACTGGGCTGTGCAGTGAGACCTCCACACCACCAGGAGCACTGCTGATGCAGCATCTAAAATGGACAACCTAGAAGCACTCGAATGCCTGAGGACTGGTCCCCGACGCTGGTGCCTGTGTTTGCTTCCACTCCGAGAACATGGCTGAAGGCATCGGTTCCCACCTGCCCACCACGTCTGGGTTGGCAGGGTTGCTCCAGGGCTTTCCAGCATCTTCAGGACCTTTCTCCTTCTGGCAGCAGAAACCCTGGCTGTTCATGTCTGCTGCCTGTGCACCTGCAGGCACTGGGAACACTACCCTAACTTCTATGGGCTAATCGTGAATGAAAAGTGTGTCCCAGTGTCAGAGAAACTAAAGGGCAAAAGGTGACACATCTCAGAATTGATGGCATCCTTGGGGATTCTAAGTTTCCGCGTAGCAAAGAAAACAATCCACAGAGCGAAGAGGCTAGACAGACTGGGAGAAATGATTTATAAGCTAGTAATGTGACACAGGATTACTATCTGGAATGGAGGAGGGTACTTTAAGAAGTTCACAGGAAAACTGAGTTAAAAGTCAAGTTTGGGGAAGGCACTTGGACTAGCAGGCTTGGGATGTCTGCACCCCATATTGGGGTGCTTGGGTTTGAGTCCCTGATTCCAGTTTCCTGCTAATGGACACCCTGGGTAGGAGGTGATGGCTTAAGTAGTTGATTTTGCCCATATGGGAGACCTGGATTAGGTTCTGAGCTCCTGGATTCAGCCTGGCCTGCCATTGCTGGCATTTGGGAAGTGAGCCAGCCAAGAGGTGTGTGCTCATTTGCTCTCACAATTAAAAAAAACTATAAACATAAGTTTATTTTTGTGTAAAAATTTTGAATCTCAGTTTTATGATACTTGTATATTTTCCGGGAATTTTCTGAAGGCGCCTGGTACATCCACAGGAAATGTAATCAGTGTGTCAAGCAGACGGCTTCACTTCCACATTTGTTACAGCACTATTCAAAGTAGTCAGGGACTCATACTAGGAGCCCATCAAGGATGAACTGATGATGAGAAAGCCAAGCATTGCAACGAAATGTGCTTCATCCACAAGAGAGACTGAAGTCCTGTCATTTGCAGACACATGGGTGGAAATGCAGGTCATTATGTTAAATGAAATAAGCAGACACTCGGAGGCAAGCACTGTAGGTTCTCTCTCACACACAGAGGCTTTTAAAAGTCAATCTGAACCTAGAATAGTGATTACTAGAGACTGGGGAGGAATGGTATTGGGAGGTGGGGCTAAAGAAAGCCCAACAGGCAGAAGTAACAGGTTCCAGGGACTCACAGCTCAGCGTGGTGACTACACACTAATGCACAGTAATGTATTACACGCTGTAGAAAGAGCCAGAAAAGGACACGGTAGTGCTAACTATCTAATTGATCAGTTTACACCACATATGTGTGTTAAAATATGATACTGCACTTCACAAACACGTAGGTTAACAAAAAAAAATAACGAAAGTTAAGCTTAAAAATAAACTTGCGTATTACGTCCTACTTTCAGTGAACTTGGCCTTCTCACAGCTTGTGCAAGGCTCTCCCAGTGCACTGTGGTGCAGAACCACATCCTGCTCCATCTGGAGACACCAACCTTGACCAGATCCACCCAGCACCCGGCTGGCCATGTCTGCCCAGGAGTTGTGAGACACCAGACTGATGTCACCAGTTAGCTATGAGGAGAGGGACTTGATGTTGACTCAATCTACAGCTGTGGTAGCCCTTCGGGGGCCTGGATAAACTAAATAAGCTCAGGAAGATGATCCAAGAGAGGCAGAAAGGAGCAGCCCAGAAGCCATAATGAGACCGTGAACGTGACCTTAGCCCTTCCTTGTCCAATGAGGCTCCAGGGTACTTGGTTGTCTGCAGCTTTTGTGGTTCCTCTGCATGCAGCCATACAGTCAATCCCATATTCACTTGAAGTGGAAGACACAGTTTTTCCTCCCAGCATCCACCAGATCCATGGCGGCAGGAGCTGGACACCCCCCAACCTCAAGTTCAACCACTAGAGAGCTGGAACTGAACAGTGCGTTCCGTATTGCATGTTTCTAGGCGGGACAGGCACGACACACGGCATCCTCAGGTGACACTGGCAGGCTGGGGTCCTCAGTCCACAGTGGGAGTCCTTCTCCCAGGGGCTTTTCTAGACTCCTAATCCTAGACACAGCATGCTTATCCCTAGATGGCAGAAAGCTGGGCTGTGCGTGAGGGTGTAAATGTCAGTGTCGCTGAGAAATGTGCCCAGGGAACAAGTGTCCCTGTGAGACGAAGCACAGCTCTCATCAAGGTGCTCCTGTAATTGTTAGGAGGCTTAAGCATCATACAGAAGCACCTGCTTCCTCTCATCTTTCATCTGGGTCCCATCCTGCACCCACAACCAGAGAGACAGGAGAGGGAGACTCTGGTGTCCCCCAAGCTGAAAGCCTGGGCTCCCACTATGGGACAGGAGAGTTGGGGAAAAAAACTGGTCCTTCCTGCTTCAGAGGGGTGAGGCTCGTCAGTGTAAGAGAACTGAAAGGGGGTGTGGATGCAGGTGCTGGGAACAATGCACAGAGGGAGGCAAGCCCCCAGGTGTCGAGTGCCTTTCCTGTCTGGCCATCCAGGAAGGTTTAAGTTCCTGCTTGGTCATCTCTAAGGTGGAGGCTGGTGGGACAGCAGGCCAGCGTTCAGGTCCATCAGGGAAGAGTAGGCTGTGGGGCAGACTGAGCCGGGGGCACCTTTGGTGGCAGAGGGAGTCTGTGACTCTGCAGGTGACCGAGAAAAGTACCAGAGGCTACACTTCAAGCAGAGAGGGGAGAGCCCCGGCAACATGTAGGTCAGCGCATCCCATCTCACATAGAGCCGCGCACATGCTCACAGACACACGCAGCTGAGACTCATGGCTGGAACTCAACATGGCCTGTCTCCCACCACACTGTCCCACAGGAAGCAAGGAGAGGGCAGAGCCACTCCTCCTCTGGGGCGGCCCGCATGCAGGCCAGCAGGGGGTTCAGGGACTCGTGGAACCCTGCTAAGAACAGCTCAGCTTGAAGGGGCTGGGGTAACCATGACAACAGCAGTAGCACAACCACTCCCACATGGGGGCCAAGGCTTTTTCTTCCCTTCCCATTTTCACACACGTGCCGCCATCCCAAATCTGCAAACTTAGTTTATAAGCTCTTCAGGCAAGGCACCAATTCTGCAACTTCTACAGAAAACTGGAGGTTGGAGAGCCTTATTGCAGAGGTACAAAGCCTATATTAGCGTTAAGGAAATGGGGCTCCCCTTTTGCAGCACCCGGTGCACGGCTGGTGGACAATGTGGCTCACAGCGGTACTGAGTAACTGCCGATTCCCGTGCCTGGGCTCTCAGCAGCCCCCCAGCCCAGCTCCTCACTTGACACACGGCTGTCCCAGCAGGTGGACCTGAGAGCTGCCGTCCCCTGCTTTGATCTGGCACCTCCCTTTCCTGTAGCCCAGCCTTCAACGCAGCCGACACCAGCGACCTCACAGCCGACTCCGACTTGGAAAGCCACGAGTGACATTTTCAGCTGGCTGGGACCTTGAGGTTGGAGCCCTGTGCATGTAAGGGTAGCTGTTGGCTGGAACTTTGTTTTCTATGGAATATTGTCTTCCCTTGGGGAGTTCAGGCATGTTTTCTTCTTTTCAGAGAACTTTTAAAAACAAGACTGCAGCCCTAATCTAAGTGGCATCTGCTGTGCGTAAAGTCTGAGTGCTGAAGCCCTGCCCCAGAGCATGCTTGTCACGGCACAGGATGCCTTTGAGTTTTGATCATGGCACATCCCAGAAAGGTCATCCGTTTTAACAGATACATTTTATGTCGCTTTGGGTACAGTTCCTTAGTTTTTTATTGGTCTTCAATAAATTTCTCTATCCCTATTTCTAATACCCTGGATCCTAGCTCAGATGATGCCCGGGACAACTGAGGGACCAGGTTTAGATACATAGTTCCACTTTCATAGTTGCAAAGCTCAGGAGCAGGAGGCTCCAATATTTTTCTCATTATGAGGAGGAGGAAGAGAGAGAGCGAGCGAGCCAGAGAAGGTGGGAAGAGGCAGGGGAAAGGGAGGATCACTCTTCCGTCCACTGGTTTACCCCTCAAATGCCCTCCATTGCCAGAGCTGGGCTAAGCCCCAGGCCAGGAGCTCCATCTGGTCTCCCACATGGTTGGCAGGGACTCAAATACCTGAGCCATTGTCTGTTGCCTCCCAGGATGTGCATCAACAGGAAGATGGATTGGAAGCAGAAGAGGGACTCCCACTAGGCATCCCAATGCAGGCAAACCTAGCAGCTCTACCCACTGAGCCACAACACTCATTTCTAGACGCTCCAGTTGTTTACTTTTTAAACATGTGCATGTTTAGCTATCTCCAACGATGACTTAAGGCAATGTAAAGTGATGACATAAAACACATGAGAACAAGAGTAGGAAGCAAGGAGGTTCCAGAAAAAGGAAGGAAGACAAAGCTGAACTGGGACAGCAGCCCCAGGAAGTATGCACCTGTCACAACCCATACACTATGACAATTTTGTCTAAAATTTTACAGTTGGCATAATTATAAAATTCTTTTATTTAAAGCCAATTAGTGAGTAATAATAACCACGTGCTTTTTACATTAACATGCAAGTATCTACCACATGCCAACTGTCACACTCAACCTTTTTTCATTTATAAGGGGATTTCCACGAACAGCCTTGAGCCCCAATTTGTTCATATGAAGGAGTCTTCAAAAAGTTCGTAGAAAATGCACATCATGAGAAAACTATGCATGGATTTCAAGTTTTACACCAAAATGAGCTTACCCTTAATTCTATTTTTCTACCCACATTTTTAAGTAGCTTGGTAAGGGATATCGATTCCAAATTTGGGCTACAAAGGTTCTCCTCTGTCTGGGGCCTCCCAGGGTTACTGTTTCAAGTTTCTGAGACCAGCAGCTGCTGTCTGGTTCTAAGCCTGCACAGTAGCCCTTTTGCACTCTCAACATGCTCTCCTGAGCTCAGAAGATCAAGGTAATCTTTAAGTTTGGTGAAAACCAATTAAATGTAAAAAAATGATCTTCGAGGAACAAAATAGCATCTTAAATATTGTCCTGGCTTACCTCCAACTCTTAGCCTTAAAAGATCATACTCACTGGGGCAAGCACTCAGTGAGGCGTAGTGGGTAAAGCCACTGCCTGCAGTGCTGGCATCTCATATGGGCACTGGTTTAGTTCCGGCTGCTCCACTTCTGATACAGCTCTGTTATGGCCTGGGAAAGCAGAAGACAGCCCACATCCTTGGGCTCCTGTACCCATGTGGGAGACCCAGAAGAAGCTCCTGGCTTTGGATTGGCATAGCTCTGGTCATTGCTGCCAATTGGGGAGTGAACCAGTGGATGGAAGAGACCTCTCTATCCCCTCTCTCTTCTCTCTGTAACTGTCAAATAAATAAATTTTTTTTTAAAAAAAGTCATACTCAGAGGCAGGTGGTAGAGGAGGGAAGCTGAGGTGTCAGCCTCTTGGTTCAATTCCTGCCTCTTCCTCTTCCCTGCTATCTATGACTTGTTCAAGCTGGTCTCCGAGACTCAGCTTCCTCATCAGCAAAAGAGGTCTAAGACCCACTTTACAGGTTGAGGAGAGGAGAGAGGGGATAAGGCAAGCAAAGCTTTAAACAAGAACCTGCTGGGTCCAGTGTCATGGCAGAGTGGGTTAAACTGCCACCTGCGACAACAAACCAGAGTGCAGGTTCAAGTCCCAGCTGCTTTGCTTCTAATCCAGCTCCCTGCTGCTGCTGCTTCTGGGAATTAGAGGAAAATGGTACAAGTACGTGGGCACCTGCCACCCACGTGGGAGACTGATGGAGTTCCAGGTTCCTGGCTTCCACATGGCACAGGCCTGGCTGTTGAGGCCACTTGGGGCGTGAACCAGCAGATGACAGACCTCTTTATCTCCTATCACTCTGAATTTCAAATAAATAAATCTCTAAAATTTTTTTTCAAAACATTTGCCAAATCTTCGCACTAAGTAAACATGGGTACTTTTCCTTCTTATTAACTTTGCAGAGCAAATCCTCCCTTGTTCATAGAAGCTGTGTTGCCAAGGAAAGGGAACAAGGACACAAACTTTCCTCTTCAAAAAGACCTTTGCCTCCCTCCTGCTAGGAAAGCAATTATCTGCAAGTCTTCATTAAAGCTGAGGGATAGGAGTCAGCCAGTGAAAATGAGGAGGGCCAGCAAACACAGCAAGCGGCCGAGAGTAGCTGCCAGTGGTTGCTGTTGCAACTACTTCAAGGTTGGACATGAGTCATTAACATTCCACTGCCAGGGAGTGAGATGCCTATGCCGAAAAGAAGAGCTGGAGTCACTAGGGCTTATCTGTGTTTATCCTCCTGTTACGACTCATTTTCAGGGTCTGTTTTTCTTCTTTGGAGATGATTTGGCTCATTACCATGGACCTTCCTGGCTTGTGCACCACATTTCTACTTAATTGGTGTTCACGGTAGGACCGGGTTCCTAAGACTCCAGACTCTTCAGAGGCCAGCCCCCAGCCCTCTGGGCTTTAACAGAATGGCAAGAGTGCAGGAAATCCCACAAGGTGGCTGAAAAAAATCGCAGCAAACATGGACAATGGGTAAGGATCAGTGATGGGTGTGCATAGCACCATGGGCTCCATGGTCTTGGTCTAGACTCAACGTTTATACTTGGGTCTCCCTTAGAAAACACCGTGTGACCTTTTTTCCCATTGGCATCCCATCTTGAAACAAAGCAAACACTCCTTAAGCTTCGCAGTGTCATCCAGCTCACTTGAATACTGCTCCCCTCCAGCCCTGGCATTTCCCTTCTTATCCACAAATTTAAACCACACAAAAGCATATGAATTAAGAATACACTTTTCCCACGTTGATGGGACAGGTCACTGGAGAAAAAGTTCTGGTGTCTCATAGAATCATAGAAGTGAAATGACTTGTATTTCCTCATTTTTTAATAAGTGGGGGCTGAGAATGATGAGCTCCTCTTGAAGAAAAGAAGCTGAGAGAACGAGGCATCAATCTGGTGTTCATCATAGTGAACTCATTCATGGATGAATCACAAACATGCTACCCTTCTACAGCATTTTATATTATTGCTACTGGTATTTATACTATTCTTTTGGTAAAGAACCTTGCCTGGTATATGGAATTCTTGGAATATTCAATTTATCTACATTGAGGTCAAAATTCCCCTTTATTTGGAAACAAAGAATTTCCATCTGAGACTTTGTATATTTACAAGGGTAAGTCTCAGGGAGAGCTGGTCTGTTTCTATGTCAGATACACAGTTAACATTGAAAGGCATCCTGTGATGGTTGCCCTACATACACCCTAAGCCAAAGATCAGAGGCTCCCTGGCACACATGCCATTATGTTGCTTTTGGCCAGTCAAGTAGAACTGGGTCCCCATACCCTCTGGCTGTAAGAAGCCCCACTTTATGATCTAGAGGATGTTGTCTTGGTGAAGCCACCTCATTAGTTCTATCCCTTGCTTCCTAGACTCACCTCTAAGTCTGACTTAAAAGCAGGTGTTTCTAACAGTGAGGAGGCAAAGCAGCACCAGTCTTCCTGGTGGTCATGAGCAGTTTGATTGGCAAGGGTTCAAGGCCATCATCACTGTGGGTCACATCCTTTGCATTTGGAAAAGACAACCGAAGATCTTCCTGATCACTCAACACAGTCAGGTAAGCTACAGAGTTCCAAGGATCAGATTTGTCCCAGGGACAGCATGTCCAAGATTACTGGGCACAGTGGTGTGAGTCCCCTCTCCTGGTCACTGTCCGTGGTTCTGAACCCAGCAGGGTGCTTCTCTGCCAAGCTAGGGCACCAAGCAACTTGTACCTTTGATGAATGTGACAGGGAAGGAAAATCTGGCTTGGGTTTGGACATAGGGTAGTATTCATTGTTACTTTTTCAGGCTGTACTCTGTGGCAACCACAGAACTCAGTAGGTAGCTACAGTTTTTTCTTCTAAAAATGCTTATTAGAACATTTTAACGGACACAAAAACGATAAAATTTATGGAGTACCATGTGATGTTTTCATGCATGTGGGTAACAAATGCTTTGACGTAGGTTCAAGATTAAGAGAACAGACCGTTCGGAATGTAGCTATAAACATAATTTTCCCTCACTTGCTTGCTAATGGGACATCTGGATCAGGCCCTCGAATTCACTTTTGTCTTCAGCTGTGACTCCTGTAGATCGAGGCCGTGGGTTAAACTTGCCCCTTCACTAGGCAGGGAGAGGAGGTGGTGGTGGTGGTGGTAGCTCCCATTCTAGTAGCACAGGGCTTTGTTTACGTGGCCCAAGGATGCAGCAAGCATTAACTTCCAAGGAGACCTGCCACGGCAGACACTATGGGCCACACCCAAGCCACTCCACCCTCATGCTTTCAACAGCCAGCATCTCTACACTTTGCCTCCACTCTTCTAGCAGTGCTGTCCCAAGCGAGAAAGAGGGAAGTGCCAGGGCATTAACACGTCTCTGGCAGCAGCCCTGGACCGAGGACAAACAGCTCTGTGGCCCCCTAGCCCTCTTTTACATTACTCCCACAGTTTCCATTTGGATTAAACTCCAATAACCCGTGGTGGTCACTTCCTTTTAATAGAATGCACCCTCTACTGGCTGCTTGTCTGCTCACTTCCTTTCCAAATAAACTGCACACTCATATTTAAATCTGTCTCAATGCTGCTTCTTGCGATATCCCAACTAAAACCTACAGCCAAGTATGCCTATGTTGGTAAAGACAGCACTTAGCACTTAGAGCAGACCAGCAGATTTCCTTCCACTAAGCAGGCTTCTCCCTTTTATTTTTTTTAAGATTTATTTGGAATGCAGAGTTGCAAGGGTGGGGAGGAAGGGAGGGAGGCAGAGACAGAGATCTCCCATCCACAGGTTTGCTCCCCTGATGGCCATGATGGCTGGGGATGGGCAAGGCTGAAGCCAGGGGCCTGGAGCTCCATCCAGGTCTCCCATGTGAGTGCAGGGGCCCATGTACTTGGGCCATCTTCTAATGCTTTCCCAGGCATATTTACAGGGAGCTAGATGGGAAGTGGAGCATCTGGTACTAGAACCGGTGCTTTGGCAGCTATGCCACAATGTCAAGCCCCATCCCCACATTTTTTGCAAGATTTCTCCCTGGGTCTCAGTCATTGTCCAGCTCTTGGGGACCTCCACTAAGAGCTTCAGCTCAGTACTAGCTCTGGGGTCCTTGAACTCATTCAGAAAGGTGCAGTCCTAAGAGGACTGAAATAAAAGTGGAAGGAGAAAAACAGACACCATGAAGCTGCCAAAAATCCTATGCAGATGCTCCTTAATGTACAGTGAGATTAGATTCTAAAGCTAAAAATATTTTAAAGTAAAAAGCACATTGAGGGGCCAGCACTGTGGCATAGCAGGTTAAGCCACCGTCTGTAGTGCCATCCCATATAGGCACAGGTTCGGGCCCTGGTGGCTTGACGTCCCAACCAGCTCCCTGCTAATGTGCCTGGGAAAGCAGTAGAAGATGGCTCAAGTCCTTGGGCCCTTGCATCCATGTGGGAGACCCGAAGAAGCTCCTAGCTTTGGACTGGCCCAGCTCCAGCTGTTGTGGCCATTTGGAGAGTGAACCAGTGGATGGAAGCTCTCTCTCTGCCTCTCCCTCTGTCACTCCAGTTTTCAAGTAAAATAAATCTTTTTAAAAAAGACTTTGAATGAAACAGCTTAGTCCAGCGCCTGAAGTATTCTGAGAACATTTCCATTAATCTACAGTCATCTGAGAAGACCTAACATGAAGCCTGTTTTATAACAACATGTTGAGTAGCTCATAGTCTACTGACTACTGTACTAATAGTGGAAAACAACAGCTGAACAATAATAAAGTTAAAAAATCCTAAGTCAAACCATCACAAGTTGGGAACCGTCTGTACTAATTATGAGAATGATTGAGTCTCCTGGATGCTAAGTTACTTCTGAGGGAAATTCTGAATTAGTTAGAAAAATGTGTCCTCACACCAACATGTGGCTTTCATTTTTTAATAGCATTCGTGTGATTACACAACTGTTAGCACGGAACGGAGAGAGGAGGAAGGGACAAAAGGCAATCAACTTGGGACTCCATAATGAGACCCACTTTTCTCTCCAAGAAAGCTGAGTCAGGGGTGACAGTGACATTCCATCCCCACTTAGCAATGCGCAGGATGTGTGCTTGATATGGCTGTGCCCCTGGTTTCATGGATTCAGCATCCCAAACTTTCTGGAGTTTGATGCTAATCCAACAGAAACCATTAGGGCTGAGTGAATTGCAATTTTTAGGTGCGACAGACATTTTTTCTCATACACGTAATTATTTACTGAAGGCCTATTCTGTGCCAGGCACAGTGGGGGGTGGGGGTGGTGCCCACCCTGAGCTTGTCCTCAGAGCTAAGAGTCCAATGTGGGAGGTGGATTTTAAGGCACCCAGGTGAAAACTCCAAGGGTCTTTTCCCAAACAGTAGTCCTCACTGTAGACACGAGCGTGGAGAAACAAGCCTGTTACACCACCCTGGTTCAAGTGAAAACTGGCTGGAGTTTCCGGAGAGCAACTTAGGAGAAAAGCCTTTTAAGCTGCCTTTCCCAGAGGCCCAGGGGATTCTAACGTTTAGGAATTTAACTTATCATGAATGTACACAAAATAATGTTCTCTGTACTATCACATAGAAAAAGGAAATTAGATGATCAACTATCAAACATTGTGAAAATGATATAACGCATACAATGAAGGACTTTAATTTTTAAAATTGTAAAATATGAAATCATTTAGTAAGAAGTTAACAATCATTAAGTGAAAGGAGACTAAGTTATTGACGTTTTTATTTCATATCCACAAGATACCACTCTAAATGTCAATTGTCGCTCCCCCTCTTCGTGGAGGAACGACACAGGACCCTGTGCTGTTCTTTTGTCTGCTCGGCCCTCCCCGGGTTTGCTGCTGGTTCTTCTCGGGTTGGCTACCGACCCTTCCACCTCCGTGGAAGGGCGGTTCCCCCTGCCACATTCCCCACTTCCGTGGGGGAGCGGCACACCGCCGGCCGGCTTTCTTGGGGGGCTGCACAGGTGTTCCTTCAGATGTTCCCCTTAGATGTTCCTGGTGCATGTTGTCTCTCTCCTCCTTTATAGTCCTCTTCCACCAATCCCAACTCTGCTACCCACACGCCGAGTATGCTGCTCTCCTCCAATCAGGAGCAGCTCCTGCAGCTTGTCAAGTTGGTGAGAGGCAGCTGGGTAGAAGCTGTTTGCTCTTCTCCCAGCGCCATATTGTGGGAGAGCAGATGCATAGAATAAGTCTTAATTCCAGTAACTTAGTCTAGTCCGAGTTGCTCCCAGTTGCTCCCCACAGTCAATGTTCTCTAAGTCACTTAATAATAACTGCCCATGCATACAGACTACAGCACATCTCATTATGTGCACACAATGTGTGTTCATCATATCAGGGTGACTGACATTTCCCCTTCTTTGGCATTGTGTCTTTGGAGTTCACTTCTTCTATTTGTTCTCAACATACGCTGTCCTGAAGCACAGTCGCCCTACTATGCTGGGTAACGCTAGGGACTTCCTCCTTCAATCTAACTCGGGCTTGGTGCACATCATCCAGACTTGCTCTACTGCTCTTCCACCCCTACCTCCCAACTCCTAGCAATCATGTCCGGACGGAGGGTTTTCTTTTTTTAATAAGTTGTCCTTTTACTTTTTAGTGATTTATTTGAAAGGCAGAGTCCAAGAAACAGATCTTCCATCCACTGGTTCATTCCCCAAATGGCCAGGACTGGGCCAAGCTGAGGCCAGGAGCTTCTTCCGGGTCTCCTATGTGGGTGCAGGGGCCAAAGCACTTGGACCATCTTCTGCTGCTTTTCCAGGCACATTAGCAGGGAGCTGGATCAGAAGTGAAGCAGGCCAGCGCCGTGGCTCACTAGGCTAATCCTCCGCCTTGCGGTGCCGGCACACCAGATTCTAGTCCCGGTCGGGGTGCCGGATTCTGTCCCGGTTGCCCCTCTTCCAGGCCAGCTCTCCGCTGTGGCCAGGGAGTGCAGTGGAGGATGGCCCAAGTGCTTGGGCCCTGCACCCCACAGGAGACTAGGAGAAGCACCTGGCTCCTGCCTTCGGATCAGCGTGGTGCACCGGCCGCGGCAGCCATTGGAGGGTGAACCAACAGCAAAGGAAGACCTTTCTCTCTCTCTCACTGTCCACTCTGTAAAAAAAAAAAAAAGTGAAGCAGCCAGGACTTGAACCAGCACCAATATGGGATGCCAGTGTTACAGGTAGTGGCTTAATCCATTATCCCATAAAAAACTTTTTAAAAAGTTAACAGATTTTGGTTGACTTTCATCCATCACAAAAGGCTGGTAAAGCTCTTTTTTCGGAAGATAATCTGAGTGCTGAACTCTTCTAGTTACTCAACCCATCTGTCCTTGTGGCTCAGCCAGAAGTGTGGATTTTACAGTCCTAAGTGGAATCGTGAACCTTCGCTGCCCACCATCTCCTGGGTTGCATTTGCATTCAAATATTGCTCCATCAGAGGGGGGATGACTACTTTAAGCATTCAAGAATTTTTATCAAGCTGAAAACTCAGAGCCAAATTCTACAAAGCATTACTCACACAAAATCCCCTAAATTCTGACATAGAGATGTAGCAAAAACTGTGATTTTGGATTTAATTCATGATTTCAACACAACTATGTTTTCAGTACAGTTTTCCCTGATTCCTGATTGTGGTGACAACAAAGAAAACATATTCATGAGTTATGTGGATGGCAGATGAGCCTGGATGGAAAACATCTTCCCCCCAACCCCTTAAGGAGACATTTCCCACAACAGAGGGGTTCAGCAGGGAATTCCAAGAGGATTTTGGGAAAGCACATGGACTTGGTCGTTGGCAGAGGATCCAACCCCTCTTGGGTGGAGCCTGCTCCCACTGTGCACTACAATGTGTACTGGCTACACCGTGTTCTATTCTTGCTGCTCCTGCCAGCCAAGTATTTCCTCCCCCTGTGCTTACCTGGCTGCAGGTGCATCTGAGAAACCAGATGACTGAGAAGGGGATCAGAGATCGTCATGGGCTTTTTCTACCAAGCAAGCCAAGCCAAGCCATTGTGGCACCTCAACAATTTTCAGTGGTTGCTTTTGTTTGCTTTTCATTGTGGAGAAGATGCTACTGGACATCTTTAGGCTTTGTAGAATGAAAAACTTGTGAGAAATTCTACACCTTAGTTCACTAGTGGCCTTAGTGAACATTTTGAGAAAAATGTTAGAAGCAGTCCTTCATTTTCCAAAAGAAGCTATTATGAATTTAGAAAATGTCAAGTATGAATAAGTGACACATCTCATAACTCTGTTTCTAACACTGCTTATACTTATTGTCTACTGCATATAACAAAATTAGGACAGTATTTATACTATATGGCTTTAGCTTGAAATGTTACATTTTTCTGTTATTAAATATTTCATGCATGACATTTATTGGGAACATTATACTCCATCAGAGCAATAAAGCACAGGTAAACCTTCTTCATTCTATTGTCTATTTATACTGTCTGAAGTTTTATACTAACACGGGCAATGTGTTAATAGGCAACTTTAACACCCATTCTGGTTACTTCCCTTGTCCATATCTTAAACAGGCCTTGGGGACTCTTGATGGCCAAATGATTCTCCAGGAAGTTCTATCAATAAACTCTCCCATCTGCATGACAGAGGGGTCTCCATCCTCCACCACCCGCCCAGGAGTCAGTACTGACTTTTCAACCCTCTCAGTTGAAGGGGCAGGTGTGAGATTCATCTTGGTACAGACACTGTGGTGTGAGTAAGACACGTCCCAGCCTAGTGACGCTGCCTGGGCACGGCCCCGTACTGGGCAGACCCCTTCAGCAGAGAGGCAATGTGTGTACCGGCAAGGGCACAGTCTCTAAATTAGACACTCTGGATGCAAAACCCGGCTCTGTTACTTACTGGCTGGCAGGTCTTAGGTTACTTAGCCTTCCTGTATATCAATCTCCTGGACTGTACAATGGGAATCCTAATAGCACTTGTCTCCGAGGCTGGGAAGTTTTAAATAATATACATCGGTGCTTAACCCAGTGCCTAGTTCCCAGTGTGTGCTCAACAATAGCAGCTACCATTCTACTGTTATGGTTGCTATGAAAATATAAACCATAACAATCATCTGACAACCAGCACTTGGGGCTTGTCCAGGTGATTTCAGGCACAATTATTCCACTTGACATTCAAGATAACCACGAGCAGCAAGTCGGCTTGGATCACGTTACTCAGAGATCCGAGGATGTGGAAGCTGGAAGAGGGCAAGTGTTTACAGCACACGGGGCAAAGCCATGACAAAGGCCTGAATCCTGGCTCTCCTGCCCTGAGCTCTCTGCACTGCATGCCACACCTATGTACACACCAGCTGTCCATGATGCCAGTGTGGTACTAATGTGAGTCATCCCCTCCTTCCAAAAGGCAGAGTCTAATTCTCCTCCCCTGGATTGTGGGTTGGACTCACTTTGTTTCCAATGAATAGGACAGAAGTAACAGAGTAGGACAAGTCAGAAGAGGTACAAGACTTCCTCTTTCACACTTAAGCTAAGGGAAAAAGTGAGGCCACATCATGGTGGCCCTTGTGTGTCAAGTTGAAGAGCTTGGACTTAATCCTATGAGCTGTTGAGAAATGTCCGTATTGTGTAGGGAAGGGAATGACATGGCTACATCTGGATTACAGAATGCTGAACCTCAGTGGAAAGCAGAATTTGACAGGGACAGACTGAAGTCAGAGGGAGTAATTTGGAGTGGAGGCTGTCACAGAAGAACAGGAAAGATAAGGGATAAAAACCAGGTAATATACTCAATAATTACCTAGACACTGAAGAGGCAAGCTTGGGAGATGAGCAGCACCCTTGGATGATGGCTGTGTCTCCAACACAGGTGTGGTTCGTTAGTACTGGTAACACAGGAAACAGTGCAGAAGGATTGGCTGGGGCAAGACACTAAGTCTGAGTAGCACCACCTCTGGTTTATCAAGTCCATGCATGGGCAGTGAGCCTGAAGTTGAGGGGAAATTCAGGAAACATCAGCCAGAGAGAACGTGACTGTTGCAATCTTAAGAGCAATGCCAGCAGGGAGCAGAGAAGAGCAGTGAGCAGATGACAGTGCTGTGGGAACACCTCCAGGCGTGCTGGGCAGGAAAGTTTCCCGAGTGACGGGAAATGTGCCAGTGAGTCTTCAAGAAAGACCAAAGCGTCAAAAGCTCCAAGGAGAAACACGTACCTCTATAAGGTAAGTTTTGACAAGTCGACACTGCACATTGTACGAGGGTCTTTTGATGGCCTCAAGAATAATTTCAGGAATGCAATGAGAGTGGGCTAGGAACAGAACGGACAAAGAGGGAACAGTGAACATGGGCAATTCTTTTAAGAAATCTGGGTGCTGAGTGGAGAGTGAGACTCACCACAGCCAACAGGAGAGCTGGACTAGGTGAGAAACAGCCACAAAGAAGTCAAAATACAGGACAAAAATGACTGATAGAACAAAATCTTTGAGGAAGTAAGAGGGAGTGAAGGCAAAGGCTCGGTGGGCTGTGACTGGGGGCTGGATATCTCGTCCTCTGATGCCAATTCTCAGTCTGTACCCTCTGCCTTCCTTTACAGCTGGCCTTCTCTGTATTAACCTATCCTGAATTATTATTTTGAGAAGGATATTATGTAAAAGTGGAGGATGGCCCAGGTCCTTGGGCCCTGCACCTGCATGGGAGACCAGGAGAAGCACCTGGCTCCAGATCAGCGTGGTGCGCTGGCCGCAGCGGCCATTGGAGAGTGAACCAACAGCAAAAGGAAGACCTTTCTCTCTGTCTCTCTCTCTGTCCACTCTGCCTGTCCAAAAAAAAAAAAAAAAAAAAAAAGTACCGATATTGGAAGAATACTCAGATTCGTAAAAACCTCCACATTATAAACCATTACTGCCAGTATTTGAGTCTCAGCTTGTCCCAGATTTGGCCAGTGCAAAATCCCTTAGGGAATTTTCCTACATGTCTTTCATATTCCCTATCATCTTTGGATGTTTCCTTGCTTTCTCTTCAATGATCCAACACACTTCGAATGTCTTAGGGTAGATTTTAAGCCTTGATAACTTTAGAAGTGCCACAATCATCATAAGAAAAGGTAAAAACACTATTTATGTTTCTTCTGCACCAAGTATAGTGAAATTTGAGAAATAGCATTGTAATTTCTCAAACATTCTCCAACAACCAGAAGGATAGAAACAAATTCTGAGATCTGCAAGATCAAGTAAATGTAAAACAAATGCAAATAAGTAAACTTAAAATTTTGGTCTAAGTTGGTAGTATCTGAGCATCTATAGCCTTTAAAAGCTGAGGTTCACAGGAAGCCTTTGGGAAGAACTGTGCTCTCCGACCTCATGTACCCCACCTTGAGCATTTAGAGCCCAGATGTGTGGTTTCTGAGGGGTAGCTCTCCTAACTGCTCACAGGACTCATTAGACACAATTGCTGGGCCCAGTCCCAGAGTGTAAGTCAGTGGGGCTACAAGGAAGGACACGGACTTGCAACTCTAACAAGTTTCCAGGTGATGCCTATGCTGCTGGTCCACCGTGAGAACCCTTTGTGTTGAATCAGCCTTTGTCTTCCTAGACTCCACGTGCTTGTGGTCGCTGACCACCAGAGCTCAACTAGCAAGAACCACCACCGGCAGGCCTAAGATGACAATCCCACAAAGAGGGAGCCTGGGCTCCTAGGAGTGGTGGGAGTACCCTGGACCTTCACGCGATCTAGTTAGAGTCTTGATTGACAGGAGCAACGCAAACAAGATGGCAGGATGCTCACTTCCTGCTGTGACAGCAGATGCCACCTATGGTTCCCTGAATGTTGGGATGGCCTGGACACCCCTGCGTGAGCCTGGGCGGCCACATTACCACGTTACCCACATTAACACCCTCCCCCACATCCTCCTGAACCTCACTCTGCGTTCATTATTTCAAAGAACTTCCAGCTCCAGGGCACCTGCGGGATCTGTGACTCAGAGACTGAATGCTCCCTCCTTCTCTAAACTCATGGGGGATTGCTCAGGTTTACATCAGCGGAACTATTTTGAAAAAAGCAAAACGTTCAAACACAATTATGTAAAGAGGTTCATAACACTGACCTAGCTCCTGTAATCCCCCAGAGAATCTGGCTTAAGCCTTGGTTTATGGCATAAAATAAAGGGACAAGCGAGAACAGTGATGAACATATTTAAAAAAAAGAAAGTGGATTTCCTCAGGCACCACTTGCCCATTGTCATAAAGCAGATACCTTAGAAATAGTGTTAGGTGCTATTGTTACTGAAGATACCAGCTTTCCCAAGTTGTTTGACATTATCTTATTCTGATTTTTATCTAATTATCTCTTCCATATCTGTATTTATTTTCTTAAGCACAGTATTTTAATAAGATTCTTGATAATAACGCGTAAATTCTTTCAGTCTGATCACATCAACTGTCTCAAGTGATGACCCTGCATTGAGAGGTTCAAAACTGTTAAAACTACCCAAAAAAACCAGTTGGAGAGTGTCCTCCAGAGAGCGCCGTCTTTCTCAAGATATGAGTACTTGGTGTCCTTCCAGCCTAGCAACGGATCACAGGGTGAACCAAACGATCTGATATCCTCCAAATCGATGTGCTGGCCATGCAGTTACTGAACCAGAAAACTACCAACACTAAAACATAAACGACCCAGACACCGGAAACACTGCCTCCTTAGTGCCCCAGTCAGAGTGAAAGACGAGAAGAGACACATTCAAAATAAAATGAGAACCACATTTACTTTCAACCTCTTGTGACCTTTCCTCCTGTCCAAGAATTGCATGGGCTATCATGTTGGACTTATATAACAGAATAAAAGAAGAATGAATGCAAAAGAGAAAGGTGAAAAAGGAAAGTGTCCTCGGGAGCAATAAAAAAAGCTATCCTACATAAACATGGTACCTACGCTGTGTTATGGGACTACACGTACAAGTGCCCCTTGCAGACAGGGAGTCCAGAGGAAGCCAAGACACAGACACAAACCCTGAGCAAGCTGTTCTAGTCTATACCCTCTGCAAATGCACACCAAGACCCTAAAAGCTGCCAGGATGCGGAGAACAGTGAGATTACTGGGGCAGGGATGGAGGGAGATCTGTTAAAAGGCACGGGATTGAACTTGGGTCTGCCTACTGAGTGAGCATTAGTCACATGAACATGTCAGGAGAGTGGGCAAGCTCTGTAACATCCACGGTTTGCCAGGGCCTGGCTAGGGAAGAAGTTAGGCACAGAAGAGTGGTGGGAGGGGCTGGCGCTGTGGTGTAGCAGGTAAAGCCACTGCCTGCAGTGCCGGCATCACATACAGGCACCGGTTCGAGTCCCGGCTGCTCCACTTCTGATCCAGTTCTCTGTTATGGCCTGGGAAAGCAGTGGAAGATGGCCCAAGTCCTTAGGCCCCTGTACCCACGTGGGAGACCCAGAGAAGATCCTGGCTTTAGATCAGCACAACTCTGGCTGTTGTGGCCAACTGGGGAGTGAACCAGCGGATGGAAGACCTCTCTCTCTCTCTGCCTTTTTCTCTCTGCATAGCTCTAAGTAAATAAATCTTAAAAAAAAGTGGTGGGAGATTGAGCAGCAGGGTGGCCTTCATGCAATTGAAGGGCCTAGGAGTCAATGTTAGTGAAGTCTGAGCATGTGTATAGTAGTGGTGGTAATGCTCGTAGTAAATGCACTCACTTTAAAATAATTTTTGTCTTGTCCTAAATAGGTCCCTGGAAACAGAGACAGAGAGGGAGGGATGGAGGGGATGGAGGGAGACAAATCTAAAGAGAATGTTAAGGACAAGAAAGCGTCACAGAAAGAACACTGGAGTTCCAGTCCCAGCTCTGGCACTGTGGACCCCCTGAGTTGCGACAACACTGGTTGTCTGTGCACTGATCTCGTCACTGTGGAAACGTGCAGAGGTCCAAGTCCTCACTCTGCACTTCTAACAGGCAGGATTTCCCAGAGTAGGTCTCACCTCATCAGGCTGCTGAGGGCAAAACACCAAAGCTTCTAAAATACTCATCACAATACCAAGTACTAATATTCAAAAGTGTCACGTGATTTTGATATTTTACTAATAATTGCTTTACATGGTTGTATCTGACTCAGTAAACTATCTGTCCACTTTTGGGGTCTCAGTAAAACTTTTATGGTCAGAAGTCTACCTAGAAAAACCTCAGGACAGTGCAAGTCTTGTCTTAAAACTAGAGCGTACTGATTCAAAGACATTCTGCCTTATGCATTCCCAGGTTTCATTTTTGTTTCTAACATCTAAAAAAGCTCTCCACATGTAAGGTGCTTAAAACCATGTAGCATAAACTACTATTCCTGTCTGGTGGCTACCGTGAAACAGACGACCTTGGAGCTCCTCACATCATAGCTTCAACAAACACCTGACAGGCCACAAGTGCAATGAATCCTTGTACCTTAACTAAGAGAAAAGCAAACAAAAGGAACTCAGGTGAGGTCCCCAGCACTGTTCTTGGAAAGACTGCCTCGGGCCTCCCCCCAGCCTCTGCAAACAGGATTCTTCTCCAGGAAGACACATGGAGCAGGGGCACCGGGAGCACACACACACACAGGCCGCAGCAGGCCCGTAAGTCATTCGTTCATTCAGCTGCAGGGAATGTGTTTATTCAACTGTGCTGTGCTGGCTGAGAGTGAGTGAGTACTGAACACTGAGGCGGCAGGGGCTGGGGGAGCAGGGGCAGGCAACAGCCCAAGAAGGTGAGACATAGGAGCATGATTGCTGTGCATGCCAGTTTAGTTACGGCCTCTTGAGAGCACCCAGTAGAAGTGACAGCTCTCACTTTGGCTACCAAAATAAGCCTTTGCCCCAACTGGTGAGTTTGCTTCAAAAATCTATTTCCATGTCCCTTTCATGTCTACTGGACACCAACTAAACACACTCATGGCTATCTCTGTATCCCTTTGTGTCATGTTGCCTTTTTATGTGGGATGTCTAGAAGGCGGGACCTGGGTCAACAGTCAAGGTTAGTGGCACATTAAATTTAGCCCTTTCATCGATGGCACCTAGCAAATGGACACTTACCAATAACATGTTTAACTCACACTGGTAATGCACTGTGAAGACAGAATTAACACTTGCCGAGCACCAGTAACTTGTCTCATTCTCTCAAAAGTTGTCTCACGCCACCCCCCTAATCCTGTGACTATTATGTCCCTCACTGCACACACTGGAAAAACCCTGACAGGTGTTACGGTTGATGAACTTGACTCCTAACAGGAGAAGAGGTGTTTGCATGCTGGTCTGATTCCAAAGTCAGGGTCTTTCCACCCTACGATGACCCCAGAAATCAGAATACATCGATTTCAGAATAAATTTTCCTCCTGAGAGCAAGTACACAAAACATTACTTCTAGGCCTTGTCCATTTTCACCAAATCCCATCAATAGCACACAGGGCTGCTGCCTCTGCCTCATCGTGGTGACCTCCATCCAGCAGGTCCCGATGGCCGTGGGCTGCAGAGCGCTTCAGTGAGGGCGAGAAGCCAGAACGAGGTCAACACCAAAGGGAAGTGGTGCGTTGGATTGCTTCCTTTTCATAATATTTTGAAACCTTGATCCCTGCTTTTTTCCCTCCTCTGAGTTATTTTTGGCTCTCGTTCCATGGTATTTCATGTATGTTCAAACAGAATCTTTAGAGACAAGACAAAGTAGACCACAGCAAGATATTACATTTTATTCTGAGCAAAGTTCAAAAGAAATTGAGAGTTGAACTTCTGTTAGATTAAAATGAACGCCAGTGATTAGAAGTACAAGCTAACAATTTCCCATCACTGCAGCTCATGAATTTGTATTTGCTTTTTGAAATAGAGAAAAAAAATTAGGCAAATTTTATTAGAAAACTTAAAAAAGATTACCCCATAAAAGACTAATTGTTCATAAAAGTGCAGGTAAGTAAAGTAACACTATCATTTTTAGTTGATAGTTTTTCAACTTTACATTTATATACATATGCAAATACAGTAACCTTGACCATGAATTTTTCTTCTCAATAAAAAGCATTTTTGTTATAACTGCACCCATTCTTAAAGCATTTTATAGCACCAGACGCATACACAAGTACAAGTTATATTCAGCATTAACTACCTATCAAGAGGGACTTGTGTAGATTTTATCCAGGTTAGAACACAGACTTACAGCAGCACTGTTCAGATTTATTTTTCAAGCCACAGCTTTTCATTTTGGGTGTATTATCCTAGTTATAAAATCAACATATGGATCATCACAATATGTATCTACATGAACAGATTAGTAGTCCCCTTAGACAAAACTGCCTTTCTCTAAGTCATCACTGTTGTCAGTTGAAATGCTACTCGAGTGTTTCTCTGATCACATGGACTAGCTCTGTGTATCCACGTACGGAGATCTCAACCAAAATAACCAAGCTGGGGAGTCACCATAAGCCCCATCCCTCCCTCTATAGTCTTTGATTCGTCCTTTGTTGCCTGCACATGCGAAGTGGTTACTGCATGTTGGCCAACAGTAACCGGAAGCACGATCACATTACGTCCTGCAAACGGCCTGCCAAGCCTGGCATTCCTAGAAGTCCACCAGCTGGAACACAGCACACCTTTAACATGACATCATGCACTAGTGCCTTTCCTAGAATTTTAAAATTTCAAATTCCAAATAAGAGCTACCCTGAAAGTAATTCTGAAGTCCATGCACACAAGGGCCTTCCAGAAGTTCAAACATATATTAGAAAACTAGGCATGGGTTTCACTTTTTTTTTTGCACAAGAAAAACTTTTTTCATAACTTCTTAAATCACTGTCATATTTACATAAATGTTACATAATTCATGTGTGATGTGTGGTATGTTTTAGATATGAATTTATAAGTGCTTTGAAGAAGGATGTTTAGATGAAATGATTGTTTATTTCTCTTAAATTAAATGATGTCACTATTTAATTTTTTCAACCAATAAATTTATGCGCATCAGTGACTGAAAAATGAAACAAAAACCATCTGTTCTTCACTGACTCTCTCATCTGTGAGGCCCTGAAGCATTTCTTAGTTTTACTTAGTCTTGTCCTTAACACTTTCAAACAAGCTTTTTTAAATTTTTAAACAGGGGGACATGCTGAGAAGGACCAAGCAAATGGGAGTCATCCCTACACCTAACCAGCCAGACCCGGGGACTGGAATCTGTGCAGCCACACTACTGGACTTGCAGTCTGACAGCACTTTCCTGGTCCAGGGTCTCCCTTACTTCAGTATCAATCTAAAGCAGCGATTCTCAAAGTGTCGTCCCTAACATCAGCATCTCTGGGAATCTTGTTAGAAATGTACAATTTTGGCACCACCCCAGACCTACGGAACCACGCACTCTGGGCTGGGGCTAGGCAGTCTCTCAGGGGACCGCAATGCCCATAAACACCAGAGAACCACAGCTCTTGAGAATGGGGGCGCCACCCACATTCAGTTTGGTTCTGCAAAGCTCCCTGCACAGACACAGAGACGCCTCCCAGAACTTCTCACTCCAGAGCCGGAGCCGTGTAACGTGCACTTCACAGCCTGCACCTTTTCTGCAAGCTTCCCAGTCACCGACGCTCTCAGAAGCGCTCCCATGAGCCTAACTCAGGGAAGGAGAACAGCAGTAAGCAAAGGCGCCCTGGATTTCAACAGCAATGCACGGCTCCCCATTTTCATTCACAAATTGAGAAAAGTTACCCCTAGCATTCAGGGAGGTAAGTGAATTCTTATACATAGCTTTTCTAAATACTATTTTTTTTTTGACAGGCAGAATGGACAGTGAGAGAGATAAAGAGAAAGGTCTTTCTTTTTGCCGTTGGTTCACCCTCCAATGGCCGCCGCTGCTGGCGCATCACACTGATCCGAAGCCAGGAGCCAGGTACTTCTCCTGGTCTCCCATGTAGGTGCAGTGCCCAAGGACTTGGGCCATCCTCCATTGTACTCCCGGGCCATAGCAGAGGGCTGGCCTGGAAGAGGGGCAACTGGGACAGAATCCAGCGCCACGACCAGGACTAGAACCCGGTGTGCCGGTGCTGCAAGGCAGAGGATTAGCCTATTGAGCCGCGGCGCCAGATTCTTCTTTTAAAAGGTTGTTTGTCAGACATTTTTAAAATTTATTTTTTGACAGGCAGAGTGGACAGTGAGAGAGAGAGAGAAAGGTCTTCCTTTGCCGTTGGTTCACCCTCCAATGGCCGCCGTGCTGCGGCTGGTGCACCGCGCTGATCTGAAGGCAGGAGCCAGGTGCTTCTCCTGGTCTCCCATGGGGTGCAGGGCCCAAGCACTTGGGCCATCCTCCACTGCATTCCCAGGCCACAGCAGAGAGCTGGCCTGGAAGAGGGGCAACCAGGACAGAATCTGGCGCCCCAACCAGGACTAGAATCCGGGTGCTGGCGTCGCAAGGCGGAGGATTAGCCTATTGAGCTGCGGTGCTGGCCTCTAAATACTATTTCTACACTTACTTCCCTGAATGGCATCCTAACACTACACTCATCTCATACATGCTGTAGAAATACATTTGCTGTTCTATTTATGGAATGACAAGAAAGCTAGTGTACTTTTTGAGGGGGAAAAGGAAACAGAGCTTCAATTTTGTTGTTTTATTTTTCTTAGGGGAACAATTTTTTATCACATGCTCTAATATCTGTAAAGGTTTGAAATGATTCATTAAAAAAGTCACACTAAGTTTTATATCTAGAGACACAAATTTTACCTCTATGCATTAATAGAGGTAGAGATTTGAACAAATGAGCTTCTGTGAGACTTTATCTTCCCATCTGGTGTGGGACAATCTTGGGAGTTGATGCTAGGTCATTTGCAAGGTACTTTACCTTCGTATGCAGCCTGGCAACACAGCAGGTGGAGAAATCATTGCATCAAACCATCTGTCCTTCTCCCGCATCATCACCCCTGTCTCTAGCTCAACTACAGACTCCTTCAAATCCCGCCTTGTGTGCAGCAAACTGGTCTGTATTTGGAATTACTCTAGACAGTTCAAGAGAGATTTGATGTACAAAGAAAGAAAAGTTTGCTTGAGGTTTGGAAAATGTGTCAATCGCCCCCTCAAGATGAAGGCGAGAGTAATGAAGCAATAGGAGTGCCTCAACTTGGCCATGGTCATCGTTCAGGAGACAGAACAGCCAACAAACTTGTGTCAGGGACAGTAACATTCAACCATCTTCATTTCCTGACAGTAAATCCAGAAAATTGTAACTTTTTTTTTTTTTTTTTTTTTTAGTTCATAAGCTAGCAAAAGTAGATCTGAGTACACAGATCCTGAGTTTATTTGGGATCCCTTTGAACTCATCAGCTAATAACTTTTTTTAAAAAAAAAGATTTATGTATTTGAAAGTCAAAGCTACAGAGTGAAAGGGGGAGACAGAGAAAGAGATATCTTTTGTCAACTCATTCGCTCCCCAAATGGCTGCAACAGCCAGGACTGGAACAGGCTGAAGTCAGTAGCCTCTTCCAGGTCTCCCATGTGGGTGCAGGGCCCCAAACACTTGGGTCGTCTTCTGCTGCTTTCCCAGGCCATTAGCAGGGAGATGGGTTGAAGTGGAACAGCTGGGACGCTAATGGGTGCCAGTATGAGATGCCGGCACTGCAGGCAGTGGTTTTACCAGTAAGCTGCAATGCCAGTCCCAAGTTAAGAACTTTGGAAGCATCTTTCAGGCTAGGGCTTGTCAACACTTCATTTGATCCATTTCTGCATTAGTTCTACCCACTTTCAAGATTGAAATTTAGAGAGCCGGCGCCGTGGCTCACTAGGCTAATCCTCCGCCTAGCGGCGCCGGCACACCGTGTTCTAGTCCCGGTCGGGGTGCCGGATTCTGTTCCGGTTGCCCCTCTTCCAGGCCAGCCCTGTGCTGTGGCCAGGGAGTGCAGTGGAGGATGGCCCAGGTGCTTGGGCCCTGCACCCCATGGGAGACCAGGAAAAGCACCTGGCTCCTGGCTCCTGCCATCGGATCAGCGTGGTGCAACGGCCGCAGCGTGCTGGCCGCGGCGGCCATTGGAGGGTGAACCAACGGCAAAGGAAGACCTTTCTCTCTGTCTCTCTCTCTCACTGTCCACTCTGCCTGTCAAAAAAAAAAAAAAAAAGATTGAAATTTAGAAAGGAATAGAAAATGGCAAACTCGGATTCTGGGGTGCTGTGTTTATATGCCTAGTCTGTTGCCCGATGCCATCAAACCAAGGTGACATATATCCAGAGCACAGCTATCAAATTTCTTACTTTGTCAAGCAAAGGAAGTACACAACATTCCAAGTGTCTACTCAAAGGGAACCTGGCTAACCCTTCTGTTCTCAATACTTTTAAAAAATCTCAGCCATCAAACTTAAATACATGATACAACATAACAGAATTTGAGCTCCACCCCTTCCTGGCCATGCCCCTGTGGGCAAGTCACTTCATTTCTTGCCTGTCTCTATTCTCATTTATAAAATGAAGATAATAGTGCTTGCTTCTGGCGTGCTATAGGGACTGAATTCTTTTAAAAAACTTTGGGTCCAGTGCTGTATAACAGCAGCTTAAGCCACAGCCCGCAGCACTGGCATCCCATATAGGCACCAGTTAAGAGTCCTGGCTGCTCCACTTCTGATCCATCTCCCTGCTAGTGCATCTGGGAAGGCAGCGAGGATGGCCCAAGTCCCTGGGCCCCTTCACCCATGTGGGAGACCTGTTAGAAACTTGCGGCTTTGGCGTGGCCCAGACATGGCCGTTGCAGCCACTTGGCAAGTGAACCAGTGAATGGAAGATCTGTCTCTGCTTTTCTCTGTAACTTTGCTTTCAAATTAATAACTCTTAAAATTGTTTTATAAAGTATCTGGCACATAGTATATAGTATACACACATATATAATGAATATAGTTGCAAATAAACTGCATTGTCAAGATAAAGTAGTTAGCCAAATTTCTTGCTTTTCACTAAGTAAATCCAATAAGTAATGCACCTAAAGGTTTATGATTCCCCCACACCCAGCCTATGTAGAGCAGTATGAACACATTTACATCTATGGTAGAAAATCTACAGTAAAAGCTATAAAAACACATGAGATCATTCTCAACCTCTGCATAAATTCTAGACGCATCCCAAATTTCACAGAACTTCAAAGAAGTGTTCGTCTTCAGTTGCCAAGATACACAGCATCCTTGTTTCCCCTTAATTTCCATCCCGAATGACTCTCATAAAGCTCTCAGTGCCCAGAACTGAACTCTGTTAAACGTAATCATCCATACTTTTGTATCTATTATCAGGAGACTTTCAAAGGGGATGAACAACGCCAAAAAACAAGTATCTCAGCTGACATCCCCCAAACCTGTCATTCTTGCCTTCTTGTTATAGAAGACACATGTTCAACAGCATTAAAATATTTGAACTGTGGGAAGGGCTAGCCAAAGGGTGCTACACACAGGACACCCTGACAATCAGTGTTGGCGTAAGGAGAGGTCAGAGATGATGCTGAACGTGGCCATGTGTTGTGGAAACCCTAGGACGCTTGCAGGCAGCTTCTTCCCCTGCAGACTAGATCAGCCGCGCAGAAAAGAGCTCAGAGGTCTGTGACAGCAGCTTATACCAGGACCCCAGTGATTCGTGCCTCCTGATATTTATACCCTTGTGTGGTCCCCTCACCTTGAATGCAGTGACTTGGTTCTCACCAACACATATGGCAAAGGTGACAGGAAGCCACTTCTGTGATTAGGTGGAAAGATAAAGTTTAAAGGAACAAGTCAACCAAGTAAAACCAGGATTGCCCTCGCAATCTTTTTAAAAGAACTTTCACATAGGTATTTTCCATTTTTGTAGGCAGAGTGGTAAGAGAGAGAGAGAGTGTAGCTCCCTTTGCTGGTTCACTCCACAAATGGCTGTAACCAGAGTTTGGAACTCCATCCAGATTGCCCATGCGGGTACAGGGGCCCAAGGACTCGGGCCATCTTCCAATGCTTTCCCAGGTGCATCAGCAGGGAGCTGGACTGGAAGTAGAGCAGCCGGAACTGGAACCGTTGCTCCAATATTAGACCCGGTGGTGGCAGCCTAATGCCTGCTGTGCTGCAATGCTGGGCCCTCGATTCACAATTTGGCTGTCTTCCCAGCAAGTCCCAGATCACTCTAATTGGACCTCAATTATTTGCCACTTTACAGTAAACTACAACTTCCCTGTAGAGTTGAGCAAAACACAGCATCCAGGGCTCTGGTCTTGACTGATGGGGACCTACAAGCCTGTGCCAGCTGCCTTCCTGGATGCCTAACAGAGGTGGGCTGTAGTCACACCTGGAGAAACCCTCCTGACTGCCTGACACAACGCAGATACACTTTTAGTTTCCTCCTTTTCCATCCAGAAACATACTTTTTTTGACCAACATGTACATAGGTAACAGTATGATTACGTATATACGATTTTTACTTAAACTAGTCACCTTAATGGACGAAAACACAATGATGGCCAAGACGAAGAGTAAATATTGCAAGGGCTATCTATGAGACCAGTATCCGAGAATCAGATCCATGGCAGGTACTCAGAATGCTGGGACATTGGTTTGTGTCAAAGTTGGAACACGTGTACTTACGCACTGTGGAAGCATTGTGTTTTGTAGCCTATTTTAAAATAGACCACTGGAAAACATCAAGTGATTCAAATTGTATTAACATGGTCAATGCACATTTTAATAATGTATGAAATATCAAGCAGAATAAAGTTAGTACACAAGTAGCTGATTTCAAAGCGCAACAGAACACTCTGTCACTTTAATGGGATAAGCGACATAAAAGATGACTGTCCCAACTCTGGGCCAGGAGGCATGCTGATTTTCTGTGTTACCTTTGCTCTTCTTGAAGATTAACTAATCTCAAAGTGCCTATAAATCAGAATACAGTTCTACAGATATTTGTCTATTAAAAACATGCTATCAGTTGCTTTTTATTAGAGAAATAAAAATGGTCTATTTCCACCCAACTGCTTTTTCCTTGTAAAACATGGCAAGATTTGATGTCCTCTTGCAAGTGACTGTTCAAAGTAAATGACACCTACTCTTCCGTTTCACTCACATCTGACCTTACAGATGCTCTGAACCACAAGTGGGAGAATTCTTTCTGCCAGGCCCTTTAAATTCTTTAAAATCAAGCCACTTTGTAACTGACAGATCATTGTATTTATTTGTGGTGTGCTGTGTAATATTTCAGTACTTGCATACATTGTGCAGTGATCAAGTCAGGATATCTACGTAACGTATCATCTCAAACACTTAGCATCTCTTTGGGATGAGAACATTCAAAAGACTCTCTTGGCCGGCGCTGCAGCTCACTAGGCTAATCCTCTGCCTTGCGGCGCTGGCACACCGGGTTCTAGTCCCAGTCGGGGCGCCAGATTCTGTCCCGGTTGCCCCTCTTCCAGGCCAGCTCTCTGCTGTGGCCAGGGAGTGCAGTGGAGGATGGCCCAAGCCCTTGGGCCCTGCACCCCATGGGAGATCAGGAGAAGCACCTGGATCCTGGCTTCGGATCAGCACGGTGTACCAGCCGCAGCGCGCCAGCCGTGGCGGCCATTGGAGGGTGAACCAACGGCAAAAGGAAGACCTTTCTCTCTCTCTCTCTCTCACTGTCCACTCTGCCTGTCACAAAAAAAAAAAAAAAAAAAAAAAAAAAAAAAAAAAAAAAAAAAAAAAAAGACTTTCTCGAAGCTATGCTGATTTTATTTGGAAAACTTACAACGTGGAACCCTGGGCCGGCACAAGGTGGTTTCATGTCCCTACAGGAAAGACCACGTGGAGAGATATGGACGGCTGGGCTGTTCTCACCAGCAGAGGCTCCAGACATGTCCGTGCAGGACATCTTGGACGCGCAGCCCCAGGACACACCCGACACAGAAGCAGAGCCCTGCCCAGCCCTGACGCAGACTGCAGAATCCTGAGATGTCACTCATCAGAGCATTCACGCCACTGCAGGCTAGGTTGTTTGCCCAAGAGCGATAGACAGCCGCATCTTGAACCATTTTTCTATTTCTTTTCTTGATTTGCAGAAACTCAACTTTGAGGAATAGTAATCTTTTACCCCTTTATATATTAGTATTTATCCTCAAATAATCTTCGAGGTTTTATATGCCTAGGCAATTTAAAAAAAATTTTATCAAAGTCAACAACTTCCAGTTTTGCACAAAAATTTTCTTTTACCCAATTTTTAGAGCTTGATTTTTCGGGCTCTGTTTTAAAAGTTTTCTATTTGAAAGGCAGAGTTAGAGCAAGATAGGGGGAGACAGAGAACGCGAGCTTCCGTTCACTGGTTCACTCCCTAAATGGCTGCAAGAGACAGGGCTGGGTCAGGTCAAAGCCAGGAGCTTCCTCCAGGTCTCCCACATGGGTGCAGGGGCCCAAGCACCTGGGCCATCTTATGCTGCTTTCCTGGGCCATTAGCAGGCAGCTGGATCAGAAGTGGAGCAGCCGGACATAAACCAGCACCCATATCGAATGCTGGTGTTGCAGGCAGTGTCTTAACCTGCTGTGCCACAGTACCAGCAGCTTTTTTTTAGGATTAATTTTTTGAAAGAATTTGAAAGGCAAAGGCAATCAGAGATGGGGGCAAGAGGTGAGGAAGATATCGAGATCTTCCACTTAGTGGTTCACTCCCTAAATGAACAAAATTGTTGGGGCTGGGTTAGACTGAAGCCAGAAACATGGAACTCCATCCACGTCTCTCCTGTGTGGCAGGAGCCCAAGCACTTGGGCCATCTTCTGCTGCTTTCCCAGGAGCATTAGCAGGGAGCTGGATCAGAAGAGGAGCAGCCAGGATTCCAACTGGCACTCTACCGGATGCTGGCATCACAGGCAGCCGCTGAGCTCACTGTGCCATGCCAGTCCCTCCTTTCTTGTTCCAAGAAAGAAAATGTTCTGAAAGGCTTCCTGTACACTCAGTAGGGGGAAAAGTGACACTTCCGCACGTCACCTTGAACTATGCCTTCACAGTGCCCAGCTTCAAGATAAGATGTACAAATAATGGCTTTAAAAGCACTTTTAAAGTATTCAATTGATTAAAACTACAATTTCCTTTATTTATCCAATAATTGTTATTTGGGTACTTGTAGGTAGGATGCTTTGGGCTAAGCCAGGCTCACAGAACATAGAAACATGGGCTCTGACCACAGAGGGCTTACCTTCTGGAGCCCAAGACGTGGTCCCATGGTGTCCACCCCATCCGCGGTCAAAGGAGAGAGGAGGTGGAGGAGTGGGGAGGAAGGGAGGCGACGGCTCGTGGTGTGATGCCCTGTGGGACTGACGGAATTTGGACGTGGTGCTGAGACATCTGTGAGCCATTTGCACAAGGGAACCGCCGGCACACAGTCCTGGCGTGGTGTGTTTGTGACAGGAAGCCACTCTCTCTTTACTCCAGGGGAGCGCCTGACGCCACATGAGGGCATCTGGGCTTCATTAGCAGGGGAGCCTAACCAGATCCAAGATCCGTTTTGTGAAGCTCCATCCGCGCGCAACACAGATCAAGGGTAGAAGGCAGGTAAAGGTGGTAGCGAAACACTGTTAGGTCCCTGATGAGAGGAGTGTGCAGTCCGAAGTCGGACAACCAGGGCTGGTTTAGAGCAATGGAAAAGGCGAGAGACAGAGAAAGGGGTGAGGAGGAACAGGGGGAGGCAGAGAGATTTCCATGACACAATCAAAAGAACTTGGTGCTAATTCTCCTGACCTCCGAGACAGCCGAGGAGCAGCAGATAGAAATCTCAGGAATGTCCGTCTGTGTGCACTAACTTCCCATGCAGGACCTCTGTCCTCAGAGTTGGATTATGAGAGTCAACGGTAAACCATGATCACAAAGATCTACCTCGCTTTAGTGTCTTAAGTGGAAGGCATCGTCTGTTTCATAGGCTATAGTGGGGGTTATCTGCTTATTCTGACATTCTGCCTAAACAGTTCTTTTCTTTCCCTCAGATCCTTCAGGAGAAGTAACTGGGTAGGCAAAGTCCCCAGAGGCAACCTTTGAAAGCTACCGCAGTGTTAATTACAGGAGGCCAGCAGGGTGCAGGCAATCACCCTCACTTCAAAAGGCAGGGGCACAGCTGGCCCTCACTGGCTCCGCCCTGCAACTGACAGCTTTGTCTGCAGTGGATTTTCCTAAACAGGGGACACTTCTAACATTTACTTCTCCTGTGAGCCCCTCCCTTGTGAACATACATCCTCACAAGGTCTACTTCTCCACTTTGCTCAGACACCTCTTGATGTGAAACCTACAATTCCCCTCATCTAAAGCCAGGTCCTACCACCTACTCCCCATTGCAATGCTTAGGTCGAAGAGGCCAGCTGAGCTCCTGAGATTGGCAGGCATCTGTAAGGTCAGTCCCTACATGGTCTCTGCATCCCGGGCAGTGAGAGATAACACCACTTCCCTCCCAAGAGGCCCCACTTGGAAAACATTTGGATAAGCCAAGCAATGGCCAAGAATCTGATCAGGTTCTCTCCTCTTGTGGGAACTGGAGCTCTGGGTTTATTCATCAGTCTACTTGTAACAAACCTTCCAGGTTGTGTGAAATATTTTAATGACACACAGCTGGTCATAGTACGACAGCACTGGGATTAATGCAAAAGGGAATGAGACACGAGTGAGGAATGAGGGGACGGAGGTTCCCACGCCTACCTCTTGCTGGGGTTTATACCCATCACTGCCCTTCTCCCACGTCCCACTCCTTTTCTCTGTTCTCTTCCTGCAGTGTGGGATCATTCTGTTTACGCCTCAACTCTACCTTCCTTTTCAGCCTGTACACCTGTGGTTATTTGAACATCATGATTTCTAATCCACAGGGCTGCTTTTGGTGAGCATACTCCTATCCCAAGGAGGAAGCAAGGGACTTGGGGTGTCCATCTCAAGGCAAAGACAACCCCAAGAGGCAACCTTGGGGCCTCTGACCAGAGAAAATGTATGGTTCTGGTTCTGGTAACAAAATCTGTATCACCAAACTTTGCTGAAATTTACCTGAGAACAAAGAAGGAAATATTATTTGGCAGATTCTGTTAGTAATGGCTTTCTTGAAGCACATAATGGGCTACAACCTCTGTGGGAGGCAAGAGCCACAATGCCGCACCCTGCGACCTCCTGGATCCGCACCAGAAAGGCACTGGCTCCTCAACCTGGGGTAGTGTTGTTGCTTTGCAATTTGTAGGGTTATCATGATAGCTCTTAGAATGCAAAATACTCATCCAGGGGGCCAGTGCTGTGGCATAGTAGGCTAAGCCTCTGCCTGTGGCACCAGCAACTCATATGGGCGCCAGTTCCTCTCCTGCTTGCTACTCTTCTGATCCAGCCCTCTGCCATGGCCTGGAAAAGCAGAAGATGGCCCAAGTCCTTGGGCCCCTGTAGCCCCATGGGAGACCTGGAAGAAGCTCCCGACTCCTGGCTTCAGATTGGCTCCAGCTCTGGCCGTTGCGGCCATTTGGGGAGTTAACCAGGAGATGGAAGACCTTTCTTCTCTGTCTTTCCCTCTGTGACTCTATTTCTCAAATCAATAAATCTTTTTTTTAAAAAAATACTGTCCGTTGTGAATTAACCAGCTAACAACACTGGGCAATTCATGGCTTATAGCATATACAAATTAAAACAAAGTTCAACAGCAAACTTAGGGAGCACTGGTGGGGGAGTGAAATCTGAGTGGACAGATGGGGGTAGGGACAGTGGAGAGTGCTTCACGTGAAGCTGCCAATGTGAGAAAAGACAAGGCTTAAGGAGACAGACTTGACCACAACCAAACATTTCCATCCTACACCGGAAGCACAATCACCCAGGACTGTAAACACGTAACCCACGCTTACATTTATCAGCATTGACACAAGAAAGCCATGAAGGGGTTCCAGCAGGGAAGCTGAAGGGAACCCGAGAGCAGGCTCAAAGGCCACCCTGCAACACAGGCAGGTGGTACCGAGAAGAGCAGCCTGAGAGACCACAGGCTATAGAGGACAAGACAATGGGCTGGGGAAAGGGCGTGAGGAGGATGAATGGGACAGAGGAGTCACAGGTCTGGAGTTCCAGCTCATATTGGAGACCCTGACAGGGGTCCTGGGAAAAACTAGAAATGGCCAAGTCCACCTGGGGGCTAAGATGAGGAACTTGGTTTTGAAGACATCAGTCCCCAGTCACTGTGCCAGGCACTGACACGAGACAGAAGACAGACTCTAGAGGAGTGGGCAGGCTTGAAAACCTCTCCTAGAGCCCTGGCCGCAACTTATACCAGCACAAAGAAAGGCCACATCAGATGACAAGCATCCCACAGCTCCTGAGAAGGACTAAGGGACACGGTCACTCACCTGACAAACATGGCAACACACTAACATATCTGCATCCAGCCAAAGCCATAAAAGGAAAATGGTCCATAAAAGGAAAATGAGCCGGGGCTGTGGCTCACTAGGCTAATCCACTGCCTTGCGGCGCCGGCACACCGGGTTCTAGTCCCGGTCGGGGCTCAGGATTCTGTCCCGGTTACCCCTCTTCCAGGCCAGCTCTCTGCTGTGGCCTGGGAGTGCAGTGGAGGATGGCCCAAGTGCTTGGGCCCTGCACCCCATGGGAGATCAGGAGAAGCACCTGGCTCCTGGCTCCTGCCTTCGGATCAGCGCGCTGTGCCAGCCGCGACAGCCATTGGAGGGTGAACCAACGGCAAAGGAAGAGCTTTCTGTCTCTCTCTCACTGTCCACTCTGTCAAAAAAAAAAGAAAAAAAAAAGAAAATGGATGCCAACCATGGGAATTCCAGGGACCCCCTCCCCCTGCCCCTAACCTTGAGTAAGAGGGCTGCCGCCCACAAGCACATCAAGTGAAGCTGGGCTGTGGGAGCCATGGCTGCTACAGCAGCAGAGATCGGAGATCATCTTGCTCCTGCTGGGAGTGGCAGCCTGACCACAACCCTGGGCACCTCCTGCCAGGATCTTGCAGCTTTACTTGAGCACGTTAGACTCTTACTCAATCCCAGCGGTAGAACGGATACAGACACGAGCAGAATTTAAGTGCTTTAACAAGAAAGGTCTCCACGGTCACAGTGCTGTCACATGGTGCCAAGCATCTACTGGGAGAAACATCCCAGAGCTCCAGCAAGGACATAGAGTGCATCAAAGACAGCATCCTCGTCCTGCTAACGACACAACTGAGGTCCCAGACCACGGTGCTGCTCAGAGGTTCACCTGGTCAAGGTTAGGCATCCTTGTTTACGAGACCAAGAAGGGGCACTTGTGCTGATAGGAAGCCAAGAAACTGTCAATACAGGTCGCTCTGGCTTCCCTTACTCAAGTATTGTGAGTTATGTCAAAGGCAATTTTAGGAGAAGGCACCGATCTCCCAGTTTATAGAGGAGGGGAAAGAGTGAGGAGAGATCACAGGGCACAGCTGGGTCAGTAGGATTCCTTTCGATCTGACAAACAGCAATTATGTCAGAATGAAAAACCCACACAGCCCTCCTGACAGACCCCCAGAGGGTGTCTGCTCTTGTCACGGACTCTCAGAGCAGTTTGCACAAAGTCCTTCAAACCCCAAGCAGAATCAAAGAAACAGACTTTGCACCACCACACTCTTCCTCTCACTTGGAAACACACACACAGACAATGTTTCATGTGCAACTCAAAAATAACCCACATTGCAAAAAAAAAAAAAAAATGTGGCCATGTCTGAGAAACCTAACACTGGTGAAAATCATTCATTGTGTCTAATGTAGGTTTTAGCTAAGCCATTCTTACTGTTTTTCTTGCTCTGCCACCTCCAAAGGAATTCCAACACAGTCAATCAAATCCCAGTTTGAAGCAGCAAATTCCAATGATTCCCCCATCCCCACCAAGGGCTACCCAAGGGTCCCAAAAGGAAAGCTTAACTACAAGCATGTAATATTTAATTTCATTGACTGCTTTAAAAAATAAACTCCATCTGGTGTGCATCGGCCCAACAAGGTCACCTCTGCATATCAGCCAATTAGGTGCTGGCAAGGCAGGCACCATATACAACAAACCCTTACAATTACCAAGTGTCCATCACAGGGGACATGCCCCAACTCAGATGGTCTCGGGGGTGGAAGGAAGAAGACAGTCTTGTTCATATACCTGTGCCCTGGTGCTGGCTGCCACCTGGGATGCTCTCTCCCCATGGACCTCGTGTTCTTCAGAACTGTAGGCTGGGCATCCTGATGTGAGGACAGGAGCATTCCAAAGGGGGAAGGCAGAATCAAGGGTTCCTGGGGCTGAGACTGTGTAGAGTGCACAGCCTGTCACATTCTGTTGGCCAAAGGAAGCCACTAGGAGTGGAGCAGAGCTCTGTAACACTGGGGCCCTGTTTGCCCCAGGATCCCCACACCTTTGTGCTATTGTTATTATGGATGATGGAACACAAGCACAGCATTTTACGAGAGGGCCAGTTCACCCACCACCCAGGGCACACAGGGACTTCAACTCCTCCTCCCATTTTTGTCAGGATTACATGTTGCAAGGAAGATACTGCCCCTCCTAATGTGCAACCTATTGTGCTGTCATCTAGAAACAACCCAGCAACCCCCCAGGGTTCAGCTTTCCTGAGTATCCACTTGCTCACTTCATGATGTCAACGCTGTGTATCATTGTTGGCAACAGCTCCAGCCTGTGTTACATCAGGAAAGCTGGACAGATCAATTTGGCAAGTTACATAAAGACAAATACCAGTCAAATTCATTCCCCACATGAACGGATGGCAAAAGAAGCCCGTGACCAGGTGATGGCAGTATTTTCAGTTGCCTGTAGTGAAAGGACTCGAGTAGTCCCTGATTTTGAAAAATATTAACATTGTACATCTGTGTCCTTGAAATGAACAGTTAATTTGGTTAAGGGTGTAGATTTTCTCCTTAAGCTCACAGTGACCTTTCTCTGATCCCCGATACATGTTTGTCCACACAGAGGTGAAGACAGTCACACAAGACAAGGAACCGTGTCTCCTATCATCCCAGGCTTCCCCCTGTTGTCTTTGGCAGGAGGTCTCCTCTTTACATCAGGAGGTAGTCACACTAGCCAAGCTGGCGACAGCTCACGAACCATCAGGGGCCTGCTGCTGTCCTAGACTCAATAAAAGACAGCAGTGAAGCCCTGGACAAATTAATAAGGCACAATCTTACGTAGTGCCTATTCTATCCCCAGTCTAACTCAGTGTCTCTGCTTACTTAATCAGAGTCATTAATTAGAGAAGGGGAGACTGAATGTCATAGCTCAATCAATGAAACTCCAAACCTCTTCCAAGCACAAGCACACAAAACATCACAGACCTCAGAAACACAAGGAATACTGCAAGATGAGAAAAATGAGGGCTGGTGTTGTGCTGCAGCATGGTAAACGGCCACTTGCAATGCCAGCATCCCATATGAGCACCTGTTCAAGTCCTGGCTGCTCCAAGTCTGATCAAACTCCCTGCCAGGGTGCCTGGGAAAGCAGCAGCAGACGGCCAAAGTGCTCAGACCCCTGTGCCCACATGGGAGACCCAGATGGGGCTCCTGGCTCTGGCCTGGCCCAGCCCTGATTGTTGCTGCCATTTGGGGAGTGAACAAGCAGATGGAAGGCTGATGGCTCACTCGCCCTCTATGTGTAATTCTGACTAAATAAACCTGTAAAAAAAAAATAAACCCACAACCATTCACATATATTTGTGTTCCCAGACTCTGCCTTGAGTCTTTTCACTCTATCTTTGCTCCCATCTAAGGCTCATCCCTCTTCTGTGCCCAACAGCAATCTGTTCTAACCTACGTTGCTCCCTTAGCTATCCCTTCACTCCTCTAAAATAATTTTTAAAAAAAGATGAAGAAGCCGGCGCCATGGCTCACTAGGCTAATCCTCCGCCTTGCGGCGCCGGCACACCGGGTTCTAGTCCCAGTCGGGGCGCCGGATTCTGTCCCAGTTGCCCCTCTTCCAGGCCAGCTCTCTACTGTGGCCCGGAAGTACAGTGGAGGATGGCCCAAGTGCTTGGGCCCTGCACCCCATGGGAGACCAGGAGAAGCACCTGGCCCCTGCCATTGGATCAGCACAGTGCGCCGGCCGCGGCGGCCATTGGAGGGTGAACCAATGGCAAAAGGAAGACCTTTCTCTCTGTCTCTCTCACTGCCCACTCTGTCCCAAAAAAAAAAAAGATGAAGAAAATGGGGTGCAGAGAAGCCATTACTGTCAGGCCCAACCAAATACGGATGATCTCACACAATCACTGCACAGTCCAGGCATATGTAACCCAGCAGTGGTGACTACCCCACTTTGAACACCAGCCAGGTCCCTGGGCCCTGAATGGGTTTAGGTTAATACCTGGCTGCTGGGGGACACTGACTGATAATGCCTTTTCAACAGCAGCATGAACTTAAGCTACCGAAACCCTTCGAATTCCTGTGGTGAAGAGAATGAGGTTTGGGGGTAGTATCCACACCAGCAACCGTACCAGCCCTTATTCGGGAAGAGCGTGTGTTTTAGGTGAGCAAACACTGCTTTGCAGGCAGATTCTGCTATCGAGCCTAAGACTCCGCAGAGACAGGTGGTCCTGAAATGTGACTTCCTGGTGTTCATGACTTTGGTCAGCCACAGTTTACAAAGCATTTGCCTGCATCCCTGCAGTCTGTCTCACTGATGCCATGACTTCCAGGTCCTAGGCAGGGCAGCCTCTCCAGGTGCAGAAGCACCAAACACACACACGTGTGGTGTCACAAGGCATCATCCAGTGGGTGGTGGAGCTCTCCATTCCCCAGAGACTCCGGATAAGCCACTTCTGTGGATGGGTAGTGTCTTGAAGAGGCGTCTGGTTACTTATCAATACTCAGTAAGCAAAGAGTCTACTCCATCCAGGTCAGACACTCAAACCTGCAGCAAAGGCATAGGAGGGAAACGGGATAACATTTTCATGACTTTTTGCTTCTTATTTCTGATTTAAGAACCCTGTGTGCATCTTATGTTGCAATCTGTGCATGTAGTTTTGTCTTAAATTTAGATTATCTTGCACCAACAGGCATTCTTGATTTCCAGGCAGCTCAAACAGCTCTACCGTATTGATGTCCTCCTCACCCTCCTTGGGACATGGGCTCCAAGAAAGGGAAGCTGGAGGACTTCAGATTAGACATGAGCGCTAGTGTGGAGTAAAAAGCCCCAAAAGGCAACTCTGAGGGGGTCAAAGGTTGGACCTGCCAGACACCCATGGGCTCTGAACGTCTCTTCTCCCCATACTACTCAAGTGAGCAGCTGGCGAGGTGTCTCTGGACGATCAGGGGTTACTGGCTGCCTCCAAGCTAGACAGGACAGCCCTGTGGAAGAATCTGAGTTGGGTGTATGGGTGTTCCAGAGCGGAGGGCACGGCCCTTGTCCTCCGACAGAGCCGCTACCTGGAAATGTACTCAGAGTGTGATCAGACCACACACCTCTAGTGAGACATCCCGCCATCTAAAGAGAATGAAGTCACTCCATGTCAGGTGCGCTGGGGGCTGGAATGGGAAATCAGCATCTAATACCCAGTCCTCCATCAGCAGAGGGAATGGGACCTGGACTGAGGCCAGCACCGGCTCTTCTCCTATTTGGCAGCCGGAGGTTCTGGGGTCAGAGTCCTGTGACTGACATTCATCTCCTTCTCCTCCAGCAAACAATAAACAGCCAAGCACGTGAGCGTTGACTGCATTTCAACAACGGGATCGAACACATCACCCACGAGATCCTAATAGAGAAACACACGGCTGTAAGCAGAGGGTTTCAGAATTAGAACTGTTTTCTTCAAATGACATTTCAAAAATCCTTCAATGTGCAGAAATGCTGATGGCCCAGCATGCAAAGTTCAAGAGAACTCAAGGATCTTTAGCGCTTTCTCAAGAGAAGGTGAATTGGTGGCCGACCTTAACAGAACCGTGACAGTCATCAGAGCTGTGGACCGGTCTCCGAGTTACATCTGTGAACAGGTGGCATGTTCCATCGCCACTTCAAAAGTCCAGATCCAATGTCACAATTCAAGAATTGGTTCTTGTGCCAGATCCTTGGATTTCTAGTCCAGAAAAATTAAAACTGACTTGAAGCAGGTCCTGGAGCTTCCTTGGAAAGAAATGGTGGTTAGAGAGCAAACTCAGAGCACAAGCCTTCAGTTCAATAAAGTTAAATGCTGCCGTGTCACGTCAGAATGCCAACCGCCCTGGGGTCTTCGTTTATACTGCAGAAGACAGGGCCAGCGTGGCAGCCACAGCTGAGCCATCCAGAAGAAATCCACCACTTATCTACAAAGTCCCATCCTGGCAGCAATGGCACAGTGCAGGGACTTAGAGAAGTCACAAAGAGCATGGGACAGAAGTTCTGCCACCACAGCCTTGGTGAGAAAGCCCACTTCCTACAGACAGCAGGGCAGTCAGAAGCTTGTTTCCAGGATTTGCTTGGAGAAAGGAATCCAGGAACCAGCCCTGGAGCTTCCAGGTCACCGACAACACGGCCCAGAACCTCCGTCCTCCTGCCTGGTTTCCTGCCTTGAGCGACATCCCAGCTGACCTATCTGCCGTGGCTAAGTTGTGGGCTGCCCTGGGAAATGCATAAAAGGCAGACGCAAGGCGTCTTGTCCTCAAAGAGCCAGAGATCTCAGCAGAGCCAAATTCCAGTCATGGACAAATCCCCGAGGTGCTCAGGGCCCGGCTGTGCTTTGTCTTCCAGGAGTGATTAAAGTGGAGGCCACGATCAAGTGCAGAGTGTAAGGAGGCTCTGATCAGCAGGACAGGCGAGGGCGACCTGCAGTAACATTGGCCTCCCCAGCATTCTTTCCTGGAGATGATTAATCGAAGCTCTGGGGGTGACCCTAATCAGATATGCTGCAATTATGTTCTGAATGTGGCCCAGCTGCAGATGACAAAGGGTTATGCAATATTAAAAGCAGCTGGAAGTGGAGCTCCTGTGATGGGGTACAAGTGCAAGGGCGGACAACGACCTTGTGAGTTGGAATTTAATTAAGAGGGCGCCTTCCTGCTCAGAGAACCAACCAGTTCTACCGAGATATGTGTTCTAAAGTTAGAATCCATCATTATAGTCTTTTTTCCAAACCACACAGATTTTTTCTCAAGTGAAAGCTTTATTTTGTAGATGTGAAGTTTTACATAAAGCTTACGCTGAAAGCCAAGATGGTGCTGTTTGCATCACTTATGGGGATCTGTATGGCTTTTCAGACCCCGTTACACTTGTGCTGTGTCAGCTAAGCTGGAAACACCTCATTGTTCAGAAACCCTCTCCCTGCCACGTTCCCTGTCAGTGCTGGCCACCAAGGGCATTTTTCTGTGCGACTTGGAAGGTGGTGCAGAGCAGTAGCTGGGTTTGCATGCTCTTCAGGTCAGTGCAGGGTACAGGGTGCTGCAGCAGCTGGACCCACAGATTCTGCAACTCCTCTGTGTTCTCCAATTTGTCTACAAAACAGGCCAGTAGGCACACCGCTGCAGCCTGTAGGTCAGCTGCATTGTGGCAGAAGTCAGACCCTGGTACCCACCTGTTCTCGCAGGTCCCAGCTCATTCTTGCTCTTTTCCCCACTTCACATCTATTTTCTTTTTCCCTGAGACTCAGCAGCAGACCCAGAGCAACAGCTTTATAACTGAGTCTGTTTAACCAGCACCTGCACCTGCCTAAGGTTAAACCTCCTAATAAGTCCCAGGTCACGGTGTTTCTGCTTCTTTAGTTCCTTGATAACACACTTTTATGAAATGACACGTGGGTATAAATAAAGGATTTTTTTAATGGCCATGTCCATCATCACAGCCCCTCCTGCCTGTCAAAGGCAAAACACAGCATGTGTTGGGGAGAAAACACTTGAAGGTTTTTTTTTAAGAAAACTTTAATAAATATAAATTTTGAAAGTACAACTTTTGGATTATAGTGGTTTTTTCCCCCTATAACCACCCTCCCATCCACAAACCATCCCGTCTCCTACTCCCTTTCCCATCCCATTAAGGTTCATTTTTAATTATCTTTATATATAGAAGATAAACTTAGTATATACTAAGTAAAGATTTCAACAGATTGTACCCACAAAGACACACAAAGTATAAAGTTCTGTTTGAAGACTAGTTTTACTGTTAATTCTCATAGTACAACACATTAAGGACAGAGATCCTACATGGGAATTAAGTGCACAGTGACTCCTGTTATTACAATCGAGACTCTTAATTATGATATTAGTGATCACCCGAGGCCTTGTCATGAGCTGCCAAGGCTATGGAAACCTCGAGTCCACAGACTCCAACCTTATTTAGACAGGGCCACAGTCAAAGTGGAAGTTCTCTCCTCCCTTCAGAGAAAGTTAACTCTGAAGGTTGGTTTGTATTGGGTAACGCAGACACATCTTTTGTCTCCTAAGACAGGTATAACACGCCTTTCTTAAAACCATCCCCCAATTTGCTAGCTAAAATAAACGACCACCTGGTTCATGAAATCAGTAAATTAATTTCGCGCAGGAGTATGTCTGCTTTGTAATTAAGTTGAAAACACTTATCCTCAACTCAGCAAGCTTCTCTAATTACCACCAGTTTTTGGATTTTTTTAAGATTTTAAGGATTTGAAAGGCAAAGCAACAGAGAGGAGATGGATCTTCCATCTGCTGGTCATTACCCAAATGGCTTCTCTCAATGGACAGAACTGGGACAAGCTGAATCCAGGAAACTGGATCTCCACCCAGGTCTCCCTCATGGATGGCAGGGGCCCAAGCACTTGGCCACCTTCTGCTACTTTCCCAGGTGCATTAGTAGGGAGCTGGATCAGAAGCAGAGCAGCCAGCCTTTGGACCTGCGCTCTGATATGGGATGCTGGCATTGCAAGTAGTGGCCTGCCGTGCTGTTACATTTCCGACATCTTTGGAGTAAGGCACAGTTGTGCTAAGTGTAAAAGATATACTTCTTAGTCCTTTTATCATGGCTCTTTTTGTATGCACACATGTGTACACACAAGCTGACTGCTTCAGCATAAACACCTAACCCAAGACATCCGTAAACCAGCAACCAATTCATCTCTTTCAGAGTTGTGATAGAATCACATCCAATAAACTCCTAATAGTAATAACAAATCGCAAACATGCCTGACTCTCCTAACCCACTGTGTGGTAGAGTATGCTACAGAGCATCCACTGGGTCCCGTGACCATCTACACGGTGCTACCCCAGAACACATGACAATGTCCAATTCCAAGCAGGGTTTCTGCAGAATGTTTCCCTTTCTCACCCTAGTGGGTGCAGTACCATCCGTATGCATTAAGGAATGTGGAGCCAGGCATTGGGAAGAGTTGGACAGAGCAGAGAGCCATTTCCCGTATCAGCCAAAGAGCCAAGCGAGAAGCCCCAGCGACAGGGATTCCACAGCAGTGGGGGCCCGGGGGTTATCAGCTCCCAGGAGACCCAGCATGTCTCCTGTACTTTCCTTGCCTAATAGCCCCCTGGGCTTTTCAGTAATAAAATTGCTTCCTACATGAGTTGCTGGGGACTTGTTTTTAATAAACAGATGAACTCTGGCTAGAACCGAGGGGTCTTTTCCCATCTACACAGGGTACTTTTGTTATGCCCCTGTCCAGTCCCAGATCTGAAAATTCCTTACTCAGCAGCCTTCATGCCCCTCTGGTGGGGCCACAGAGAAGCCCCCGAGCGCACTGCTGTGCCCGTTCCGGCAGCCTTCAGTCAGAGGGTGCAAAGCCTCCCTGTGTGTGGTGGCCACATGTCTCGGCGCTATCCTTTGTCACCACTGAGCCTGGGGGGATGTCTCTGTGCAGGTTCCAATGCAGTCTCAGCTTTGTTGTGCCTAAGTGAGTGCCAGCTGGAGGAATCAGATCCTCCATGTAAATCAATTCTATGGATGGCTGAAGCTCAAGACCAAAACAAACTGTTGGTATGCCTTCAGGAACACTGACATTTTGATCCTCTGGCTGGGCTGTAGCCATGATGAAGCCAGGGCACCACAGGGCAGCAGTGCCCCTCAGTGCCGCCTGGGCTAAGGTGGGCGGGGTGGTCAGAACCACAGATGCCACAGGCAGAGGTGCACACCCAGGCCAGGGAAGGTGCGATTTCATCTTGTTCCAGGGTGTCTGCGAGTCTTGTGGGGAGGGAGGGAGAATCAACTTACTACAACACACACCATCAGCCACTTCTGGTGCTTTTCAGTAGTTCTGCTCCCTGCTTGTACATTCGTGTGGCCATCTGGCCAGCACTACCAGACAATTGGTAGCAAGCATCCAGGGTATTTTTTTTTTTAATGATAGAAAAATACACAAACTGTTGCCTTGACTTTCTCATGAATCAGGAAAACAGAAGGGTACTTTCAAAAGGTTCACTAAAGATGCAGCTGAAAATTAAGTTTATTTTGGTGTAAACATTTCTGAAATCTATGCAGATTTTTCTTCTCTAATCATCATTCTCTAGGTTTTTCATTCTGTCCCTAATGATTCTGGCTGTGGAGGTCCCCAGAGCAACTCCACGGTCCTCAGAGCCTGTGCAGCCGAGGATCTCCACTGCTGGTCTAACTGAACTATGTTCCCCAGACGCCGGGAAGCTCAGTGCTCCAGCCTTTGGCTCCTCCTCATCTGTACATCCACAAGGCAAAGGGGCTGCACACCTTGCAAAGCCTCTCCCTGTTCTTGTGTTCTGGGTTTACTCAGAAGGACCCTACCCACGTTTTCTATCACTCCTTCTCCATCCTTGTTTCATTCAACATTTCTTGCTGTGTGTCTTTGAGGACCCAGGCTCCTAAGCCAGCCAACGGGGAGATGGAGGGAGGTGGCAGTGACATCAGCAACTGGGGTCGTGTTCTTTCCTTGATCCCACAGTCCCACGCTACGCCACCACCCCCAGTAGATCACGTGAAAACCAAGTGGTTTCTACCAGGGAACAGATGCCTCTGCTGGTCACGGGCATCCTTTGTCTTTTTCCAGAGCAGATGCTTCCCTGTGCATGCCTGGAACTGCCTCATACTGGATCCAAGACTCCCTACCTTTGCTTAACAACTATCACCAAGCAGGATTCCATTTGTAACCGGGACAGACTCAGTAAAAGTTCTCGTCAACCAAGCGTGGACTCACAGCAGGTTAGCTCCCTCCAGCAGCCTAGTCTGGGGGGCTGCAGAATCCTCCAGCACACCAAGGGCTGGCTGGGCTGCACCCCCCTAAAAAGGAACCAGGTGTGCCTCTGCACCTGCTTCCCATACGTTAAGGCTCCTTCCAGGTTCGGATTTACTTTTTGCCAACTCTGTCCTCAACAGTGCACCTGATAGTAATGTTGACATAACACAAAAACCAGGTAATGTGTCCTGTGTTCCTGCTGTTTCAGGTGACAACGGACCACAGGTTAGGGATAAGTTATCTTTTACATCTATCCATGGAGTTCCTTAATTTTTCAACACCAGCTCAAGGTAGATATAATTCCCATCTAATAGACGAAAGCATCAAAGAGGCAAAGTAACAAATACACAGCCAGTTAACAGAGGAGAAAACCGAGACAGACATCCAAAGGCTTAGTCTGTCCCTTGTTGTAAACAGGTGTTATTTTTAGCAATGCAGCTCCCTTGTCTCTGGCAGACACTGCCAGGATCAGGCTGGATTCCAGAATCATTCCACATTCTTCAATGGGATGGGCAAAAGTCACTTTTTTTTTTTTTTTTTCAAATCTGCCATCAACCATTTGTTCTCTTCAACAACTCTTCATGAATAAACAGTGTGGCCGCAAGCTCCATACTATGCCCTGTAAAGTCTGCTGGCTGGGCAGAAGGCATGCAGGGCTGCCCTCAAAAGCAGGCTGCCTGCTCTACGGGGAGCGGCTTTCAAAGCCAGGCCTCAAAATAGTCGACCACGGGGTCTGTGATCAGGGGAGCCCATGGCATTTAAGGACAGCGTGTCTGGCCCCGGTCTGTTGGCTCTGAGACTCTGGCTTCTGTGAGGTTCTGCATACATTTCTGTTGGAAATGACTTCAGCTGCACACAGCTGTGAGCAAGGCTTGTAACCAGGGTGCCCAAGATCACAGGCACAGGGACCGAGGGCTGTGCGACTCAGCCCTAGAGCAGGGACCTCCAGAAAATGAAAGGGAAGTCACCCTCAGGGACATGCTGTGGGGTCAGGACCTCCCCAGGGCCCGAGGCAGCTCACGAACATGATATTCCAATCGCTCTGGCGTGGGGTTTCCGGGAAGGACAAAGGGCAGATCTACTGCTGGGCCAACGAATCCGAGCGGAATCCCAGGCCTGCTGGCTCCAAGGCAGCTGGACGTCCCGAGGCTGCCCACCAACCAGGATGAAAAATCGAGGCAGCACAGCCTCCGTCATGCATGTGGGTCCGCTAGCAGGACCCCAGGTCCAGATCCCACCAAGCTGGCCCTTCCGCCGGGGGGGGGGGGGAGGGACAGACTGCTTCAATTTCATGCTCCATCAGAAGACTGAGCTGACCGCTGGGTTGTAATATATGAGCTCGGGCCAGACATTCATCCCAGCATTTCTGATTACAACCACAGCCCCCAGAAGTGAATGGGGCCTTCCTGCCCCACACTGCACCAGGAAAAGCTAACACAGTTGGTGACTCATCATGCACACGTATCATTCTAACTTGTCCTTATTTTTTTAAAGAAGATTGTGAGTTTTTCAGATCTATATAGTCAGGCCACTAATTAGTAAAAATTACACATGAATTAACACAGATCAAAGGGAAACTGGAACTAGGGCTTACAATGAGGTTGATGGATTCTCCTAATATATTTTATCTCCGACTTACACAGGACAAGTGGTTCTCAGAGTGTGGTCCTGACCTGGAAATGTGTTACAAATGCAAATCCTGGGCCAGCACCGTGGCTCACTTGGTTAATCCTCCGCCTGCGGCGCCAGCATCCCATATGGGCACCAGGTTCTAGTCCCAGTTCCTCCTCTTCCAGTGCAGCTCTCTGCTGTGGCCCAGGAAGGCAGTGGAGGATGGCCCAGGTGCTTGGGCCCCTGCACCCGGATGGGAGACCAGGAAGAAGCACCTGGTTCCCGGCTTCAGATCGGCGCAGCGTGCCAGCCATAGTGGCCATTTGAGGAGTGAACCAATGGAAGGAAGACCTTTCTGTCTCTAACTCTGCCAAAGAAAAAAGAAAAAAAAGAAAAAGCAAATGCAAATCCTGAGCTCCCACCCCAGACTCACTGAATCTGAACATCTGGACTCTGCCAGGCGCATTCCGAGTGTTGTCTAGACACTAACACAGCTCACTCTTTAGCTGACTGGGGAGTCTAGACCTGTCACTGCAGAGGCTGGTCACACCCTCCTCACTCCTCAGAGTGGTCTAAGGTTAAGACTGGGTCTTTGCAGTGTGCGTTCTGGCCAAGCTGCTATCCAGACAAGAAAATGAGGAAGAGAACTGGCACCTCCTTGACCTTTGCTGGTATTTTCAGTGTTACTGAGCAGGAAAAGAAACCAACCACGACACCCCCAGCAGTGAGCGAGTGTGTACTTCTGCATCCCTAAGTGTCTCTGGGCATCAAAATCAACCCCTCGCTCGGCTTGTGATGGAGCCTAATGCAGCCGAGGCAGTGTGACTGTAGCTGTCACGAGTCTTACAGGCTTTCTTCCTTGCCCTGTGAAGCTGGAACCAATTGTTGGTACTGAAAGCCTAAATGAAAAGGCCCTGGATTTCCTGTTATAACAGACTGATTTTTTGAGATGCTAGAGCAACTACTTTTTTTTTATAACCTAATTAAACCCATGTGAAATGGTATGGCAAGACTGCCCTGGATTTATTAGATGATGCTTCCAATGACATTTCGAGGAAGAAAACCACTCCATAACACAGGTTGATAACCTCTCTTCCAAAATACTTGGGGGCCCAGAAGTGTTTCTAGTTTGATTTTTGGAATATTTACATAAACATAATGGAGCTATCTTGGGGGACAGAACCCACATTTAAACATGATCCATTTATGTTTCACATATACTTTGCACAGACAGCCTGGAAGTACTTTGATGCAGAATTGTTGGAGCCTTCATTTCCACAAGGACCCGTCACATGAGGGCACACGTGGGACTGTTCACTTGTGGCCTCATATAAGGCTCTACTAGTTCTGGATTTTGAAGTGGCTCGGGCTGAATTTTCAGGTTAGGCATTCTCAGCTTGTACTTTTCCCCTTAATGCTCTCCACCACGGCTCTACAGCTGGGCTTCGTGAGAAAGTAGAAGTGTGTAAATTGGTGAGGACAATGGGTGAACTCCATTCAACTGTGGCGAGTAAGTTCATGGGCTGGGTGGGTAAGCAGGAAACCCAACGGCTTGTAGACAGTCTTCAGAGGGCAGTCAGCTGAGGCTGAACCCAGCACCACGTTCCAGACCATGAACTATGACCTCCCTCAGCATCTGCACTTCATTCGGGATGCAGTGTTTGAGATGGGGAAGGGTACTCATACGTGCCTCTGAACTGGTTCAGTTTCCATGTCAACCTGGCTACACCACAGTGCAAGTGTTTTTTAAAGTATAATTGGCACCTACATTATGGACTTGGAAAGTAGCAGATCACTTTTAATCATGCATCAGGCCTCATCCAATCACTTTAAGACCTTGAGAGGAAGAACCAAGTTTTACTGAAAGAAATCCTGCCTGTGTCTCCCACTTTCTGGCTGAGGGCCACAACATGAACTTCTACCTCCGCCTTGGACTTGCTACCCCATGACTGTGTGAACCACATCCGTGAAACAAACCTCTCCCTCTGTGCCTGGAGAGGGTTGTTTTCCTTGAGGAACCTCAACTGACATAGCTCCAAGCCCTAATTTCCAACCTAGGGGATCCCCAACATTTATACTACTGACCATTTTTAGTTGAAATAATTTGAAGGAATTTCTTAGACGAGCAGAAAATGAAGATGCTGCTGTACTGTCCTGACTGCACATTGGAGTAACTGCCTCAAACATCTGCCATCCTACAGACCTGAACCTACAGCCCCATAATTTCATGCACTATACAAAGAAACACATCTACACACACATCCAGCTTCCCCATATTCATTCAGGAGTATTTAAGGATAGGGAATTCCTCAATTAAAGGAAAAAACAATGCATACAACAGACATTAAATGCTGTCCTTGTGAGAGAGTTCTCAAAAATCTTCAAAATCGATACCATGGCTTTTCCGTTCCTTCTCAGTTCTCCTTCCCCATATGGACAGGCTCCATCAGTGCTCATAGGCACTAATGCAAGAGCAACTGTGGCTAAAAGAGATTGCCCAGGTGCCAATTCCCATGCGACTCCCGCAGGGGTTAGTGAGCAGGTTCAGGCCAGCACCGCCCGTTCCATCTGACCGTAATCCTGTCCGATGGCTTTTTCATCCAGTCCAGGGCTTTTGAGACTGACCTCGGGGAACAATACTTTCCAAGAACTTACACCATGGTGATTTACCCAAAGTCTCTGTGCTGCAAAACTTCCAGAACTTTAGTGGAAGTAAACCAAAGATCGGAAATAACTCGCAGTCGCCCCATAAATATTCCCTTTTATCAATAAATCACACCCACAGGAAATGAACTGCCTAGGACACGCATTAGAGAAACGAGGTCTATCTCCAAGACTGCAGTAGGAATTCTACTACCCAAACAGGACTTGTTAAAAATGGGGTCAAAACCGCTAACAACTTGCAGCGACTTCCTCTCAAAAGCTGTGCTACCTCTACACAGAGGCCACGAGGAATGCACCTCTGAACGTCTACACTCCATTTTTGAAGACGACTACATCCAAAGTCCACTTCTTGATGGAGCTCTTGTGGCCCAAGAGTCCCCAGGATATTCTCCATTACACTGCAGCCTGCACAGATGTTTAACTGTGTTAGGTTTTTAACTCCTTTGCTTCCAGCCCAGATAATCACTGACCTGCTTTCTCATTCTTACTCTGTAAGATTGTCATATAAATGAAGTCATTCAGGAGGTAGCAGCCTTTTTGAATTTGGCTGTTGTCACGCTCAGCATAACGCATCTGAGATTCATTTTCATCCCCATGTGCATCAGTTTGTTCTTTTTTATTGCCAAGCAGTATTCTGTGGACACACTACAGCTTTAAGCATTCCCTAGGTGACACACATTGGGCTGATTTCTAGCTTTTGCAAATGACAAAGTCAGTATAAACCTTCGCATGCAGAATTTTGTGTGAGAATTAAGCTTTTGTTTCACTGAAGCCAGATCTCAAGAGCAGCACTGCTGGGCCATGATGAGTCCACACTTAACTGTATAAGAAGAGGCCAGAGTGTTTTCCAAAAGGGCTGTGCCATTCAAATGGCTGTTTTGTTAAAAAAACGACTTACTTGAATGGCAGAGTCATGGAGAATGAGCAACGGTGAGATGGACAGAAGGAGGGGGGGGAGGGGGGAGGGGAGGGGGAGGGGGAAGGAGAGAGGATTAGTTCTTCCATCCTCTGGTTCATCCCCCAAATGTCTGCAACAGCCATGGCTCAGCCAGGATCCAAGAAGTCCAACCAGGTCTTCTACATGAGTAGCAGGGGCTCAAGCACGTGGGCTATCTTCCACTGCCTTCCCAGGCTCATTAGCAGGAAACTGCCTCCAAAGTGGAGCCGCCAGGATACAAATCAGCGCTCTGAGAGGCTAGTGCCCCAACACTGCCCTGCAGATAGCCGTTTCTGTTTTGTTTCATTACACTACATGGGCTCCATGTTACACCTGGCATTCAGGGAAAGAATACAGTAAGTCAGTATGAGGGTTTTTTCAAAACGCTGTGGAAGAATGCAATGAAAAGTTTATTCTGGTGCAAGAAAGTTTAAGTCTGCATCATTTTTCCATAAAATGCATTTTTCCTGAGCTTGACGAAGGCCTTTCATATGCATAGAGTTCAATTTTTTTTTTTTTGCGTCCAAATCAACTTACCTTCCAATTTCATTTTCCAACTTTCTGAAAGTACACCTGCACATTTTTGTCTGTGAGCAGTTTCGCTACAAACACCCACGTTCGATGGAAAGACGGCCAGTTTCTTCAGACTCAGCCAAGAAATGAGCAGGGCAGAGCTGCAGGAGGACAGAGCGGAACACTAAACCTGCCTCCTTCCACCTCTGTTTCGGTTCTGATTCAGTGTGCCCTGTGCCCTGCCCTGCAGTGGGATCCGGAGCCGGCCAGGAGGATCCTCCGCTGGGTCCCCTCTGCAGGCTCTCCCACCTGCAGCCCCCACCACAGCTCCTCTGCAGGGCTTCAGTGCTGGTGCCACACGCATGATCGCATCCGACAGCACCGCGGAGAGGACGCCCATCTGCTGAAGAGCCGCGCATCCCCGCCATGCACGCACGCACACACACACACAATGTCCCACCTGCCTGGGCTGTCTCCGTGCTTGGCAGCAGTCTGCACGGTGGCTCCCCCCCACCTCAAAGGGAGCTTGCTATCAACTCCTCCCTGATCCCTCTTCTTTCTCTGACCTTCACTTGGGTGGCAGATACACCTCAGTGCTCGGGATCAGAACAAGTCCTGGCGGTCAGCTCCTGGCTGGCTGGCACGTGAAAGAAACCCAACAGCCCGGAGTTCCTTCCCTGAAGGGTCCTCGGGTGAACCTGTGCAGGCGAGGGCCACACGGGGTGCGTGTCTGGCAGTGTTTAACTGCCTGCCTGAGGTGGAGGATGGGAAAGGGAAGGTGAAATTTGAGAGCAAGAAGCAGGCGCACCAAGGGCAGGGCGCACACTTGGGGAGAGGGAGCTGGGGGAGGTGGTGGAGGAGAGTTTATGGGGTCACCAGCCACAGGGGCTCTCTATCTGGGAGGCGCTCTCACACCCGGAGCAACAGCTCCAGCTGGAACTGGTTTGCTCTACGACAAGAGCCAAGTCTGGCCGTGCGGTGGGGGTGGGTGATGAATTTAATAAACAGAAAGCCCTCTGGAAAGACATGAGGGCCCGGCTTACAGCCCCCTGACTGACAGCCCCTCTGCTGTTCCCCAGGGCCTCAAAAATCATTCGTAACAAAGTCTGCCTCGACCATTTTGGGTCACCTTTGATGAAACCAAGCTCAAACGTGTGTGCTGGGAGAAAGCCGTGTGGACTTTCAGGAAACAATTCCACATCTACGAACACATGGGCACAGAGATATGTAACACAGGCCTGTATGCACACAGGCACAGACCACACACAAGCGGTCTTCAAAAAGTCCACAGAAAACGCTCATTGTGAAAGCTATGCATGCGGGACTGGCACTGTGGCCCAGTGGGTTAACGCTCTGGCCTGCAGCGCTGGCATCCCATACGGGTGCCAGTTCGAGTCCCAGCTGCTGCACTTCTGATCCAGCTCTCTGCTCTGGCCTGGGAAAGCAGTGGAAGATGACCCAAGTCCTTGGGCCCCTGCGCCCACATGGGAGACCCGGAAGAAACTCCTGGCTTCAGATAGGCATAGCTCTGGCCATTGTTGTCATCTGGGGAGTGAACCAGTGGATGAGAGACCTCTCTCTGGCTTTACCTCTCTAACTCTGTTTCAAATAAATAAAATCTTTTAAAAAATGAAAACTATGCTTGGATTGCAAAAAAACCATTTGCACTAAAACAAACATCTTTCAATTCCATTTTCTCAGATGTTTTTGTGGTTCCCACATGTATCATTGAACAACATGATGCGGTATTACTGTATTAAATTAACTTTGAACCACTGGAACCTGTGAAAAATCAGTAACATAATTTGTCTTTCATAGGTCACTAAGGAAAGAGAGCCAACCCACCAAGCTAATAGAGCTTCAACAGAAGATCCTTGGCTTGATCAGAAACACGACGATATAAATATCACAGGACGGGGTGGGCACCTGGCGCCGTGGGGAAGATGCTCTTCCGCCTGCCTGAATCCCACATAGGAGTGCCTGGGTTTTAGCCTCAGCCCCACTCCGTATCCCAGCTTCCAGCTCATCTGCAACCTGGGAGGCAGCCGGTGACAGCTGAAACACTTGGTCTCCTGCGCGGGCAGCAGCGGCCCCCTTGACTGAGCGCCAGGCTTCTGCCTTTGGCCTGGCCCAGCCCTGGCTGTTGTGGGCAGTGAACAAGCAGGGGTAAGAACTCTGTCTTGTCTTTGTCTCTGCTTTAAATCTCAGTACAAACACGGCTGTCAGGTTACCACCGGCTTCAAGGTAGCTTAACTGCAGCTTCCATGACTCAAATCTAAATCACTGACTCCTGAAGAGCCAACTTCTCCCAAATCACAAGGATCCCATCACCAACGCCCTGAGAGGTGAGCCGTCTTCTGTGACAATGGCTACGGCTAAGATAGCTGCCCCTCAGAAAACTTAACTGTAGAGGACTCTTGTTCACCACACTGCTCACAGCGGTGGCCACCTGCCCAGCACCTGCCAAAGAGCGGGAAATGCTTGGGCTCCAGTTGCACCAGTGTCCTTGTCAGTGCCAGGTCCCCAGGACTGCCCCTGGGCAGCGGCACATGTTTCCTCGTCTAGAGACTTCAGTGTTTCCCCGGTGCACGCTGCCCATGGAATCTCCTTAGTCCTTCAACACCGTTTGAAACTACGGTGCTCACTCCGATTGTAGGCTCTTGACAACAAGGATCATGTTGGGCTACCACTCAACTCGCACACCCAGCTCAGGTGGCTGACAACATACTGAATTCAAGTTCACTGACGTCTGTCTTGCACAGACACCTCAACTTCCAGTTTCTCCAGGTGTGGGAAGCTGTTAACAGTCAGTGAAGCAACTTCTGAGCTGTCCTAAAACCACATGGAGGAAAAATCAGAGACACTGAAGATGCCTGGCACCCTGTCCACGCCTCACCCAGTACCACGTGCCCCGCTGTGCACAGCACGCGCCCACCTTTCAGGGAAGTGTGCACAGCAGCTTATGCCACACAGGAAAGCTCCCTCGGGATCCTTTAAAAACTGAGAAGGAGAAGCCACTCCACAAAGGCAGCATACTGTTTCTGGAGAGTTGTGTTCCTCAACTGCGCCCACATACTGTAACTGCTGCTTTGATGTCTGCCGCCCTAATTTTAAAGGCATAACAAAATGAGTCAACTTTGCATGTTGAAAAATATTGGGGGGCTAGCACTTTGGTGTAGCAGGTAAAGCTGCCGCCTGCAGTGCCGGCATCCCACGTGGGCACTGGTTTGAGTTCCAGCTGCTCCACTTCCGATCCAGCTCTCTGCTGTGGCCTGGGAAAGCAGAAGATGGCCCAAGTCCCTGAGCCCCTGCACCCCCGTGGGAGACCTGAAGGAGGCTCCTGGCTTCCAACTTTGGATTGGCGTAGCTCTGGCTGTTGTGGCCAATTGGGGAGTGAACCAGTGGATGGAAGACCCCTCTCTAATTCTTTCAAATAGATAATTTTTTTTTTTTTGACAGGCAGAGTGGACAGTGAGAGACAGACAGAAAGCTCTTCCTTTGCCGTTGGTTCACCCTCCAATGGCCGCAGCAGACAGCTCTCTGTGCTGATCCAATGGCAGGAGCCAGGTACTTATCCTGGTCTCCCTTGGGGTGCAGGGCCCAAGGACTTGGGCCATCCTCCACTGCACTCCCTGACCACAGCAGAGAGCTGGCCTGGAAGAGGGGCAACCGGGACAGAATCCGGCACCCCGACCGGGACTAGAACCCAGTGTGCCGGCGCCACAAGACGGAGGATTAGCCTAGTGAGCCATGGCGCTGGCTGATAAATAAAAAAATCTGTATTTAAAAAAATATTGGCTGTCAAGCTGTTCTCAAAATGGGGCAAATTCTCTTCCCTCAAGTTTCATGCACAGTTCTGCATCTACGATGACACACAGGAATGGTATGGCTGTGACAAGCACACCATGTCACTTTGGATTGGCGTTTTATATTTGTTGTGAGTGCCTTCAACAGTTTTCAGTCCAGTTAAAAAAAAAAAAAGGATTTTTAACAGTCCCATGATACTCACTGGTAAGAATAGGAAGCACGTTCCTAAATTGTCCCTTTTCTTCCATTTCATATACCCAGGGAGCGTCATAACATATAAAATCACCGCTGTGTGGGTTTGTGGGAGGGGATCAAATACCTTGGACTTGGAAACAAGAAAATCTCATGATTGGGAACAGAGAGGCAGGCTCAAGAGTTGGGGCTGAAAGTCCCAGGTCCCACACAGGGAGTGTTCCCTACCGTGTTTAGGAAACATAGCCAAGCCCCCTCACCGAGGCACCCGGACACAAGCTCCCTGGAGTACTGAGTTAGGAATAGGCTGATATTAGCACTGAAATACACGTGCACCAAATCCTAGCTATGTGCAGAAACAGGCACTAGGAAAAGGCATTGCCTGCGTGCCCAGCACAACCGGGGAGCAAAGCATCCAGATGGAGCGCTTTTGGGATGACAAAGCCACATTTGCAATACAAGTTCAAGACCACCCAGTGCTGTGCAACCCTCCAGGACAGGCTGAGGAAGCCACGGGAACATCTAAGGTGAGTTCATAGAACATTTATACCAAGAAACCCAGTAAGACACACTTGACAGACATGACAGATGAATTCCCTTGACACAACCTGATGAAAAAGAGATAATGACACATTGTTTGAAAAATTGGGGGTGGTGTTGTGGGGCAGTGAGTCAAGTTTCTGCTGGCACTGCCGGCATCCCATATTGGGATGCTGACTCGAGGTCTGAGTCCCAGCTGCTCCACTTCCAATCCAGCTTCCTGCTGACGTGCCTGGGAAGGAAGAAAATAGCCCAAGTACTTGGGCTGCTGCCCCCATTTGGAAGACCAGGATGTAGTTCCTGTCTCCTGGCTTCAGCCTGGCCCAGGAACAGCCCTTGACTGATGTGGCCATTTGGGAAGTGAACTGACAGAATGACAGATTAATCTTTTAAAAAAATAAAATAAAAATATAAAAAACAAAAGATTTATTTATTTTACTTGAAAGTCAGTTACACAGAGAGAGGAGAGGCAGGGTGGAGGTGGGGTCTTCCATCCAATGGTTCACTCCCAATTGGCCAGAACTGCGCTGATCCAAAGCCAGGAGCCAGGAGCTTCCTCCATGTGGGTGCAGGGGCCCAAGGACGTGGACCATCCTCCACTGCTTTCCTAGGCCACAGCAGAGAGCCGGATAGGAAGTGGAGCAGCCAGGACTCAAACTGGCGCCCACAGAGAATGCCAGCACTGAAGATTAATCTTGATTGCTGTCTCTCCCATTTACTCTCACTTTTATTTTTTAAAAAGCCTCATTTTTGTTCCCAAAGAGAGAAGCAGTAGCAAACTTCTAACGAGCCTGTAGATCAGACAAGAGACAGATATGAAACAACCCAAATGGAAACCTTGCACATGGAAATCATTTTTTAAAAGGAATATTTACTTCATTAGAAATAAAAGCTAGTTTACTTGAAGAATTAAAGGGACTTCACTGGCAAACTCTATAAAACACGCACAGAATAAATCATTCCTACTTCACAGAAACTGAGAATTAAAATATTGTTTCCAAGTCTCTGGATGAAACTTAGCAAAAATCCCATTGGATAAATAAGCTTATCACAGTCATGAACACCAATATGAAAAATCCTACATAAACATCAGCATTACGAAACCAAGGACAAGGACTACTGGAACAATTTGCAACTTCAGAAATGGAAGATGGTTTTAACATTGTGTTTACAATGAATATCTGTCACATTCATGGTCTAAAAAGGCATGAGGGTACTTCAAAAGACTAGCAGAAAATAAAATTAAGTTTCTTTTGCTGCAAAATGTTGATATCCATGCATAGTTTTGCATACTAAGTTTTCCATGAATGTTTTGAAAACTTGTAGGCATGGGTTTCAAAACTTTTCACCCCAAAATATATTTGTCTTTTAATTCCATTTTTCCAGGAATTTTCAAGGTACTCTCAAATAATTTCAGTGGATGTCAAAGTGCATTCCACACAATTTAACACTCACGTATGATAAAAATCTTTCAGTAAACTAGCCACTGAGAACTAGTTCAATCGGATTATAGTAGTTCCTATAGCATATCAGGCATTGGCTAAGACTCAAATATTTAGTAGTTTAGCATTTGAAAAGCACATTTTTGCTCACACAGTCTGCTTGAACCCAGAGTAGCACTGTTCTAAGTGTTGCTTCCCAGGGTGTGCATTAGCAGGAAGCCGGGAGTGGGAGAGGAGCAGAGACCGGAATCCAGGTAATGGGAGACAGAATGCAGGAATCACAAGCAAAGTCTTAACCCACAGGCCACACCCCAATCCAAGGCTTTTTTTTAAATAAATTTTTTTAGATTTATTACAAAGACAGGGTTGGGAGGGGAAGAGGAAAAAGGAGAGAAGGAAGAAAAGACAGGGAGAGAGGAGGAAGGGGTGGGGGTGGGGGAGATTGTCTACCTGCTGGTTCACTCCCCAGATGGATGCAACAGCTGGAACTGGGTCATGCTGAAGCCAGGAGCTCTGTCTGGAAGCTGGAACTCTGGCCAGGTTTTCTACACAGGTGCAGGGGCCTATGTACTTGTGTCATCTTCTGTGGCCTTCCCAGGCACAGTAGCAGGGAGACAGACTGAAAATGGAGCAACTGTGACTCCAACCAGGCCTTATACTGGATGCTGGAGGGGTCGCAGGTGGCAGCTTAATCCTCTACACCATAACGAGAGCCCCAAGACATCTTTTTAAATAGCATTAAAATGTCATGTACCTTGCAAACGGAGAAAAGACCGCTGCAATACCACACTTTGATCTAATTTAGAGAAAGCTGAGAGAGAGAGAAAGGGAGGGAGACCGTAATCACTTGGAAGCCTCCCACTGTGTACATATCAGCTCCCAAATAGAGCTAATGAAAACTAATAGATTTTTTGGTGGAGTTTGAAACACTAATTCCATAGAACACTCAAGGGCCAATAATAGCCGATATTAACTCTTGTTTTTGGAGGTATGGTGTTTATTTGTTAAACTGTATAATGAATTTCCTTTCATTTTCATATACAGTCCCATTTTTACCCCACATGTGTGAAGGCCATGTAGCCACCAGAGTATGATGCAAACGTTAGCACTGGTGCAGCTCCCTCATTCCCTTTCCAAATTACAATCTCCCATCAAGAGGCAGCCACCATGTTGACCCCAACCACCAGCTATCAGCTTTGCTTGATTTTGATCCTCCTCACTGGAAGCACGCCATACGTTCTCTTTTCTGATTTAAAACGCTTGAAGCGGGGCTGGCGCCGCGGCTCACTAGGCTAATCCTCCGCCTTGCGGCGCTGGCACACTGGGTTCTAGTCCCGGTCGGGGCACCGGATTCTGTCCCGGTTGCCCCTCTTCCAGGCCAGCTCTCTGCTGTGGCCAGGGAGTGCAGTGGAGGATGGCCCAAGTACTTGGGCCCTGCACCCCATGGGAGACCAGGATAAGCACCTGGCTCCTGCCATCGGATCAGCGCGGTGTGTCAGCCGCAGCGCGCCTGCCGCAGCGGCCATTGGAGGGTGAACCAACGGCAAAAGGAAGACCTTTCTCTCTCTCTCTCACTGTCCACTCTGCCTGTCCAAAAATAAAAAAAAATAAATAATAAAATGCTTGAAGCGCAGGGCGATTTTTCTGAGATAGCAAGGAGTACTTGTATTTCTCCTCTTGGTCCTGGCATGTGCCTCTTGGTAAGCTACTGCAGAGCATGGGATCTCCCTGAACACAGCCTGCAGCTCCTGTAGCATCTGTTCCAGCCGTGAGCTATTTCTGGGTAGCATCATGGGACCATTAGTGCCCAGCATCTCCCAGGGCGGCAGGCGGCCCCTCATATTTGCTTCCCTGACACCTTCTCAGGAGGCTTCACACCCAAATGCTACCAGTGAGGAGCCACCCACTCACAACCCCGGCTGGGGACACGGCGATTTTCAATGTGTGCCTCTTCCTAATGGATGATCTCCCCAGGACCCCAGAGGGAGGGTTTCCAGCAACTTCTCTACCACCCATAGAGCCAGCCATGCTTCCTTCCAACACGGTCTGGAGCTCAATCTTGGGCGGCCCTGGGGACAGTGAGGTGGGGCAGGCAGAGTCTTTCCACATCTGTGTTCTCAGCTCTAGGTGTAGCAGCTCCTTCCTTCTGTCAATCCATAAGCCTATACGAAATGTACAATTTCCTTTGTGTATACACATACACACATAGTTCATCATATGGTCATGTTAGTAATAGAAAATTCACAACCAATTAAAAATACGTATTTGAAAGTCAGAGCTATAGAGAGGGAGAGCCAGAGAGGAAGAGAGAGGGAGAGAGATCTTCCATTTGCCAATTCACTCCCCAAATGTCCTCAACAGTTAGGGCTGGGCAAAGCTAGGAGCTTCATCCAGATCTCCCACGTGGGTGCAGAGGCCCAAGTATCTTTCCACTGCTTTCCCAGGCACATTAGCAGGGAGCTGAATAGGAGTTAGAGTAACCAGGACTTAATCCAGCATCCATATGCGATGCCAGCGCTGCAAATGACTGCTCAACCCATTGTGCCACAACAATGGCTCCCAAACCAATTTCATATTTTAAATTTATCTTTCACAAAAGCACCAGGCCCCACATGGTTTTACTGAGTGTTCTACTAAGTGGTCTAAGGCCAGATAGGTCCAAAATTACAAAAAAATAGTATCACTGACAGCATTAGGAAAGAGTACGAGAAGCAAAAGCACATCTCAGTGTTAAACTCCAGAAGACAGAAAAAAACAACCCAACTCTTATCTCAATAAAATGGTAATGCACCAGGGCTGGTTGTGGTGGTATAATGGGTAAAACCACCTCCTACAATGCCAGCATCCCATATGGGCACCAGTTTGTGTCCTGGCTGTCCCACTTCCCACCCAGCTCCCTGCTAATGCGCCTGGGAAAGCAGAAGAAGATGGCCCAAGTACTTGGGCCCCTGCACCCATGTGGGAGACCCAGAGAGGCTCCTGGCTTTAGCCTGGGCCCACCCTGGCTATTGTGACCATTTGGGGAGTGAACCAGCAGATGGAAGATCTGTCCCTTCCTCTACATAACTGACTTTCAAATAAATAAATGAAATCTTAAAAATAAGTTGTAATGCACCATGATCAACAGAGACACACTCTAAGAGTGTCATTTGATTTAACAGTAGGAAATACACCATACAAATAGGTCCACTAAGAAAAACCATAAAACTACGGCCACAGGTAGGGGGGAACCTTTGACAAAATTCAAAACCCATTCTTGGTCAAGACATATACTCAGGGGAAAAAGGAATTGATGTATAAACATCTTAGCCCTAAAGTCAACATCTTACTTAACATACTTGCCACTTCTCTTAATGGCGAAGCTAGAGGCATTTCCACCATTGTCAGGAACAAAATATAGATGCTATCCCCCTTATCTAACATCATCCTACTTAGCCAGCTCAATTACGCAAGATAAATCAGATAGAAATTGGAAAACTAAATCTGCAAAGATATTAATATGAATAAACCTAGAAAAAGATAATGAGAAGGTATCTCCACAGTAAAAGAATTTTTTTTTTTTTTTTGACAGGCAGAGTGGACAGTGAGAGAGAGAGACAGAGAGAAAGGTCTTCCTTTGCCGTTGGTTCACCCTCCAATGGCTGCCGCAGCCAGCGCGCTGATCCAATGGCAGGAGCCAGGTACTTATCCTGGTCTCCCATGGGGTGCAGTGTGGGGCCCCATGGGCTGGCCAGCCATGGGGTCCCCATGTCAGGGTTTGGTCTGATAGCTGTCGTGTCTTTATTGCAAGGCAGATGTTGCTAGTTTCAGTTAGGGCAATGCTTTCCAGCGGTCGGGACTTTCCAGAGAAGTTGAGCCTGCCTTGTAAACAAGGACTGTGCAGTGAGCCTGCCTGCTGCGTGACACTTCATCTGATTGGCCCGAGGACGCGGGCACACCACATGAACAAGCAGCGGATTGGAGTGTTCCGTGCATGGACTAGAGCCCGCTTGCGTTGCGATTGGTTGAATTTCGTATATAAACTGTGTGCCCAGGAAGGAGGGTTTTTTTTTTTCTCTCTGCTCTCTTCCTCCTTTCATTCTTTCTCTGTCGCTGTTATTTTCTCAATTAAAGTCTACTGAAGACTGATTAGCTGTGAGTATCGTCGTTCCTTTGCAGGCAAGGGAACGGCAGTGCAGGGCCCAAGCATTTGGGCCATCCTCCACTGTACTCCCTGGCCACAGCAGAGAGCTGGCCTGGAAGAGGGGCAACCGGGACAGAATCCGGTGCCCCGACCAGGACTAGAACCCAGTGTGCTGCCGCCGCAAGGCAAAGGATTAGCCTAGTGAGCAGCGGCGCCAGCCCCACAATAAAAATTTAATAAGGTAGCACATCTAATAGTGGTTTGACCCAGGTATCACACTTCTTCATTCACACATACATATATAAAACCAAAGTTAATCAGCATATGAAAAAGATACCTGCAGTCTATTGTTCATTGCAGTATAATTCATAATAGCTAAGCTATGAAAGCAACATAGGTGTTCATCAATAGATGAACACAGAAAATGTGAAACTAAAATACCATTTAGCCATGAAACCTGATATCCTGGGGCAGCCCTTGGGTGCAGCAGTTGGGATGCCTATATTCCATACTGAAGTTCTGGGTTTTGGGTTCAGGGTTCACTTTTTTGTTTTTTAAAGATTTATTTTATTTGAAAGAGTTACAGAGAGAGGGGTCTTCCATCTGCTGGCTCACTCCCCAGATGGCCACAATGGCTGGAACTTCTTCCAGGTCTCCCAACAAGGGTGCAGGGGCCTAAGGACTTGGGCCATCTTCCACTGCTTTCCCAGGCCACAGCAGAGAGCTGGATCGGAAGAGGAGCAGCTGGGACCAGAACTGGCGTCCATATGGGATGCCGATTCCTCAGGCCAGGGCTTTAACACACTACGCCACAGTGCAGGCCCCATGGGTTCACTTCTGATTCCAGCTTCCTGGTGATGTACCCCCTGGGAGGCAGCAAGTGATAGCTCCAGTGCTTGGCCCCTTGCTACCCACGTGGGAGACCTGGATTGAGTTCCCGTCTCCAAGGTTCTGCTTGGCCCAGCCCCAGCTTTGGTAGCATTTGGGAGAGTGAACCAGCACATGGAAGATATCTTTTTCTCACTCTCGCTCTGCCTTTCAATTAAATATAAATACAGTTTTTTTAAAAAAAATATGTAATTGTGAAAAATGTTAATGATTTAAAAGACATAATTACATTTTGAAGGGAATTCTGAGACACATAAAAGTGATAAAACACTTCATAGACTACACAACCAAATAGGTATTAACACCACATTTTTACAAGCCTTAACACTTAGACGTGCTAATGACAGTTCCATGCATTTAATGGTTATGAGCAAATGAACTAGAAGTTCACCAAGAAAGATGAGGGTACTTCAAAAAGTTTATGAGAAAAGGAAGTAAAACATTTATTTTGGAGCAAAAGCTTTTAAATCTGTGCATAGTGTTTCATAATACCTATTTTCTATGTACTTTCTGAATTCCCTTATGGTTAAAAAGCAAAATGTACAAATGCATATCACTATGGTCAGTACTATAAGCATGCATATATGACTGTGGGCCTCTGAAGTGCTGGGACACACAGCCGAAGTCTTTGATAGATGGATCATAAATCCTCACGTGTCACCACCACATATGCAGCCCCCGAAGAGCTGCGATCAGAACTCTTCTTTCACAAAGGCAGCTGTACAAAGAGAACATCTCATTTATTGAGAAAGCTTCAACATGTTTATGCACATTCGCAAGGCTTAAGCAGTTGACGCTGTGATAATGGCACTTTTGTGAAGTCCAGTTTGTACCAAAAAAATCTAACAGAACTCTCAAAAGTCTTTATGCAATTTGTACCTATGACATCGGAAATATGAAGATCAGACACTTAGCATAATTATAAAATATAATGCTTACAATTTAAAATAATGAGTGAAAAATACTCAAAATGAGGACATGCAGTAGTGTGCATTTGGTACAGTGGTTACAAGGCTGTGTGGAGGCCCACATTCTGCACCAAGGTGCCTCGCTTGGGTCCCAGCTCCTCCACCACTTCAGTTGCAGCTTCCTGCTGACATGCACCCTGGGAGTAGAGCCGCTGACTGTGGCACAAATAGCTGGGTCCCTGCTATCCACACAGGAGTCTCAGATTGAGTTCCAGACTCTTGGCTTTGGCCTGGCCCAGCCCCGGATGTGAGAGATTTGGAGAGTGAAGCAGCAGAGGGAACATATCTCTACTTCTCAAAATGAAGAATTTTTTTTAAAAAAGATTTATTTGAAAGAGTTACAGAGAGAGGTCTTCCATCCGATGGTTCACTCCCCAATTGGCCATAGTGGCTGGAGTTGTGTCAATCCAAAGCTAGGAGCCAAGAGCTTCTTCCAGGTCTCCCATGTGGGTGCAGGGGCCCAAGGACTTGGGCCATCTCCTACTGCTCTCCCAGGTTACAGCAGAAAGCTGGATCGGAAGTGGAGCAGCTGGGACTAGAACCAGCACCCATATGGAATGCCGGCACCGCAGGCCAGGGCATTAACCTGCTGTGCCACAGCACCGGCCCCTAAACAAGAATAATTTTTTAAAAAAGATATTAGAGTGAAAGATTACGGGCAGCTGCACACAGGCAGCTCACTAGAGCCGATGCTGACGTTGTCCACCCACAAATGCTGCATCCTGATCAATAGCCATGTTCCCTCCGCCCCCAGCCCAGTTTAGGTCATGTCTCTGTGCAGAGAAAACACATTTGTTTTCTGTGTGGTGGCTCTTCCCCACTTCAGCCACCTGGCCGTCAGCATGCATCTCTGGAAACACTCTTGGTCCAGTGGCTTTCTACCGATTCACCCCACCTAACAGGATGCATTTATCCTGTAGACAACTGCACTACGGGTCTTCTACCACTCCTACGTAGACTGGTTCCAAACAGGAACTACAGTTTACCATTTCAGACTTCGCAGATCAGGATCAGCACAGATAAAATAGCAACAACACTCAGCAATAAAATTCACAAAACCTCTTTTTAGAATATTTTAACACACATTTGTAATACAGAAAAGGAGACCAGGACAAATGCAGACATTCCTGGATCTTGGATGGGATGAGTAACATCACAGGGATGTCAGTTCTCCTTAAATCAAAAACTGCAGCAAAATTACCTCTGCCAATGAAACCATCAGTGCATCACTTATGGAATGTGATGATTCTGAAGTTCATCTGGAACACACACACGTGCACAAATAGTGAAAACACTAACCCCAGCCAGGGGAAGAGCCCTGAAGATATTAAAACACCTCCATACCTCTTCAGTGACAACCAGGCGGCATCTACACATGACAAGGACAGAAACAGCCATGAAGACAGAAAGAGAATCCACATGCAAGCCTCACTGCTTTGCAAACTTGGTCTACACAATGTGATCTGCCAAGCCACCAGAGCCATGATGGACATTTTAGTAAATTGTACAAGGACAATTGGAGAGTCATTTGCAAAAGGGGAAAACAGATCCAAGTCCCAATGCCATAAAATGGACCTGACCCATCAAAGCAAAAATTCAAGCCACAAAAATGCTAGAAAACATGGGTAGCTTCTCTGTATCCTGCACACAAATAGCTTCTTTCAAGTATGATATGGTCTAGATGTCATTTGTTGGTACAATGAACAAGTTTGCCACATAAAAACTAAATCAGTACCTAGGCATACTGAATGCATCATAAGCAAAGTTGAGGCAAATGAAAAACAAAAGGTTTTTTAACACATAGTACAAAAGGCTGACATCCCTAATATCTGTGTATCAAGAATACTATGTATTATATATACATACATGTAAATATATACACACATACATTATATATAACCCAAAAACTTGGATAGAGGCCAAAAGTCCAAGAGAGAAATAGACAAAATTCATGAACAGAATTTGTCAGACACAAAAATCATCCTCAAATATATGGAAAGATGCCCAAGTCTACTCATAAGAGGAAAGCAAATTAAGATTACACTGAGATATCATTCAGATCAGCACAAGTTAAAGTGCTTGGAAGCCACCACACCACTAAGGCTGTAGAGAAATAGATTTTCACACTGCTGGTGGGCTTGCCAGCTGACAAAATCCTCACACAGAGGAAGTGAGCAGTATTGAGGACACGTGGACACAAAGCTGCAAATGCATTCACTTCAACTCCAGAAACTCCACCTTTAGGAGTGCATGCTGCAAATAAAATGAAAACTGACATGTGCATAGGAGAATTCATTACAGGATTACAACTACAAAATACTGCCTGCAAATATGTGCGTATACATAGAAGACAAGTTTCATCACACATAATGAAATATTTTGTAGCTGCAAAGACCAATGAAGATTCTTACAAAGTGATCTCTACAACATATCGGTAAGTGAAGAAAGGAAAATGGAAATGAAAGAAATTGCAGGCTAACTTTAGTATAATAAGGGAAGAGTAGCACTATATGTAGGTAACATTTTTAACACAAATCCCCCACACACAACACAAACACACACAAACCTGCTAATTTTTGCAAAAAAAAAAAATCACAGGAAGAATAAACTAATGACTTTGATGGGGAATGGAGTGGAATAAAAGGACTGAAGTGGTGCGTGACACTTTTTGCCTCCTAGAATCACATTAGTGTCACATATCCCAAAGTCACCTCAGTGAGGACACAATCAACAGAACCCAACCTGGAGGCTATAGGGCCCAGGGCCTTCAAATACACAAACTTGAAGGAGAAAAGAGGGATGGGGTGGGAGCTGTAGAGTGGAGAGAACACCAGACAGGGTGAATGTTAAGGTGGAAAATTCTATGATCAGGGATGCACACACACGTGGGATAAAACCATGAAGAAACGCGAAGCCATGACAGTCAAGATGGCGAGGCTATCCGGGAAGAGATGAAGGTTTGTGATTTAGGGACCTCGAAGGGTGCCGAGAAAAGTACATCTCTTGACCCGAGAGAGGCTACAAAGGTGCCTGGCTCCCATCAGGCTGCACGGTTGATTTGTGTGGCATTCCAGGTCTGTGCTTTCCCGTCCAGGACACAGCTGTGGGGAGAAGACTCAATGTCAGGCCACTTCTCACCTACCTGTCTTTAGTAGCTTTCTACTGTTTAGCACCCTACACTGCAGTGGACAGTGTGTGATCAGAGTGCATTCTAGTTCTCAGACTAGCTGCACAAACACACGAAGAGGAGACTTTAGGGATTGCCAACAATAACTTCTGTAACGCGTTCCAGTACCAACCATAAATTCTGTACTGTTTGCTCTGTCAGCTGTTTCAGATTATCGGCATTGTCAGCCTCCTTTGGCTGCATAGACAAGCAAAATAAAACTGCATTTTCTTAAAACCTTAGAAAAGGTGAAAGAGGCCCAGTGTTTCCATCTAAGATAAGGCCTGAAATTTTGTGAGCTCCATGGACACATTTATAATCCTGGCTGCAGGCAGTTTGGGCTTAAGTTAGCACACATCAAGAATCTTGGGATGATATTTGAACACTGAAAACATTTTGGGGGAAACCCAAGTAAAAATCAAAGCTGTATTGTCTAACTTTGATCAGTTAAGTTGTAGCAAGTGTAACCACTTAACTCTGATCAATGAACTGACAACTCAATCACAGAAGTGGCAGCCTCCAAAGGAGCCACAGGACTCACTGGGGCCATTTCCCATGGTGGGGTGTGGGCCTCCCATGGCAAAAGGCAATGCTACACTCATTTCTCACCTCTATCAAGAAACCATGCCTACCCCCACCCCCAAGCACAGGCAGGCACCACTGCATGGTCTCTGCCCATTCTCGAAGTCCCCAGAAGTCTGGCTAAAGCCAAAGGAAACATTTGTTTCACCAGCAGGTCAAGGCAACCTCCCTTTTAGGAGGTTACCCATTTCTCCCTCCCCTAATGGTGCTTGCCACCTTGTGCCCCACCTTCCTCAAGGCTAAGAGAGTCTAACAATTATCCCACTGCCTCTCCTATGTATTTCTTCTACTACTGCTTCTGCAGAGAGACTCCTGAACATGAGAATGTTGAATGTCTGCAGGCATACAGAGTATGCCTTGAGTAGTCAAATTCACAGCGACAGAAAATAGAATGGTGGTAACCAGTCCTAGACAGAGAGGAAGGGACAGTGTTATCTAAGGGACACAGCTTCAGTGGGGGAAAAAGACAAAGCTCTGGTCATAGAAGGAGCAATGGTTGCACGTGAATAGACTCGTGCCATGGAGTTACTCACTTGATGGTTGACATGGTACACTTTATGCTACACATAGCATTCTACAGCTTAAAAGACATGGAAGGTAACCTTGGGCAAAATGAAATTGTTTGGTCAAGTTCATCATTATCATCGCTGTTCTCTCAAAAGTGTGAGTTTTTTCAAAGGAAGGCAGAGCTTCACCCGTGAGCCTAACAGCAGGTGCTCAAGTCCTCTGCGCTGCTCACTCTATCCAGGCTGGAGTCCAGCCTCACTTTGCACAGACGTGGCAGCCCGCCTTCCACATCCAGTCCCGGAGGCAGCACTGGGGAGGAACTGGGACTCTTGGTTCTCACGGAAGGCTCCCGGGGAGCTTTATTCAGTGTCTTTTCTCCTGGGGCATCCCTGCCTGTGGACAGTTTTGTAAGCTGCCACAAAACTTGGATTCACCTCTTTTGACCGCATTTTGCCCCTTTATGGCAGGCTTTTTTTTTTTTTTTTTGGCCTTGATTCCACATCTGAGAAATGGAAACAATGGTCACGCTGACCTGGTTGGGTCATTATGAGGATTAACTGTGATAATGTAGAACTGCTTTAGCCCTGAGCCTGCTCACTGCAAACTCAGTAAATGTTTTCTGTTTTTATCATCCTCACCTGAGCCCTTCTAGAAACTAGGGCATGTTCCTTTCATCCTTAAATACCTTTCCTGCTCTCTCGGTGTGCTGCCTCAAGTTCCTTGCAACTGGCTTCCATCAGCACCACAATTTTCTAACACGAAAGAATAGCTTAAGATGTAAATGCGTGAATAAACATAGTGTAGCCCTTCTCCATACATTAAGCTGTTTTTCATGCTTCAGCGTAACTGAGTGGAGTAACACTTTAAACACTTCAAAGAGTTTCCCACTTTGAGTAAACAATGAAAAAGTATGAGTACAGGAAGACATATGTCCTGGAAATTCCCACCCTAAAATTCTACCTTTTTTAAACTAAAAATCGACCTACAAGGTGTTCTACATGGTGGTACGGGTTCTTTGGACTTGCTAAAGCAAGTCTTTGTGATTTTGTTTAAAATAAATGCCAAAGAGATGCCGTATGTTAAGTTTGTTTCCCCTATAACTTTCTCATTTCTATAAAGCAAGCGCAGTCCCTCCTGAAAGTCCAGCTCCAAACACCTTAGCCTTGTGCATCAAGAAAGGCAGGATGGAGGGAGACAGACGCTTGGGCAGAAGTACAAACACCAGGGTCCACACCCCTCTCCCAGGCCAGCTGGGAAGAGATCACAAGGGCAGATGTCTACTCCCACAGTTAATTTTGCTCACCGATCCTTGGTTTTCCTTGTTTAACACTGAAGCTATATGTGGAAGCATTTATGTGAATGAGCCAGTCTGGAAACATTACTGTTTCAATAACTGGATCACTTGCAGGCATTTTAGATGAAAGACTACAGTGTTTCAGAAGCACACTAGGGCGCTGGCAGGAAATTGTTCTTGGCTATGGTGACTGAGAAATGACTTCAGTGTTACTATAGAAGCCAAATTCCCCAAGCCCAGTGTCCCTCGCTCCTGCCCCAAGCCCAGCTCCTCACAGTGGACAGCTACCAGGGCTCGCACCCTTGTCTCTTGTTGCTTTATGCTCTTCAGACAGCACAGGGCCTGGGGTCCTTTTTGACTTTCTATCATGTAGCAAAGGCTTGAGTAAACCAATCACCAATGAAGTCTCAAGTTGAGAAGACAACAGTTGATTTGGCCAAAAGAGAACTCAAATGATATTAAAGGCCTCAAGTTTGACATCAGAGGAGGCCCACATGTTCCGCAGCCAGAGGGGAACCAGTCAGTTACAATGTCCAAGCACCAGCTGTTAGTCACACAGGAGACAGTAGGGATGGCTCAATACAGATCGACACAGCAAGGTTACAGAAGCCATGTTTCTAACTTGCTGTTAAAACAGCTTCAGGGCCGGTGCTGTGGCTCACTAGGCTAATCCTCCACCTAGCGGCGCCGGCACACTGGGTTCTAGTCCCGGTCGGGGCGCCGGATTCTGTCCCAGTTGCCCCTCTTCCAGGCCAGCTCTCTGCTGTGGCCCGGGAGTGCAGTGGAGAATGGCCCAAGTCCTTGGGCCCTGCACTTCATGGGAGACCAGGAGAAGCACCTGGCTCCTGCCTTCGGATCAGCGCGGTGCGCCAGCCGCAGCATGCCGGCCACGGCAGCCATTGGAGGGTGAACCAACGGCAAAGGAAGACCTTTCTCTGTCTCTCTCTCACTGTCCACTTTGCCTTTCCAAAAAAAAAAAAAAAAAAAAAAAAAAAAAAAAAGAGAGAGCTTCAGAAGGGAAAAGCAGTACATTTTCTGTCAGCAGAGGCTTTTAAGATTTATTTATCTGGAAGGTAGAGTTACAGAGAGGCACAGGCAGAGACAGAGTGGTCTTCCATCCACTGTTTCAGTCCCCAAAGGGCTGCAACAGCTGGAGCTGGGCTAATCCAAAGCCAGGAGCTTCTCCCAGGTCTCCCAACAAGGGTGCAGGGGCCCAAGGACATGGGCCATCTTCTGCTGCTTTCCCAGGCCATAGCAGAGAGCTGGATTGGAAGTGGAGCAGCCAGGACTTGAAGATGCTGGTACTGCAGGTGCCAGCGCCTCATCAGGGGCTTTCACATGCGTTTATCCTGGGCTAGCCAGAACAGTAAGAATAAAGCAGATGAGCAGCTGGTGGTCGTGAGTGTGGACTCTCACGATGGGCTGCTCCATGTGTAAGTGTGGTCAAGTTTCCCGATTCCTCTCTGCCTCCATCTCATCATCTGTAAAAGTACTCATCTAATGAGGTTGTACTGTGAGACACTGCACTTCCTACACGCCCAGCTGTATAGTGACCATTACCTATTGGTCAACACAAGGCAGGTTAGAAGGGAATGAAATGGCATAGGATCATGCTTGAGCCAAACAGCACCATGCACTGTAGCATTCCCTGTGCGAGACGTGTCCTTGTAGTACACCAGTCCTCGAGGCTGAGGTCTGAAGGCTGCCATCAGCCTCAGAGATGCTGCACGCAGTTACGCAGTCAGGATAGCTGAGGTTCCAAAGTATTTGAGCACAATTCTTAGAACTGTTGAAGAAACGCCAGTGTGTGTCTAACTTCCTCCAAGCAGCAAAACTTAGAGAATCAACCCCTGAATTTCCAAGGAACAGAGAGAAACGAGGCAAACCAAACATTTGAGGAAGTCACGGAGAAGTGAAGGTTAGGGATCATGGTGCATGTGGGCTGGGTTGCTCATCTAGGACCCACACCCTCGCCCTACGGGTTAGGGATCAGGAGACAAGCAGAGACCATGCTGGTCAGCGTGAACACAAGAGAACTCAATACCAGGTATTAAATGATTTACAAAGACAGTGGCTTATAAAGCTGGGAATAGTGGGTGCTGGCTTGAACTCCCCAAAACATCCCCTTCCTCTCCAAAATCACATTGTCTCATGGTTCGGAAAACTACCCACCACCATGGGAAAAAATCATAACACTACACACAGCCTGCGCCAGCCAACTGTACTGTTTCTTTGCCTCCCTACCCAAGTCCTGAACTAGGTTACACTTGCATGCAGATGGCGCATAGGATCTGAACCCCAGGCGCCAGCAATCTGGGGATGGTGTCTGCACTCCTGGAGTGGGAAAAAGCTAACCAGATGGAGCTCACCAGCCCACAGTGCCCCAGCCCTTCCTGGAGCCACTTATCCCCCTGCTCATCCAGGTGGCTAAGGTAGGCATGACCTTACTCCTAAGGGTCCAGGGCAGACACGTGACCCAGACCTTCCAGATCAGAGGCTTACATTCGCTGGGCTCAGTAACTGGTTCTCAGAAGGACCTATGAACAAAGCCAGGAATTGGGCTCAATTTCATGGTCTTTTTGAAACTGCTCTTTCTCTGCTACGCCTGTAACTACAGGGATATGAACCTGGCATTTCAGGCGGCTGCTGAACCAGCACATAGCAAGACATGCTTGAGAGTGAAGCCAACAAGGAGGTGAGCAGAGACTGGAGACAGAGAAACACCAAGTCCTGGTGGCCCTGGCTGAGTCCTGCATCCAACCAGGGCTGGCATCAGACCCACTTCTTTGAGGACATTTTACTCCTCTCTCCTTGTTAACCAGTCTGCGTTTTTCTTCTACTTTTGTTAAAATTGTACTCCCTGCCACTCCCCTCCCTTGCATGGAGTCCTGAGTTATATGGAGAGTATTGGAGGAAACAAGAGGGAGAGAACAAGAGACCAGTGAATGCTGGCTGGTACAGGACTTGCCAACTGTATTATGAAGACTTATAAATTACATTAAGTGCCCAGCCTCATGCTGAGTGCCATTAACCCCATCATCTCACTAATGATCAGCTGAAGAGGTACTCTGTACACACGAGCACTTAACCACAAAAACATGCAGTTTAGGATCCCTGCAGACAACTACAACTAATGCAATTACCATACCAGGCTGGAACGGAAGCAGCACTGAATTATATAAGGGCTAAATTAGAAAGAGCTGTTATACTGCAGCCTGTGTCCGCAGCTCTCCTTACATAGCATGACGGATGCAGTTCACACGTTGTTCACCTAAGCCCCAACGTGTACTTATCACATTGCTCACATGAAATGGCCAAGAGCACACAACCTGAAGTGGGATCCGACCTCCATGCAGTTCCCTCTCTTCCTGACCCTGTCACTTACTGTCTCTGCGCCGTTAAAACAACTCCTGCCTGGAGAACTAGTGTAGGCAACACACAGTCCGGCCATCTACAGTTAGACTGGAGTCAGACACGTGACAGGCTCTGAAACAGATGACGGCATTTCTAAAGTGGAGAAAGTACTTAATGGCAATTAAAGCAAATTACTGAAACTATTCCATGACACAGATCATGGAATGGCTTGCAACAACAACCAAGATCCTGCCACTTCTGATCACTCCCATTCTCTCTACCATGTGCAAACAAGAGCTTCTTCCACTGTTGAAGGCCAAAACTTCAACCCAGTCCCATAGAGAAATCCTCAGTTTTCCAACCAAACAGGAAAGTCTCAGCAGAGCAAGAGCTCTTAGTCTCACAGCTGTTTTTTTTTTTTTTAATTCCAGGACTGTCGGGGTCATTCAAATAAGGAAGGTAGCACTGAACATAAGTGGGGGAGACCAAGGAGAGGGCTCCAACACTCCAGCAGCAAGGGTTCTCCATGCCCCTAAATGTCTCCCCTCAAAGGCAGCTGCTTCCTAGCTTCCCAGCCTCCCCAGTGGTCCCTGCCAACTCTCAGCATAGAGAGCAGCTCACTTCCTTCCCTTAGGTAGAGCAATGGAGTCATCTGCCGATTTCTGCCATGCGTACCCTCATCTACCATCCCCGAGCCTTGGAATCCATCCTTTCCCAACTATTTGAAGCTTGGTGAGAGGTGGTAGGGAGCTGTGTGAATACTCATGTCCCCGTGTTATACTTCTCTAATCTCACAAGGGGCTCATGTTCTGCTTTCAGCATGGGCCCATGCTACCAGCTGTGTATAACTTTTTTTCAACTGCATTTTTAAAATCAACTAACAGCAAAATTTGACTGGAGAAAGCTTATGCTTAAGTATAAAATATTATGCAGGTAGGTGTGTATGTGTGTTTGTGCATGTGTATGTGGAGGGGGTGCATCCTTTTTAAAAAAAGCCATAGATTTTCGAGATTCGAGAGGCAAGATGGCGGAATAGGAAGGGAGCACACTGATAGTCCGGGGAGAGATAGTTTAATAAAAGTGGAGATACTGCAGGTTCAAGGAAGAGTAGGGGAGGAAACAGCAGAAGAAACTCTTCCAGAACGCGTGATTCACAGCGGACCTGTGTGGAGAGCGTGGGAGCCCACAGTTCGGGACACCAGCGGCAGACTCAACACACCAGCGCTGGAACGCAAGGTGAGCCGAACCTCAATAGCCCGAGACACCGGCAGGCAAGCAGAGAGAGGAGACTAGAGGGAACGACCCCCGGGGGGGAAAAGTTCACCAGGCTAACTGGAAGAGAGAGAGAGAGAGAAAAAAAAAAAAGGTGACTGGTACGGACACGGGTTTCTCTCTCTCTGCTCACCTCTCAAGGGCGAGCAAGACAAAGAGCAGGCGCCATCTTGGACATACGTCATAAGCAGAGCGACCTCAGGTCTGCACCGGCCCTGAGCCTAGCAGAAAAACCTGACTCTGGGCGGGGCGAATTAACAGGAGATTAGGACCTAGTAAATTTGTGGTGCTACTGAACTGAGACTGTGAAAAAAGAGACGGTGGGGGAGAGAACTCACGGAATTCACCTGAGTACTCTCCAGAGACGCTACAATTCCGTAACTTTGGCAACCCAGTGGGAGACTGAAGGAGAATTTGAACCCACTCTGAGGGCCAAACAGATTCCCTGTGTGGTCCTTGGGAAAGAGCTTCCGATCTCTGGCTCCTGTGGGTATATCATTTGCCTGCTAACTACCTCCAACTTCGTTCAGCTGTGCGGAATTACTTCCCTTTTGAATCAAAAAAAGAAAGAGAGAGAAAGAGAGATTTACCACTCCTAACCTGGGAGTGTCACCTTTGGGACACCAAACAGAGCTCTCAGGCCACACCCATCTCAAGCCCTAAGGCTCCATCAAAAACAGATAGTCCACTTAATCTAGAGTCATAGTATAACAAGAAAAAGCACCACAGTGAAGAAACCAAATATCTCCAATATGCCAAATAACAAATGCAAAAACCGAGGTAATAAAAACAAGGAAGTCACCATGACGCCCTCAAATGAAAAAGACACCCCAATTCAAGATTATGAAGATGATGACATAGAAGAAATGCAAGAAGCAGATCTCAAAAAATTGATAAGAACATTAAGAAGTTCTCAAAAACAAATTCTTGAACTACATAAAGCCTTAATGGACAAGATAGAAAATCTCTCTCGTGAAAATGAAATATTAAGGAGGAATCAAAATGAAACGAAACAATTAGTACAACAGGAAACTGTGATAGTGACTGAAGTGAAGAATTCAATAGATCAAATGAAAAACACATTAGAGAGCCTTACAAACAGAATGGGTGAAGCAGAAGAGAGAATATCGGACTTAGAAGAGAGAGAACAGGAAAGGATACAGTCAGATCAAAGAAAAGAAGAGGAAATTAGAAATCTAAAACATATTGTCAGGAATCTTCAGGATACTATTAAAAAACCCAACATTCGGGTTCTAGGAGTTCCTGAAGGCATGGAGAGGGAGAAAGGATTAGAAGGCCTTTTTAGTGAGATATTAGCAGAAAATTTCCCAGGTTTGGAGAAGGACAGAGAAATCCTAGTACAGGAAGCTCACAGAACCCCTAATAAACACGACCAAAAGAGATCCTCACCACGACACGTTGTAATTAAACTCTCCACAGTGAAACATAAAGAAAAGATCCTAAAATGTGCAAGAGAGAAACGTCAGATTACTTTCAGAGGATTGCCAATCAGACTCACAGCTGACTTCTCATCAGAAACTCTACAAGCTAGAAGGGAATGGCGAGATATAGCCCAGGTACTAAGAGAGAACAACTGCCAGCCCAGAATATTATATCCTGCAAAGCTATCATTTGTGAATGAAGGTGAAATAAAGACGTTTCATAACAAACAGAAATTGAAAGAATTTGTCGCCACTCGTCCAGCCCTGCAACAGATGCTTAAAGATGTGTTACACACAAAAACACAGAAACACGGTCATCAGTATGAAAGAAGATAAAGGAAGGAAACCTCACAGCAAAAGATCACAGGGAATTCAAAGCATATATTAGAACTTATCTTTGGCAAATGGCAGGGCAAAGTTACCACTTTTCATTAGTCACATTGAACGTTAATGGCCTGAACTGTCCAGTTAAAAGACACCGATTGGGATTTGCTTTTTAACCTGATGCAATTTTAAATGATGCTTAATTTTGTTTTTAAATTTCAAATCCTAGCTCTTACCCATACATGGAACAACAATTAAATTGTACATGTAATTCGCCACTTTGCTACACTAACATTGTTCCAGGGGTACTTATGATGTACTTTTGAATTTTCTATACATGCAATAATGACATTTGCTAGCAGTTTTATGTCTTCCTTCCCAATATGTATGCATTTTGTATCCTTTCTTTGTGTTACTGCACTGTCTAGTAATTCCACCATAATATTGAAAAGTAGTGGTGAGAAAAAGACACTTCCCCCTTTCCCCAACTTAAGGGAAAACTGTCCAATTTCACTATTAAAGTTGGTTTTGGTAGATATTCTTTATCTAGATGAGGAATTTCTCTTCTGTTTCTTGTTTGCTCAGTTTTTTTATGCCAAATATCTTTTACAAAAGTTGATGTAACCATTTAACATTTTTGCAGTTTGTGTAGTATGTCCAATTTATTGATTTTTTAAAATGCTGACAGCCTTGCTTACGTGGGATAAATACCACTTGCTTGTACTACATAAAATTGTTGGATTTTACCTATTATTTAAAAAAAAAGAGAGATTTCTAAAGGCAACCCAGAGGAATCCTTAATCCAGTTCTTCATTAGAAGAGATGTGCAATTCGGGACATGCTCAAGCTGACTTACCTCAAACGGTAGAGTTAGAAACATACCAGGGGATTCCAATTCAATCCCATCAAGGTGGCATGTACCAATGCCATCTCACTAGTCCCAGTGATCAATTTCTGTGCACAATTGATCATAATGATAGGACTAAGAACCAAAGGGATCACATAAACAAGAATAGTGTCTGCAAATACTAGCTGATAGAATCAAAAAGGGAGAGAATGATCCAACATGGGAAGTGAGATACACAGCAGACCCATAGAATGGCAGATGTCCTAAACAGCACTCTGGCCTCAGAATCAGCCCTTAAGGCATGCGGATCCAGCTGAAAAGCCCATGAGAGTATTTCAGGCATGGAAAGCCAAGACACTCTGGGGAAAAAAAAAATGAAAGATCTCCACGAGTGAGATCCCAGTGGAAAGAACGGGTCATCAAAGAAGGAGGTACCTTTCTCTGAAGGGAGGAGAGAACTTCCACTTTGACCATGGCCTTGTCTAAATATTATCAGAGTCAGTGAACTCAGGGGGCTTCCATAGCCTTGGAAACTCATGACAAGAGCCTAGGGTGATTACTGATGCCATAAACAAGAGTGTCAATTTGTTAAGTCAACAACAGGAGTCACTGTGTACTTACTCCTCATGTAGGATCTTTGTCCTTAGTGGGCTGTACATTGAGATTTAATGCTATAACTAGTACTCAAATAGTATTTTTCACTTTATGTTTCTGTGTGGGAGCAAACTGTTGAAATCTTTACTTAATGTATGCTAAACTGATCTTCTGTATATAAAGAGAATCGAAAATGAATCTTGATGTGAATGGAAGGGGAAAGGGAGTGGGAAAGGGGAGGGTTGCGGGTGGGAGGGACGTTATGGGGGGCAAGCCATTGTAATCCATAAGCTGTACTTTGGAAATTTATATTCATTAAATAAAAGTTTAAAAAAAAAAAAAAAGCCATAGATTTTCATTACATCTTTGAAACTAAGAAATTATAACCCATCCATACAACCTTCAACACCTTCCCCTTTTAGGATTTTTGAAGAACCTTTCCTTTCCATCTTGCGTATCCTTGAATAATTAATTACTTCAACTGATTGGCCTGTTTAGATAAAACACTCACAAATTTTCACAATTTAAAAATAAACTGGAGCAGGTGCTGTGGCGAGCAGGTAAGGCCACTACCCGCAGTGCCAGCATCCCCTGTGGGCGCCAGTTCAAGTCCTGGCTGCTCCACTTCCAATCTAGCTCTCTGCTATGGCCTGAGAAAGCAGTAGAAGATGGCCCAAGTCCTTGGGCTCCTGCACCAGCATGGGAGACCCAGAAGCAGCTTGGGCTCCTGGCTTCAGATTGGCCCAGCTCCAGCCACTGTGGCCATTTGGTGAGTGAACAAGTAGATGGAAGACACCTCTCTCTGCCTTTCAAATAAATCTTAAAAATAGACACAATACAACAATATTGGATTAGAAGTAGAGAAAAGGGATACCTCATTTCAGTACCCAGCATGTACAAGTGACCATTTGTTATAAATTTTCACTAGTTTTATGGGACCACTAAAAATGTGTGAACTCTTGACGCTGAGGGTTTTTTTTTTTTTTTTTTTAATATTTGCTTGAGATAAAGAGAAAAAGAAAGGGAGATCATCCAGCCTTTGGTTCACTCCCTAGATGGCTGCAACAGCCAGGGCTGGGCCAGGCCAAAGCCAGGAACCACAGGATTCATTAGTCTCCCACAGGTGTGGCAGGTACTGAAGGACTTGGGCCATCTTCCGTTGCTATTCTCAGACCAGAAGCTGGAACAGAAGTGGAGCAGCTGGGACTGGAACTGGCATGCATATAGGATGCTGGTGTTGCAGACAGGGGCTTTACCTGCTACACAACACCTGCCCCACTGGGATCCTTCTTCAGGGTGACAAGAAGGTGCTGGAGCAGCAAAATGAGCCGATTTTCTTTAATCTGACTTTGCTTACTCTGCTGCTTTCAATAACCATGCCAGGGGCAAGGCAGTGCCGTTCCAAGTGTCACTGCCCTCCTTGGGTGGGACTTCCTTTGTTCTTTCCAATGTACATCACGATCCATCAGAACAGTGTTAGAGACCCAAAGCACTGACTTCTACCTTGTGTTTGAATCTCCTTTGCATCCCTAGTAATTGTACATGGAGTAACACTTTCAACATAAAACCACTGGATGGATGAGTACTCTCTCATCTTCAAGGACCTAGAAAGGAAATGTGGGTTATACAGAAGGGACCTGTGTGTCCTGTGACATTGTCACCTCAGTTCCGAGTGCAGAGAAATCTCAAGGAGGTGCGAGAAGCTGGAATAGCTACAGAAGGCCTCATGGGAATCCTTGGAGACTTAGGAAGACTTGGAGTGCAAGAGGCATGGTAAAGGTGACTCTACAGAGAAGCCAGGCCTGAATGCCAGGGGTCTCAGGGGACCTTAGAGATTGGAACAGCCACTGTGGCTGTGAAACAAACTACCTACCCAACAGCAGTGGGACCTTAAGGCCACAGGAGGTGTACGTGAGAGGCCACGTTTCCAGTTCCAAGTCAAACATGGCCTGATACCAAAGGTGGACCATCCCGTGGTGAAGATTCAGATGCAAAGTCAGACCTGGGGTCAAAACTTTACACGGTCTGTGCCCCTGGCCAGCAGGCTACTGCTCTGTGTCTCGCTGTCATGAAGCCATAATACAAAGAGCGCAGGGCAGTCATGGGGACCATCGGAAAAACAGGGCATATACTCCATTTGTCAGCAATTACACCACACTGAAGACTAGTAGGACATCATGTAGTTTTAAACTACCCTTAAACCCCAGAGTGTGTGTCCACCATCAGCAAATGCTGTTTGCTCAAAAGATTCAGGAATCTTTCTCCTGGGACAAAGAAGCTGTGAGTCCTGCAGCCTCAACTATCCAGGCATGGACTGGGTCCTTGGGGCTTGAAGCAAAGTAGCCAGCTGGAGGAGTGAAGAGGAGCTCAGGGTTGCAGGGACTCATGACTTATCAAGGAGGCTGCTCAGGTCCTTGGCGGAAAGGTTTTCATAAACAGATTTTATTATTGTTTCTAAGACAATCATTCCCCTGTATGCCTGGGAGGCAGCAGAATTTGGCCTTTTGAGATAAAGACGGCTCATCTCTCTGTAAAAACATCTGACTTAAATATAGTCTCTGGCTGTCTCCCGGGGGGATGTCCCTCCTTCAAAACCTTTCACATCGAGGGTCATTCTCAAGTTCTGCTCATCCTTAAGTAATCACAGAGTTACCCACCAAGTAATTCTATGTCCCAGTGTTGTTATTCAATTCAGCAAGAACACAAAATGAAATTAGCATTCTCTTCCTACTGTGAAGTTGATCTTTCCTACTCTCATCCCAGAAAACTCTCCCTTAACATTCCTAAAGAAACAGGATCTCCTACCTTTATTAATGTGCTGGAATCTGAGCAAATAAAGAGAAACAGGTCATGGAGCAGCTCAGACATGCAGGGCATCAGAGGCGGCACCCATGGCCCCAGTAGGCCGCGGATGCTCTGTGCTCTGCTCCTACTTCAGGCTGAAAGGGCATCAAGTCCTTGGCGCTGAAGAAGGGTTGGCTTTGGAGACCTGTTTGGAACAATCCAGTAGGAAGCCTGACGCTTGATACATGGGACGCTGAATTTATTTTTAAGTGGAAAATGAAGAAAGGTTTCTCTTGTTTCTCTCCAGTATTTTATCTTCTCTTAAGCAGGCCCCCACACTCCAGGAGAGGTTTGTCACTAGCAGGCGACATGCAGCTGCAAGAGTGAGGAGCGAGGACCCTACCGCTCCTTTTCCTAGAGGACATGCAAAGCCAACTTTCTGCTTCACTCAGAAGCAAATGCAAGCCTCCACCTGGCCCTCTCCAAAGCCTACACCGGACAGACTGAAAACTGAATCACAGTTGACTATTCCCTGGATATAAGCTTATGTACTAAGTAACCACCTACAATTCCCTGTGTTTACAAGGGGAGTTAGTTCATCTTTTTTAAAAAGATCTATTTGAGAGCAAGCGAGTGAGCTAGCTATTGATTGATTTCCATTTGCTGGTTCACTCCCCAGATGGCCACAATGCTCAGGGTTGGGCCAGGCCAAACCCAAGAGCTTCTTCCATGTCTCCCACATGGGTGGCAGGAGCCTAAGCACTTAGGCCATCTTCCACAGCTTTTCCCAGGCACATCAACAGGAAGCTGGGCTGGAAGTGGAGCAACTGGGACATGAACTGGCAGCTGCTCAAATTGCAGGCAGCTAAGCTGCCAACAGCAGCCCCCATCTCTCTTTTTAAATGCCTTTGTGAGAAAGGCAGAGAGACAGACATACAGAGATGGACAGAAATACAGCGAGCTCCCATCTGCTGGTTCATTCAATACTTGCAATGGGTCACGGCTTGAGCCAGGGTCAAAGCAGGAACTCAATCCAGGTCTCTCATGTGGGTGGTGGAAACCCAGTTAACTAAGCCAACATCGTTGTCTCCCAGGGCCAACATTAGCTGAAAGTTGGGGTCAGAAGACACAGCTGGTGTGTGTATAGGAGGGGACTTTGTGCCACAGCCGGTAAAGTTACAGCCTGCAATACCAGCGTCCCATATGGTGCCAGTTCGAGCCCCATCCAGCTCCCTGCTAATGTACCTGGGAAAGCAGCAGCAGATGGCCCAAGTGCTTGGGCCCCTGCAGCCATGTAGGGGAGAAGCTCCTGGCTCCTGACAGGCCCAGCCCTTGCGATCATTTGGGCAGTGAACCAGCAGATGAAGATCCGTCTCTCCATCTAACTGTGCCTTTTAAAAAAAGATACAGCTGTAGAACTCACGCACTCCACTTATGCAACACCATGGGCCTCTTAACAACTAGGCCAAATGCCCACCTCTTCATCTCCTATAACAGCATAATGTTAATGAGCACATAAGGGAGACTTCATGAAGAAGGAAATTTCCATTGCCCTACACAATAAAGCAAATAACCATTGAAGGAATCACTATCATTTAAAATACTGTTTTTGTAACATTATTTTGAAATGATTGTGCAGAATCTTAAAACCTGAACTGTGTTGGGCACTGCCAAGTTTTGTCAATGTAGCATTAAATGTGATTTTTAAAACACATTCTCAGTCTTGCAAAACATGGTTCTCTCCTGATGAGCAACCGGCACGATGCTTGTTAGAAGGGTGCGCAGGGGACAAGGCCCCCGTTTTCTCCAGTGAGCTGCAGGGACCCTGGCAGCTGCAGATCCGCCTCAGACTGCAGAGGCGCCTCAGTCCCCAGCCACTGCCACTCACACGGTGCTCAGCCTGCCTGCGGTGAAAGCAGCACCCGCATACAAGCAGCTGTGAAGAGGGGGTGTGGCCCGACCTGAGCGCAGGGCTGGGAGAAGTGTGACACATGTACAGTAGCAACTGGTGCACCTGCCTCAGCTACTGTGAGGCGGGCACAGAAAGGGAAAGGGGGAGTCGGGCAGTGACGTGAACTGGGGCCTTTTTGATAAAAGCAGCTTATGGGACCTGTCACAGGTAAAAGCCAGACACGTTAAGGACGGGAAAGCCTGAGTGTCCTCCCTGTGCCACACACCAAGAAGCCCAGGTGAAGACAATGTCTATCCTTGAAGAGCACAGGTGCTGAGGGTGGGAACGGAGGTGTGAGCCACGCTCCTGCAGACAGGCCAAGGGCGGCACCTCGCTGTGCCAGGGGAAGGGCTTCCTAACAGAAGCATGGCTCTAAGTAAGCCCTGATAACAAAATCCAGATGGGTGCTGAGGGGGCAGGTAACTCCTCACTTAGGTCAATGTGCCCCGGACAGCCAACATTCTGCATAATGACTTGGGTCATTCCTGGCTGTCATTCCTGTGCTCAGACTTTGCTGAGAAACCCACAGGTGACACAGAGCCGCTTTCACCTCCACCAGCCTCGACAGCTGCCTGCCTGCTGCCTACAGGGAGGCCTCCGGCCCTCACTGTGTCCCACTGAAATGGCCAAGCGTGGACAAGGAAGTACCTTGTATTCCCAGAGCATCTTCAAACTGAAGCTGAAGACGTGCTTGGGCTGTCACGGGAGAAGAGAGCCCAGAGGAAGGTCCCAGATGTCGGGGGCCGGGGAGCCAGGGTAACCTGCCCTTCTCCTGGAAGTTTTGCTGGGGGAAGAAGTTAAGGGTGGAAGTGAGCTGTCCCACCGGAGGACTGGCCAAGCCGGGCGCCCGCTGGAAACCTGCAGCCCACAGAAATCAGGGGGCTTGACGTTCCCGGTTTTCTCCCAAGCAACAGCCACGCGCTGAGCTCCTGCGGCACTTCTGGATCAAACTCCGGTGTGCCCCAAAGCCGAGGAACTGCCTCACAGGTTACTTACTAACGCAAGCCTGCCTCGTAACTGTTCACTGATTGTTCAAATGCTTCTGGAACTGTCGAGGGCAGAGATCAATGGTTCAAATGCTCCTGGAACTGTCGAGGGCAGAGATCATGAGCGTATTTTGCATACTACACAACCCAGCTTCGAGGCATTTGAACTCTTGATTTTGTACTTCCTCAGAATGAATTCCTCAGATGAAACACTGGGACACAGTGACCCTTGCGGGGAAAGCAGGGAGGGATCTATGACTGAGAAAATGGACGGCAGAGCAAACCAGGATGGGCACGCGTGGGCGGCGACTCCTAGGTGTCTTCCCCGGCTTCCATTTACCAATCCGACTTTGTTTTCATGATCCATGCACTTTAGGAGCCTGTTTGAAATGGGATGTTGGAACAGGCAAACAGAGCAGTCAACACGACTGTCTCTTCCAAGATGACATCCACATGCGCGTCCCTGCAATCTGGGGATTGGCGCTCACCCAGCATTTATAAATTGAGCGGATCCACCGGGTCACAGGGCAATAGAAACAAACTGCGGAGGGGTGTCAGGAAACACACCAGGGACAATCTCTGGAACTCTGCTCCAATCTTGGGTCTTCCGTTGCTCTGGCTGTGTTAGAATCTGGCGGGGTGGGGTGGGGAAGCCCATTAAGTGTTTTTATCAAGGAAACCTGACTTGAAGCAAGACTGCTTTGTTCTACCCAAGTGGGCTGACCTTACAGTTCCAACATGCCAGTTACTTCTCACTTTACATCCTGCCAGCTGCTCACAGAAAACCTTTCTGGTAAGTGCACATACTGTCCACACACACAACTCGGACAACACAGCCTGAGAAAGGAAAAACGTGATACTTATTCTTGACAACAAAAGCTGACCTCCCAGTCCCGCCCAACACACCTGGGCATGCACGGTATTTTTTTCCAACTGCAGGGTCTGCTCCCCGATTTTGCACACTTTGGGCTGATCTTTAGATACACACGTCTGAGCACAGCAGAAGAGGAAGGCTCATGAGCTTACACAGGACAAGAAAGGCTCCGAGAGTCCAGGATCAGATCATCTATGAACTAGCTGAAAGACAGTATTGCAGACACCACATGCTAGGCTGGAGCCCTAACCACCACTGATGACATCATCCCATCTGCAGAATTCTGAACTTCAAATAACAGACACACAGTGAGCCTCACATGAGGACTGTCTATATTAGCTCACTCACTTAAAGACAAAGCTGGGCACCCTTACATGGACCTATAGATCACCATTCCCTAAAGCAAGTGGATGGAGCTGGATTCTTACACTCACTTTTCCATTGCCCCCGTTAGCCGCCCTTGGCAACCTTAGGTTGCACTCCTGTGGGACACAAGGGGGCTTGGGAGCTAACACAGGGCAATGGTTCGACACAGGCTCTGGAGGCAACCTTGATTCAAACTCACACCATATCCTGTATGACAGTTACTTATCCCTTCAGACCTCGGGATCTGGGTTTACCAAATACAAAAATGGGGACAGTAAAGGTGTGGTATAGAGAAATGTATGTTGACAAGCTACTTAGTGCTGTGTTATGACACCAAATGCTCAATAAACTTTTTTTTAAAAAATTGAAAGCCAGAGTTACAAAGAGAGGGAGAGACAAAGAGTTCTCTCATCTGCTGGTTCATACCCCAATGGTCTCAACTTCAGGAGCTGAGCCTGTCTGAAGCCAGGGTCTCCCATGTGGGTGCAGGGGTCCAAGCACTTGGGCCATCTTCCACTGCTTTCCCAGGTCACAGCAGAGCTGGATCAAAGTGGAGTAGCCGGGACTTGAACTGGTGCCCATATGGGATGCTGGCACTGCAGGCAGTGGCTTTACCAGCTATGCTGCAGCACCAGCCCCTGGCTATTATTTACAGAATTCCTCCCCTAGGATTGTTTTTCCCATTGTAGGTCTCATTGTGTTCCAGGCAGCCACAGCTCAACTTTGTGCTCAATGGAAATTTGGTAAACTCGGGCCAAGGTGCTCATGAATGACATACTGTTCACAGTGTTATTCCGACCCTCTTGCGTCTTTGCACTTCTAGGGGGGAGCTACCCCAAGTCTTCATCGGCTACTTAAGACACGCCTTTGAGGGAAAGCGTAGAAATGCGGCCCAATTCTATTTTTCACGCTAACAACAACCTGGAGGTTTTTTCTTCAAAGCTAAATTTGTCTACTCAGAAAAGTCAAGGATTTGAGAGTGGAAACATTGAAGACTAGACTATGAGCATTTCAAATGCAGCTTTCCTATAAACACTATGACTATTTAATGTGTTTATTGCTGAGGGGCGAGAGTTTCATCAACTTCCTAAAGAACCCACACCTCACTGTCTTCTATCCAGAGTTACCCATTCATTCCCTTTTCATCTTGAGTGTTCAGTGGCCATTTATGCAGCATCCCTGTGACTCAGACACGGATCTGGCTCCCAGGGTACAAAGACTGAGCTGCGTTTCAAAGCTGCCTTTTCCAAGTGTTGACACTGCAGGTACAGCAGCAGTGGACAGCTTGATAAAGGAGCTCGGGGGACCAGGGTGGACGTCACAGTGAAGGCTGAGGTTTGCACAGCGGAGTTTTCTAGGGCAGCTCCGGAGGGCAGGACTTTATGCACTGACAGCCTGCTCCTGGGACACCCAGTATGGCAGCCCTGGTGCTCAAAATGTGACCAGGCTTGTGTGTACAATGTTAACTGAAAATTAATCTTAATGGAAAATGGGAATGATAAGGGGAAAGGAGAAAAAGGGGGATGGAAGGACTGATATGGTGGGAAGAATAACTATATTCCTAAAATTGTACTTACAAAATTCGCATTCCTTAAAAAATAAAGAAAAAAGTGACCAGGGGGCCGGCACTGTGGCACAGCAGGTAAAGCCGCCGCCTGCAGTGCCAGTATCCTATATGGATGCCGGTTTGAGTCCCAGCTGCTCCACTTCCAATCCAGCTTCCTGCTATGGCTTAGGAAAGTGGTAGAAGATGGCCCAAGTCCTTGGGCACCTGCACCTGTATAGGAGACTGGGAAGAAGCTCCTGGCTTCAGATCAGCTCAGCTCTGGCCATTGCGGCCATTTGGGGAGTGAATGAGTGGATGGAAGACCTCTTTTGCTCTTTCTGCTTCTCTCTGTGTAACCAACTTTCAAATAAATAAAATGTTAAAAAAAAAAGTGACCAGGAACTACATTTTAAAAATCTTATTTATGTGACTAGAAACTAAGATTTTAAAATCCTATTTAACTTAAATAAAAATATCCTCATGTGGGTAGGAGCTGCTGAGTGCACAGTGCAGTTCGAGAATGTATTGATTCACCTTTATTGAAATGTTCCCTCTCTTAAGCTGCTTGTCGAGGGATACGGGGGGCTTCTACTGAATGCTTCCTTGTATTTCCATAGGTGTTAAGTATTAGTACATTGTTTCAAAAATAAGTTTTTACATAAAGACCACTTCACATCATTCCATCTCTATTGTCCCTCACTCCTGCCTTCTAAAAAGTCACCCTTAATAAAGTGACACACCAGCGTGCTACTGGACCGGACAGGGTTGCTACACTCCAGCCAAGAAAATCTTATCTCCAAGTAAGATTTGATTAAAAAAAAAAAAAAGCTTCAGAATAACAAATTTTGGAATCCACCAGAATGAGTTTGAACCAGATTGCTCGAGGGCTCATTTTCAGAAGGGCTTCTGTTTTACGCGCCTTACATAACTGCACTTGTCTGACCTGTCTTCAAACAGGACAAGAATCATTGGCGCCTGCAGCCATTTCCCGAAAGGGCTCCAAAGCTCACTCACAGAATAACCTCCCCTGCCCCCTGGGGGGACGCAGAGAGAGCTGGACCTCAGACAGTCCAGAGGTGAAATGGTGCATTCTCTACCAGAGAGCCAGCAGAGTGGATTTCAGATACAGCTCCCCTCTCCTCTGCCAAAACCCCTCGGGATTCCTGGGCTGCCAACAGGGGAGTGGCAGGTGTCCAACGAGGGCACAACCCACAACATCCCATTATGCTCCACAGTCAACTCCTGAGATGCCCCCAAGGCAACAGCCTTTGAAACAGGTTGACTCAGCTTTCTGAATTGCTCTCACCTCACTTCTGCACAAAGAAGGGAAATCAGACGCACAAGCTCAGTGCACCTGGATGAGCCTGGGCCATCAGCTGCCCTGGTCATGGCTGGCTCTTGCAGTGTGTGGACAAGGGAGACTTGATGTCCTGCTGCAGTTCTGTCTTCAGGGCACACTCTCTGCAGCTTATCTCAGCTGCCACACGCAGCATCCCATTTGCTTCCTGTGAGCCGGCATGAGTGCCAGTCAGGACTAAGTGTGGTGAGGGAGCAAACTCCCCACTTTTGCATTTCACTATCCTAAGCCTCTGACTGCCACCCAACAGAAAAAGCACCACAACCCGAAGTTTTCAGAAAGTACAAAACCAGGCTTCAAAGCTTTTGGGAGAAGCCCATGCCAGACGCAAAGCAGGTGGTTGTCACATTGAAGGAAAGGCTTCAGACCTGAGCCTGATGTCTGAGTGTTCTTCAATGAGCCATCGCAGTACCTCGTCACTGAGACGAGAAGACTCTAAAACGTCTTGGGAGCCGGCTACGTCTTTATGTACTAAATTACAGCTCTGCAACCTGCACACTTGGCGTCCCACTGAAATGGGACAGGTTCTGCCAGATCACTCGCACCCCCAGCCAGCTGATGCCTCTGCTCAGAGCTCCTGGGGTTCACAGGCCCAGGCAGGAAACCTCATGTGGGCTTGACTGAAGGATGGTGGCTTCATCAACACACCTTTGCTCACCTTTGAATGGGCTGAGTAATTGAGGCAAGTCCCAAATGGCAAGTAAGATTGCCTTCACCGGCAGAAGCACTGGTTCTTCACATTCCCTCCTATCCATGTTGTGCTGCTTGCTTAGAATCACGTGTTCCTGCCTTCTCCAGGGCCTAACAGAGCAGCAGCTGTGAGCCCCACCGCTGGCCCCTGCCTCTGGCCTGTCCTTAGCTAAAGGCTGCTTCATTGTCTTCTTCCCTAGAAGACAGCTTTCTGGGCAGTTGGCTTTGCCAATGACAATGAATATTGCTGGAGTTTTGTTGTTTGCTGGGCACTGGGCTAAGGATCTGCAGACGTGAGGCACAGGCAGCTGCAGTAAACCAGCCAATGCCCACACAGATGGGTGGGAAGCCAAGACGTTCTGACATCCTAGCACAGGGCCATGCCACCCGGGCCACCCAATGCGGCTAATTCTTCCCGCACGTCTTATGTGACTTCCTCTTACCTCTGTTGCAGGGAAAAGAGCTCCACACAGTCCAATCAGTAGTTGTTTTAAAAACAAATCAGATGGCTAGCTGGCATCAAGATGTGGAGAATACAGAAGAGGTAATTCCTGGTCTGCTTGGGAAGAATTACACATGCTGAAGAATTAGAGAATGTGAAGTCAGGGGGTATAATTATGTGAATTGCAAGGCATGGTATTTAAAGCCGGAAAGAATTCAGAGCAGATCAAGGAATCTCCCAAGCAGGGGCTGGAGGTGGGAAGAGGGAGGAGGGAAGGACCTGCCCTGTAGGGGGAAGTGACTGGAGTGGACAGCAGGTGCGGGCACCCACATGTATGTGCATGTGTGTTTGCACAGCATCAGTGATGAGCGGCGATTTGAAATCAACCACACGACCACATGGGGACAGGCAGGGCACAGGAGTTTCAGGCAACATCAAGACACAGTGAAGTTTGTTTCTGTTAATGTGGGGGTTTTGTGCCCTTAAGAACTCTTTCTGTATATAGAAACAATAATTCAGAAGTATTTTACCCTATTTTTAAAATTAATATCAGATGAGGTTAAAATTCAAACCCTCCAGTTTTCTTTAGAGAATTCTGGTTACGAGTCGTATTCTATAGGAGTGAATTTTAACAAGGGCTTTTTACAGATGACCGGCTCAGTATTTTCCACTACACTCAGAAGTTTGAACATGCTGTTCTATTTAGACTACGGCAACTAATAACCCATGGAATTTCAATATATCAATACTTAGTTCTATAGGTCTCATTTTCACACTTGAATACTAGGAGTTTGAATGCAAACTCCTAATTACCTTCATTAAAATTAAGGCACTGGGGTAATATTCTTATGTAATGAGCAATTTTTTTTTTTTTTTTTAGGAACTAGAAAACCACGACTATTTTACAACTGCACATCACTATATCACTACATTAGTGCCACCCAGCAGGTTCTCAACCCTTATATACGGTTACAAAACTCTTAATCCTGCTAAGTCTGATCGCCAGGAGTGCTGCTACCTTCCTTCAGACCAGGGTGGATGCTTCCTTTCTGTTGCCCTTAACTCATCTGGTTTAAGGCACTGCCTGCCTCGTGGCCAGAACTCCGAAGCTGAGGCGAAGACACCGTCCCCCTGACTTGCGCTAACGAGGTACTAAAAAGCATGACGTTGCCCAAGCCTTGCATGGGTCTCTTGTGAGGATTTCAGAATCCAAGTGCCTGTGTGAGAAAGCAACGTATCCACAGCACAGCTCATCCTGTTCCCCCACACCTCCACCACAAACTGCAGCCTGTTCCGTTCCCGAGTGCACGGTGCAGCCAGACATCCAACAAGAACAGCTGCAGATCCAGAAACTTCCTTCCCCCACTTAGCTCACTCAGCTCAGCCCCTTGACAACTCTGAGTGCAGGTCCCTCTGCATCCTTCCCTCTTCTCCACCCGCCTGTCAGTACTGAGGCTCCTAGGTCTTGATCAGAAAGCCCCTGGGTTTCCCAACCATCCATAACCAGTCTCGCCTGTCCACCTCCCTCTGCCCCTCCAAAGCAACCCTGGGGACTCAGAGCTGTCAAACCTGGCCTGGTTCCCTGCCATCCCCAGGGGCGTCACTGAAGACACCTGTCAGAGCTTCTCTTCCTACCCAGAATCCTCCTCTCTCTGCTCCCTGACACTGAGCTCAGGTGCACTCTGTAGGTCTGCCCACTTGGTTCCTTCTCAGTACAGCAGCCTTCTCCATCCACTCAGACACCGTTCCTCATTCCAGGGTCACTGCCAATGTCATCTGTACCACTCAAGCCTTTCTAACCAGCTGTCAGGGGAAAAAAATACCACTTGTACAGTTCCTAATGCATCTGGTCTACACCTTGATCGTGTTACTGTAATTCTAATTTTTTGATTCCTCAACACGATGTTTGGCATGCAATTTATTTACCAGCTGCCTTGCTCTGTTATGTATATGAGGTTCTTCCTGGTGGAAAGTGGGTGCTAACTTAATGCCTCCCCTGTTCCATACCCCAACCCCCACCACCTTAGAGGGTGAGAACCTCAGGGGACCCTTGCTTTTGCTCGCTGGCACACAGCTAGAACAGCGCACACAGAAGGCATTTGGTATGTGACCACACGGAAAGGCTGAGTGCGTGCGCTCAGGAAAGGGGAGGATTATTAGACGCAGGTTACTTTGGAAAGCCAGCCTGCTTCATGGCCCAACTGGGACCAAGAGGAAAGCTACGCTCAGCTGCAGCCCAGGAACAAGGCCCAGGTCGTCCTCTCCACCTTGCTGCAGAAAGCAGGTTGCCTCGTCCCATGAGTGAGGCCGCTGTGGGGTCTATGCAGGGGATCCCACAGTCACCGACCGATGGAGGAGAAAGATGCAGAGGTGGCAGGTTTGAGAATGCCCACTTACAGCGAAAAGGCAGCCAAATGGAAAAACCAAGCACGGGGGCGCCAGAGTCCGTCCTGGAAAACCCTGACTCACAGACCCCAAGGGTGGTCCACCAGTTCCAAGGTGATAGACTCCAGGCTAAGCAGCATTATCCATAGTGAGCCAGCTTCCACTACAGACATTAAGAACATGACAGCAACAAGTGGCCTCTTTAACCCACTCAGAGAATATGTGTCCCCAAGGAGGGAACATGTCTTCCCAGGCTAGAGAGGCAGTGCCATGGTGGCTGGGATTTGTCACTTGGCAAACTCCCTCTGGGGGTCTGTGCCTAGTCCCAGCCCTGCCTCCTCCAAGGGCAGGTGCTCCAGCACTGGACAAGCTGTACTCACTTTCCCAGGAACAGTGTCTTCCTGTGACAGTCCAAGCATCTCCCACGATGTTCACCACACGATACACGAGCTGCCAACTCAACGTCTAAGCCTTGTTCTCCTCCAGACTCGGTGACTAATGGCGTCACGTTGGGCAAGCAGGTTTCCTCCCTGAGGGTCTTGGACTTCACAGCTGCTAGGCGGGGAGGAGGCCGCCCGTCTCACCCTCACCCTGGTTTCTCTGGGCTTCAGAGCAGCTCTGGTTTCTAGCCTTGGTCACACAAATAGAGCGATCCAGACTTAGCCCCAGGCCGTTCTCATCAGAATCGCTGGGACCAGAACTCAGGCATCAGTCACCATAAAACAAACAAACAAAAAAACAAACTTCCAGGTGATTCGAATCAGCAGCCAGAGCAAGGAATCACTGCTTCCTAATTGACAATACTAAAATGGCAGCAATAATGACCAAGATTATCCCTGGACTGGGGCTGTCTGAGGCTTCCAAGTCCCTCTGCAATCCCCTTAGGGGCAGGGACTAAATGTTTCCTTTGCATTTCCCATCCTGACCTGCAGACTTCAGGTTTTTGGCAATTCCTTTGATGTCAGCTCTAAGCTGGAAGTGCTTACGGATTCTAGGCTGACAGTCTTTGTCCAGCAAATCTACCTTTGAAGATGGCACCTGCATGACCACAAGCCCAGCCTATGGCAAAGGCATGATCTGAAAACCTGTCCCTCAAAGGTCAGCTCCAGAGGCAAAGATCAGGAAACATGAGAAAGGGGATTTTCTTCCACATGGAGAGAAATGCAATTTTTCACCAGGGAGGAAACCGCCCGGTTTTGTCTGGCCAAGAGCAGGTCACAGGGCAGGAGGCGGGATGAAAGGCAGGCCAGACCCTGCTTGGGGCTACTTTCTCAGAGACTGGCCTGCGAGGATTAAAAGCAATGCCCATGTGGCCTGGCTGGCCTTTGACTCAGCTCAACACCTTCTCTTGGACAATTTAACAGGCAGGCTTATCAACTTCTAGACTTGAAAGGCAGCTGAATGGGCAGCTTTCCCTCCCTTCTCCGACTTGAGGATTACTAAGGTCAGACCCAAGCCACACCTGTCAAGTGGCCTCTAACCCTGAGGATGCTTCTGTTTGGTCCATCACCACTGTGGGTGGAAAAGGACAGCTCGGAGCCAGAACTGCTCAAGCCACTTTGGAACTCACATGTCATGGAGAATCCATCAGACCTTCCGTAAATTCAGGGACAGACCAAGCCGCTCGCCTCAATGTAAGGGGAGCATGTGGGTCCAGGATGCATCTGATAAATCAGAGTGAAGTAGCAGAAACCTAGGAAACCACAGGACGATGATCGGTGTGAACCAATTACACTCAATTGTATAGGAAAAGTCAACCTCCTCATTAACTATGGATTCCTTTTCAAAGTTAATTTTATGGTGCTGCGTCATTTAAACACCAAGTCTGGAGCAGCCAACTCTTACAGAAACTCTGACAGCATCACCTCCAGACACACAGGTACACTTCTACAGAAGCCCTTCTTTGCAACTAAACCTTGTGGCTATTAAAAACTGTCTATTTAGAATGGAAAAAAGTGCTCGGGATTTATTATCGGTGAGTGTGTGCCTGTGAGTTTTTAGGAGTTTATACTACTTCACTGTTTTATTATTGCATTGAAAGCAAGAAAATATGAAGGTACTTCAAGAAGTTTGTAGAAAATAAAGGATAAGCTTATTTTGATGTAAAACATTTTCAAATAATAACAGATACTCATTTTCTATGAACTCGTTCTATCACTTCAAGGCCTTAAAATAGGTCTTAGCCCAAACGTCTGTTTACCTCAAAAGCATACATGATTTAAATCACACTGGAAATGTGATTTGATTATATATTTACTGAAAACCTAAAGCAGAACTTCAAAATACTGCATTTCTCAATGTCAGACTATCTTGTGAGGAGGGGTATTTCCTCCCCCAAATGGAAAGCCTGCTGTTATAAACCTACACATTAAATAATTCTTCCTTATTCGTTGGTTTGTGACACCTGCTTTATTTTATATTAAAGTCTCTCATGCGAAGTTCTAGGATTTATCCTGTTCCATGTAACTGCTTTTTTTGGCCAACACACTTCATTTAAAAATAAACATGGTGCTAAATTCACTTTTATCTGGTCAAATTGGCCTCATCTCTCCCTTCTCCTCACTTGGAATTTTGTTTCATATTCTCACTGGTATATGGTCCCAGATGAATTATAGATGCTTTCAACCCCTTCCCCATTTTTGAAACTCTCCCCTAATTATGATCTAGGGAAGAGGAGCTAAACCATCCCAGCTGAGCTTGTATTTAACTACAACAGTCTTCACAAACCCGTTGTCACCTACATTATCCAAGAAAAGCACCCTCAATTCTTTTTAACATGAGCCAGCCAAGTAGGTGGAATTTATGGCAGAGAGTTGGACAAGTGAGGGCATGCACCTCCATCCCATTCAGCATTTCTACAGCTTGTGGCCTTCATCACTGTGAAACAAGGGGGAAGAAAAGTAGGGGGTGGGAGAGGAGAGAAGAGGAAGGGACAGGGGGAGGAGAGGAGATGGACAAGGGCTGGGGGGACAGGTCCACGCAGGCACACACACAACACAGGCGCAGCTCACGCAGTTACTGTGACTTTTCTCTGGAGTGCTGGAGGGATTGCCCTGGATACAGAGAAACCCCTTCTACGTCTCGGCACACACCTGGTTGGAGGAACGCACTTTGGGGCAGGTTGTGAGCAAGTGGCTCACAGGGCTGCAATTCCCTGTGCAGTGCAGCCGTGTCCCCTGCAGCTTGCATGAGAACAGGCTGCGCTCCTTATTCAAGCGAGTCTCTAACTCACACAGGACCAAGCAAACACTAGCCCTGCACGTGGCAGGATCTCGGCTTGGTTTCCAGGCTGATGTCGCCATGCTAGCCAGAGTGGCCAGGGCCACTGAGCTTCAGTTCTCCACGGAGGAAGCCAATGCAACGTAATCCAAGTGGGCCCACTGGAGGAGGAAGTGACAGAGCCCTGGGGAGTCCAACTTGGCCTCTGCAGTCATGGCCGAGTGTGCCATGACCTGTAAACCCAAACGTCTCATTAAGAAGACTTCCAGAGACTCAAAGTGCAACTAGAGCATGTGACCAACCCTCGGGGCTGCTGGAAAATAATTCATTCTTCATGGACGAGCCCCTGCTCATCAGCCCAAACGAAGCTCACGTGCATACTCAAGAGACCAAGGGGGGCAGGGCGGCTCCCACAGATGCTTGTCCCGAGGTGTGCGGGTGACAATTCCTTGGACAAGATCAATCAGCCCCTCCCTCCTCTTGGACTGGGCCCGAGTTAACCACAGTCCTGTCTCCAGACATCTGCACTGCCCAACCACCTGTGTTGATACTGGAGTCACTCTAGGAGACTGTGCCCACATACACGGGAGAGGCCAGGCCATCCTACCCCTCGACATGGGAGACAGTTGCAGCGATCAGCAGCCCTAAGTAAGGGCAGGTGCTGCGCTGTACCAGGATAAGCTGCCACCGGGACACCTGCATCAGTTCCAGTCCTGACTACTCCTCTTCTGATCCTGCTTCATGGGAACAGAGCAGATGATAAACGCTTGGGCCCTCGCCACTCACATGGGAGACCTGGGTGGAGTTACAGGCTCCCGACTTTGGCTTGGCCAGCCCTGGCTGCACAGGACATTTAGGAAGCGAACCTGTAAGGTGGACACCGTGACACTCTGCCATTCAACTAAGAGAAATAACCGTTAAAAGAAACAGCGTTAAGTAGGAGTCACTGTGATTTACTTCGTCTCTGTTCATGTCTCACATTACCAGGTTATAACCCAGAACTACCCTCCAAGAAATGGCACTACCCCCACTTTACTGGTGGACAGAGACTCAGAGGTGACTCACCTGTCCAGAGTCAGCCCACAGCCAGGGCCCAGGGTGAATGGGAAAGCCTGTTTTCTGGGGACCCCACCCACTGTCCTCTTTTTAATTAGAAACTGGACAGAAGCAGCAGCTTCAAGTGATCAACAGTAGCCATTTGCAGACGTCCGAGTCCAGCCAGGGCACTGTTCCCCCTCCAAGAGACCTCAGCACTAGCGGGCACCCTCGGAACCACCAGGCAAAGCCATGTGTGCGCATGTGTCCTCCCAGACTGCCAGCCCTTCCTGTGCTGGCGCTGAAGGATTCCAAGCTCGTCTCCTCCCAGGATCTTTCCACCACCATGCACCTGCTCACTTCCTCCCCAGCAACAGTTCTCACCTGTGTTCAGCTTCTGCTTCTCAGGCACATTAATAGGAAGCTGGAGCGCAAGCAGAGAAGCCTGGATTCAAACCAGCACTGCAGTATGGGATGCAGGTATCCCGCACCATAGCTTAACCCACTGCATTACAGCACCTGCCCCAAAGGCTGAGTCCTTGCTAGGTTTTCTGAGAACATTCCCTCCCACACCCACTCTAATCAGGGACACTATCATCATTTTCATTACAAAAGGAAAGTCAGGTACAGTGTGTCACTGGGGCACTTGTCCAGAATATGAGAGTCATGGAATGGCAGAGTCAACAGTCACACCTTAAAAAAAAAAAAAAGAGTTGTTAGGCAGAGTTACAGAGAGACAGAGTGATCTTCCATCCGCCGGTTCACTCCCCAGTGGTAGCAACAGCTAGAGCTACACCAATCTGAAGCCAGGAGCTTCTGGCAGGTCCCCAAAATGGGTGCAGGGGCCCAAGGACTAAGTCCATCCTCTAGCTGGGGCCATGCTTTCCCAGGCACATTAGCAGGGAGCTGGATCAGAAGTGGAGCAGCTGAAACTTGCAGTGGCGCCCACATGGGATGCTGGCACTGTAGGCAGTGGCTTTAACCGCTACACCACAGCCCCAGCCCCCAGGTTCCCTTCTAACCCACCAACTGCACTGCTTGCACCTCGTCACCTGCTTCTTACCCAGCCTGCAGGAAGGTGGAGCTTCCTCCTGGGACATTACTGTGCAGGATCCAGTCACCTAACACACACCCAGGGCACACAGACAGCCGGGAGTTTGTCTTGAATGCTCATGCATCCTGTTGTGCGCCCGCTACACAGCCGCATGCTGGGGCTACACTGTTGTGTTCTGGTGAGGGTGGGGAAGGGGTGCACTTTACCATCCCGACACTGTCCTGTTGAAAACACGGCTGCTTGTTAAGGACACTCATAAATTCCAGGGACTGCCCGATTTTGCAATCAGAAGAACAGACTGAAAATAGCAAGTCACGAGCAGCTCCTCGCTTTGGGAGAGATGAGCCAAGCCTGTCCAAAGGAACCGTGTGGTTTTCATTAGACATGTTCCCCAGGGTACCGAGACCCAAGCTGCGAGGCCAGGAGGAATAACACACATCTGGATGATAAAGGCGGGTGGGGTAGCTGAACCGAGAATTACCTTTCTGCACAGAGAAGAGGGTGGTCTGGCCAGGCCATGGCTGACTGCACCACACATGCAATTCACACTGAAGACATGTAGCCGCCTGCCCGCGCCGCAGAGCTCCTGGTCCAGGAGGGCTTCCAGCTTCGGCTGCCCTCATTCCTCCCCGCACGGCCCTAGGGCTGGCCAGCAGTATTACGGATGCCTCCTTGTGATTGGCTGGCCACTAACATCCCAGCCTGGAAGCCTGCAGCCTGTGACATGACCATTCCAAGGCTATGACCGAACAGTTGGGACACAGCCGTAAATGCCGGAGCGTCTTCCAGTTGAAACAGGGGAACCAGTCGGGGTGGGGAGTGGTGGAAAAGAAAGAAGGCATCTCTTCTGGGACAAGGGATGGGCTTTTAAAATGTTAGGAAATTCTAAGTCCATTCATCCCATTTCATCGTTGGCATTCTCCAGGGGCTAAGACAAAGCAACAGTTAGGCTTCCTACCACTAACGCAGTAGGCACAGGGGAATTTTTTTTATACTGTCAGAGGCAGTAGCAACAAAGCAGGGTGACCGAAGTCCAAGGTGAGCCTTAGCTTCCTGTCAGTGACAAGCATGTGCCCATCACCTTTAAGTGTGAGAAGGTTCCTGATGCAGCAAAATGTAATGCATTAGAAAGAGCCTTTGGCCAGGTTCTAGTCCCAGCTGCTCCTCTTTCAGGCCAGCTCTCTGCTGTGGCCCAGGAAGGCAGTGGAGGATGGCCCAAGTCCTTGAGCCCCTGCACCCACATGGAAGACCAGGAGGAAGCACCTGGCTCCGGATCGGCGTAGCTTCAGCCATAGCAGTCATTTGGGGGGTGAACCAACGGAAGGAAGACCTTTCTCTGTCAAATTAAAAAAATTAAAATTAAAAAAAAAATTTAAAAAAGAGCGAGCCTTGGATGAGCTCAGGGCTGGACTTCTGAAGCAGCTCTGTGAACCTCGGCCAGGCCACTCCTTCCATCGCTATCAGTGTTCACCAAATCTCAGTCCATCCAGTAACCACCTGGGCTGATGCCTTTTAAAAAGTTACCTGACCTGAAAGCAAGTGTATAGTCATGGATAAAAAGCGATAGAAAATCTTGACTCTAAATTGATAGTGCTCAACCATGGCTGAGCATGGGTATCTGTTGGGCAATTAAAAAGTCACAGCTGGATCTCTGGGTGGCAGGGGACCCAAAGCTGTCATGCATGCATTACTTTAGAAGCTCTTTGGGTGGTTCTGATGTGCTATCAAGTTTTAACACCAGTGTCATAAATGAAGCCCGAGTCTCCTGCGATGCAGCGGGTAACAGCACAGCCGTGCCACTTCACCCACTCAACTCACGCCTGCGGGAGCTTGGAGCCTTGCCCTCTTCTCAAAGGGAGATACGTCAGCCAAGTATGAAGAGCAAGCACCAAAGAGACCTTCATGACGTCATCAAGGAGAGTGAATGAGATTGGAAAGGGGGACCAGCATCTCTGAATGCAGAACAAGCTGGGGGAGTGGGGAGGGAGTCTGGAGATTTCACAAGTACCTTCCAATGCCTGTTTCTCTGCAGTTCTGAAATCAATCACTGTCGCTGGGGTCAAGTGCTAGGTCCAAATACTGTGCTGAAACTTCCTCCCCATAGTGGTGGCATTGAGAGGGGACCTTTGGAGGTGATTCAGCGATGAGGCTGACCTTGGCAGGGGGCTAGAGGGAACCAGCTGGGGCCTTTAACTCTCCTCTTGATGGCCCAATCTTCGAGGACAGATTTTCCAGACACCAAACCTGCTAGCCTTTACCTTGAACCTCCCAGCCTCCAAGGATAGAAGTTACCCAGAACCAGGTATGTTACAGCAGCCCAAATGCACTGTGGCTAATCTTTACAAGAAGAGACTCATGACTTCTCTACGTAATATTTGCACAGACATGGACACCTGATGGACTGAGCTACAGAGGTTTTCCCTATTCTACTGTCTCCTTTGCTTCCTGCAGTACATTCCAGACAAGAGTCTGCATAGCAATTACTTTTGTACACAAAGGTTTACCTTAAAGTAGATCCAATTTCAAGAATCCCACAGGAAGTCCTTGGTTAAGGGAAAGCACACAGTTTGCAAAGTTCAAATGTTCCTTAAAGTGAAAAGCCCCTAAAAGGTACTCCTCAGTGTCTGGACAAGGAAGAGGGCAGCTGTAAGGGAGTATTGTGGCAGGCAGCACGAGGGGGCTATACAGGCAATGGTAGGAGAAAATGGTTTATTAACTTACACCATGGTCCTGGCATACAATCACTACCTTAACATGGAAAACACTTCAACAGCAGGTGTTCTGGACCAATCTCTCAGGATTCTGTTGCTGTTAGTCCAGTTAACTCAGTTTTCACAGCAGAATGAGTAGATAGTATCATCGTCCTCACTTTATGCAAGAGGTAGTTGGAGAGGCCAGGCACCTTGTCCCAGGTCACCATGGTAACTGGTGGTGAGAATGGGACAGGCCTTTGGGACATGACTCCTGAAGCCACTCAATTGCTGACTTATGCCACCTCCACTTAAATTAACTGATCAAATCTCCAAAGAACTGAGATAATTAGGAAAGTACTTTAAAAACTTGGTTTAAAAAATGGCATTTAAAGCAGCTTATTTTTGTGCAGAAACTTTGTCATCCATGCAGTGTTTTCATCATACATGACTGCAAAATAAAAGTTCTCCACCAAGCTGAAGTTGTCCTTAAGTTTTATTTTCCATGAAATTCTTGAAGTCGTTTCACATGGTGTTCCCATTCTATACACAGGAAAATTAAGACTGAGGGGGAATTAAGATATCAATTTATGGCCCCACAGTAGTGCTGAGGTTTGAACTGGGTTGGTCCTGAGTCTGCGTTCTTAGTCCCAGTGGTCTCCAGCCTCCCCATGTACTTCTCAACCTTGCCCACGACCTTGGGAACACAGAGATCAACTCCCTCATCACGTTCCTACTGAATGAGTCACTTCAGAGTAGTCGCTATCATTTATGCACACAGCAATATACAGGTGTCCTGGGTGCAGACTGAAGATCTATTTCCTTTTCATGGCGATCTAAGTTTCCTAGGGTGACACGTGCACTGAGGTCTACTATTCCCATGTTCAGTATCATAACACAAGTTTAACCCTCAAAAACTTGCTAAAATAAGAAATTCCAAGTCACTGCTTACCAGCTACGTGTTTTGTGAAAGCATTATTTCCTTCGTGTATACAGCCCATCAGACCATTCAGCACTCCAGTAGGTGAAACTGTCCACCTCAGAGAGGAAGGTCAAGTCCTAGTTCCCGGTACCTGGGAACGTGGCCATATTCGCAAACAGGGTCTGCACACTATCGAGTTTCAGCAGGTCATGAAGAACTAGGGGGAACCATAACCCCACGAATGGTTTTGTGAGGCAGTAATCTGGACACACACACAGGGAGAAGGCCAGGTGACAGAGACGATCGAGATTAGAATGATGCAGCGACCAAAGGGCGCCGAGCACTGCCACCCACCACCTGGGGCAGAAGGGACAAGGAACATTCCTTCCCTGGAACCTGCAGAGGGAGCAGGGCCCTGCTCACACCTTGACTTGGTTTCCCAGGCTCCAGAACCCTCCAAGAACCCATTTCCATTGCCCAGAGCCACCTCATTTGTGGCTGCTCATTCCAGGAAACAGACGCTGGCATGCTGCAGAAACACCCCCAAAGCAGATGACACACGCCAGGACCAGATTTCTATCTTCCAGGATATTTTCAAGTATCTGATACTACACCAAGATCAATCAAAGGGAGACTGCTATTTTTCATTTTAAGAGAGAATTGACAGAAAAATATTCCTTTTTCTTTATTGGCTTCTTTCAGAAATAAGTGTTATTTTTTTCCCAATTGTTTTTCTTCTAGGCCTACTCCCCTAACCCCTTGTGACATGAGGTGATGGGAAAATCTTTCTTCACTTTTTAAATACACACAGCATCAAGGAAGTAAGCTCGTGATCTGATGTGCCAACAGTCCAAGTCCCAGTCCAAGCCAGCAGCAACGCTGTTAGGGACAATCCTCAGATGGGGCCAAGAGACAGATGGTTTCCACCACCACCACAACGTCACAGCCTCCTGGAACAGATGGCGGTCACCAGACACGATGGGCTGTGACACCTCCGGAACCCCAGTGGTGAAGCTGTGTCCTCTCTGCTCCGAGTCCTTCCAACCTCACCCGACAGCCATCGGCCTTTCAGAAAAAGCCGCTTGTTCGTTAAAGCCCATCTTCACCCTTGACTGCCAGCCCCACGGTGCCCCACGGTGCCAGCTGCCCTCTTCTGAAATGTCACACCACTCAAGCTGAACCACTTGGGGAGCCAAGTCTGCTACGCTACCCCACCCACCTACAGACATCCCAGATTGGAACACACTGCCGGCCCCACCTAAAACACACAGACGCCACTGCTCATCTCTTCTACTGCTGACTTCTGGGGCTCAGCCCCATCAGCTCTCATCCCTATTACTGCAGCAGCCTCCTACACTATCCTGTTTATACCATGCTCCCCGCAGCGTACTCAGCCAGCAGCCAGAGCCATCGGAGATGTCAGATCCCACCACCAGCTCTGTGAAGACTCTGCAGTCTCTCTCGTTGGGGGAGGCCCCTACCACTCCAACGTGGCACTCTAATCCCACGTATTCCTGTCAGTGACACTCAGACCTCCTTCTTGCTACCAAAGGCCTTTGCATTGAGTGCTTTCTTTCCAGAATTGCCTTCCCCCAGATATCATGGAACCAACTCCCTTACCTCTTCCTAGTCCCAGTTCAAACACCATCTTCAAGAACTCCTGGGTGACAACTAACTGAGCACCAAAAAGGAAACCTGTTAAAGTGAAATGAACACTAGGAGAAATGGTGACTTGATCAGCCCTCACCCTGACTGTTGATGAGCAACTTAATATGTTTTCCCTCTTAGTATTTTTTTTTGTTTGTTCTACTTAATACTTTTGGTTGAATACTGTAATCAATACACAATTCTTCTTAAGTGCTGAAACTTAACTGAAAAGTGATCACTGTTAAATATAAGAGTGGGAATAAGAGAGGGAAGAGATGTGCAATTCGGGACATGCTCAAGCTGACTTACCTCAAACGGTAGAGTTAGAAACATACCAGGGGATTCCAATTCAATCCCATCAAGGTGGCATGTACCAATGCCATCTCACTAGTCCCAGTGATAATTTCTGTTCACAATTGATCGTAATGATAGGACTAAGAACCAAGGGATCACAGAAACAAGAATAATGTCTGCAAATACTAGCTGATAGAATCAAAAAGGGAGAGAATGATCCAACATGGGAAGTGAGATACACAGCAGACCCATTGAATGGCAGATGTCCTAAACAGCACTCTGGCCTCAGAATCAGCCCTTAAGGTATGCGGATCCAGCTGAAAAGCCCATGAGAGTATTTCAGGCATGGAAAGCCAAGACACTCTGGGGGAAAAAATAAAACCTAAATGAAAGATCTCCACGAGTGAGATCCCAGTGGAAAGAATGGGTCATCAAAGAAGGAGGTACCTTTCTCTGAAGGGAGGAGAGAACTTCCACTTTGACCATGGCCTTGTCTAAAAATGATCAGAGTCAGTGAACCCAGGGGGCTTCCATAGCCTTGGCAGCTCATGGCAAGAGCCTAGGGTGATTACTGATGCCATAAACAAGAGTGTCGATTTGTTAAGTCAACAACAGGAGTCACTGTGCACTTACTCCTCATGTAGGATCTTTGTCCTTAGTGTGCTGTACATTGAGATTTAATGCTATAACTAGTACTCAAACAGTATTTTTCACTTTATGTTTCTGTGTGGGAGCAAACTGTTGAAATCTTAATGTATGCTAAACTGATCTTCTGAATATAAAGAGAATCGAAAATGAATCTTGATGTGAATGGAAGGGGAGAGGGAGTGGGAAAGGGGAGGGTTGCGGGTTGGAGGGATGTTTTGGGGGGGAAGCCATTGTAATCCATAAGCTGTACTTTGGAAATTTATATTCATTAAATAAAAGTTAAAAAAAAGTTTAAAAAAAAATAAAGAACTCCTGGGACCACAACACTCATCACAACAATCCTCTCCCATTCCCAGTTCTGTTTTTCATTTATAGATTTCTCAAACACCAAGATCTACTTCCTGATTGTGCTAATAACCTTACTGTCTTTTCCCCTCCCCTGCAGAACTTAAAATGCACAGCTACAAGGATCTTAGTCTGCTTTGCTCATGAATACACCCCAGAATCAAGAACACCTGTCATCACAGAATGAGCTTCATGAACATTTGACTGAGTCGAGAGAAGAGAGCAGTCACCATCTCAAGACATTCTTTCTACCAACAATTCACTTGCTTTTGCTACCTGTGGAGTCAGGAATATATAAAACAGTGCAATGTTCTAAGAGCAGACTCAAGACGACAAAGCTAGAATCCACTTCCTCAGGATGAGACTGTGGGCTCTCAAAAATGGATGAACACATGCATGTGCACCTAGTTGTTCTGAGAAGCTTGTTGTGGGGAAAGGAGATGGTGCTCTCAGACAGAGAGCCCACAGGACAGGCCAAAGAGTGGAGGATGTGAGTAGGCTCAACATCTGGGCCCATTCCAAGTTTCACCTGAGTTCTCGCCCTTCCCAGTTATTAACAAGGCTCTGGAGAATAGACAGGGAAAACATCTATGGGACAAATAGAAAAGTAACATTTCCAGAAAAGTCTATCGCCCAACGTCATTGACAGAACACCCTCACTGGTCCACCAAGATCCATCTCCATGAGGAAACAGAAGTTCTCGAGGTCCCTGGGACCTAGAAGCAGCCACCATGTGCAAGAGGACAGGGACTTTGGCCCCTGTCATTTGTGTTGCATTAATCTCCCTAAGTAAACCAGATGTAGCTCATCAACAAGTTGCTGGCAGAAGACAAATTCATTATTTGAAAGCCTTTGGGAAAAAAGCCATTCAGTGTTTTTTTTTTTTTCCTTAAGTAGCTCTTTCTATATACACATTTGTGTGAAGTGATCAGACCCAAAATAATTTGAAACATGCTTGATCTTCACTTTCTCATTAAGTTTTTGATGAGATGCCAGTTTGCTTCTCCTCTCTGGGTAACAGAAAATCTCAAAATTTAGGTTTGTTTCATTATATCTGATCCTTTCATGGGTCAAGAATTCAGGAAAGGCCCAGCTGGATGGTTCTTCTGCTTGGTGTGGCATCAACAGAGTTTCCATCATGTCACTCGGCTGACTGGTGGGGCTGGTCTGGAGGACCCTTTGTAAGGATACCTGTAGAAAGGCTCAAATTGTTGAAACAAGTACACGTGGCCTCTCCACCCTGGTGGTTTCATGTCTTGTAGCATATCTAAACTCCATGATCCAGTGCCCCCATTGAAGAAGGCTACACGGTATTTGTGACCTCTCCTCAGAAGTTGTACAGTATGTACTTTTGCTGTATTCCATCTGAAGCCATCTCCAGCTCACCAGAATTAATGGAGAAAATAAAGGTTCCCAACCCCTACCTCTTATCCAACAGTGGTTTCTATGCTTAGTCACATAGTGCATCACTGGTTTTCTGTTTTTCTTCCAGATACCCCGTGGTTTCCCTTCCCACCAATTCCTCAATCATGCAGCTATTTGTTAACCCCATCCTAGATGTCTAGTGATATACCAACACTGGCAGGTATTGAAGCCAACAGCATACTTTCAGCAATGAGTTGACAAGTAAAACGGCTAAGGCCATGGGCATCTGTTCTTTTTGATTCTCAACCACCCAACCTTCTGGAGATGGCCCTCGAATCTTCCTTTTCAGGAATGATGCTTTCCTTTAATCTCCTGTGATTGAAGTAGGCAGATGACCTAGACCTGGCCAATAAGAATACACTAGTAATAGCAAATGGTTCTATGATTAACACATGGCTCAGTAAGATTAAATCTCAATCCTCTCTAATTTTGGGGCTGTGTAAAGTAAGCATGCAGGACGTGAAAAGGAGATGGGGATACAAGTATTCCAAGGTACAAAGGCAACTCCAACGGCAGAGTCAAGAGACAAAGTGAGAAAGGCTGAATCTTGATGAGATAGTTTGCAAGAAGCCTAAAGCCAGCTTATACCTAAAATTTACAGGTACCTAAGCCAAGCAACTCCCTCTTTCAGCTCTCAAGAAGCCCAAGTTGGGTTTCTCTCACTTAGCTTTGAGTCCCAAATTACACTCAGGAAGATGGCAGCATCATGCTGTGAACAATGGATATACTGTAGAAGACAAAAAGGCACTTACAGAATGAACCTCTAATGTCAGACAAGAAAGGCAATTTGGATAAGGACCTTTGACCAGTAGAGCCCAGATGTGCTGCCTTCATATCACAATATGATGTGCAGACTAGCATGGCTCAAGTCATTTTGATGTGGGCGGGCCGGCAGCCTCCGTGCTGCAGTCCTATGGCCCACAAACCACACACTCTGAAGATAGGAAAGGACTGCAAGTTTTGCAAGTGCATTCCACATCATGCACCTGAACCTCACTTCCTCGCATGCATGTGACACCATTATGACCATGTAGATACTGAAGCTCCATGTCGAGACCCACGAACCTTCCGAGATTCTCAGAAATGGGGACACAGAAGCCAGGAGTATTCAAGCCCAGCCCAAACTTCACTCCACTGGAATATTCAGCTAGGGCACCATCTCCTACCCTAAGAAGGAAGACACCCATTTTGGTGAGGGCAGCCACCCTTTCCTCCATCATGAAGAGAGGTTGCCCACTCTCACATCTGAGTGTCTACTCTGTTAAGTAACTCCTACTTTCCCATACAGCTATGTCTCCTCAAATTTCTTCATGCTTGGAGGAAAAAAAAACTCAGCATAAGCCTAGCTGGCAGCCATGTTCCCCACAACAATTTTGCTGCAACTCAACCCAAACTGAATTCCAAGACCTTGAGAAACAGGCAAAACAGCTGGGGGTTAAGAATCCTGGGCACTGGGCAGCTTAGAACTGCCAGCTTTTCCCACCAGGTGGCACCCCTGCACTAGAGAGGCAGAAAGCTTGGGGGGGGGGGAGGGCAGGGCAAATGGACTAGAATTAAGATCCTTAGAAGTTCAGTGTTGATCATTTAAATGGGATCTCAGAGTGAAAAGATAACAGGAAATGTGATACTACAAAAGCTGGGGCAGCAAATGTTTACTCAGTACCCCCTCTATACACAGCATTTGACTGCTATGCTTCCTCCTTTGGAAAAAAATCTACCACGGACATCCCTAAGAATTTCAAATAAAATTTAACATGAATGTCTTAAGAATTTTTAAATCTCATTGAAAAACCAAGATTAACCTGCAAAAGTTTTTAAGTTCCAATATAAGAGGACGAATAGTCAGTGAATGGAGTGCTATTGACTAAGACGACAATAGCAGTCCCCATAGATGTGTGTTCCTAGAACCATCCCAAGCTATTCATTTTGCTATGAAGAAACAATGTTCCCAAAGGGGACACAGTGCCCTCAGCAGCACAGGAAACTGAAGGCTGTGCAGTCAGGGAAGGGTCCATTGTTGACCTAGGATCTTGGTTAAGACTTGGCAGCTAGGAACAAATTTGCAAAGTAGAAGGTCACAGAGTGAGCCAATGGAAGAACCAAAAGGGGCAAGTCAAATATTCACTCTGGAGACCATTTGATTTTGAAATGAACTTCAAGTACTCTGATTAAATAAGTTCATTGGTAAGAGGAGGATCCAACCAGCTTTCTTCTTCCCTAGGCTCAACTCACGGTAATTCATACTGCAGGAGTTCACTGGTAGGAGGTTTCCTACAATCCAGCGAAGCACAGAAGTGACCTAGGGTGACCCATGTAGGAAACAGTGTTGAAGCAGCCAAGCACCACAGAAATGCTGCTGCCGCTTCACAAGACAAACAATTTTGTTTTATTAAGAAAACTGAAAACTTCCTCCCTCTGTTCTGGTTGCTAAGCATAGACCAATTAGCTGAAAACAGTCATGGTGAGCCCCCGGAACCCTACTGCCACATTTCCTCTCTGGGTCTAGTGTTCTCCCCAGGATGCCTGCTCTGAGAATTACTGTAGATCCTTTTTCCAAAGACATTAATTTTCTCTACTCCAAATTCAGGCATAATATCTCATTCCATTATTTATTGCTGATAACAGCAAAAGGAAAAACTCGTGCTAAGTTTCTGCCTCTGCTGACAACAGTTCCTGTCCCTCCCTCATCATCATCTATGTAACATCAGTGTGTCCAGTTTCCTCTGGGTCACTGGTGCAGTTGCTGAAGGAAACTCAGCCAGGAATAACCTGAGACGAAACACTGAGATTAAGTAGCCAAGAGAGGTAAGGGCAGCCAACCAATCCAAAAATGGGCTTTTACTGCTATTTGCTCTTACATAATGTAGGTTTTTTTTTTTTAATTACCCATAAAGTTTGATAATGAAGTATCAGGATCCTCTTGTGGTATCAACATTCCAAAGGAAAGAGGATCCAATCATTAAGTGAGATTCTACAACTGCACAAACACCAAAACAAAAGGTCTTATTTTTGCCTTATAGGAAAGTGTTAGTGAAGCTGTGGATGATTACCCCTAAACCCAAAGGGACAACGCAATATGGGAATTTAAAGAGACCTGGAAAAATGTGCTTGCAAAGTTGTAGGAACTGTGGCAACTGTATGAGAAAGAAATGAGATGTCTAAATAATTTTGTCTCAACAGTCTGCCCAACCCTAGGGCACCTGGGAAGCACAGGTGGAGCAAGCAGAAGTCAGCTGCAATCATTTTGCAACATGGAAACAGGACTAAGGGTTCTACTCTTGAGGAAAGGCAGGTAGGAGAACCTGGAGGCCAGCAAAGGGAAATAGGGAAACTTGGCTGTTTGGGTCTCAGCTCTAGGTAGATAAAGCATCCATGTTGGGAACCCATAGTCACACACACATGGGTTCACACAGCTTCAGGTGTTGCATTTATCTTAAATGCATGAACTGGGATCATACAATCCATCTAAAGCATTCCCAATTTGAAGGCACTTCAGGGTACCTGGCAACGCCCGTCCCAGAGATGATGTGGGCAGCACGAGTACCCAATCAAGTGCACAGCATAGAGGAATTCAGCTCCTGGAGCAGGCAAAGAAAACAGGCAAGAAAAGCAGGATGCCCCTAGGAGACCAGACAAGAACCTTCAAGTGAAGCACAAGAACAACCCAACTAGAAATATCATTTGAAGAAAAGTAGCTCGAGCTGCACCCTGAGCAAGAAACAAGAGCTAAGTGACCAGGGACATTCAGAAACCAAGTGGAATTGCAAAAATGTGTTGCCACCAATATGTGAACCTCAAAATAAGTAGATCAGAGCAAGTTCCTTATCTGAGGAAACTTCCCAGTACTCAGTGGGGAGAGGGGGGTGGGTTGAGGGATGAGAGGTAGAAAGTAAGGTCTAACAGATGTCTAAATGGAAGTTTTTTTTTAAATAATAAAAACACAGTATTTGAAGAGATAACAGCTGAGAACTCCTCAGAAATGAAAGACACAAATCCTCAGCTTCTGAAAAAACAAATTCTAATTAGAGAAGCAGGAAAAAAGGGCTTACATCTAGACACAAGCAGAGTAAACCACAAAGCAGAGGTTAAAGGCAGAAGAAAAAAAAGGCGATGACTTCAAAGCAATGACAGCTCGGTGTTAGACTTCAGCAGCTACAAATGGAGGCCAGATGACCGTGAAATCGTAACTTCAAAGTGTCCTTAGGAAATCGTCATCAACCTGGAGTCCTGTGCACTGCTGAACTCGAACTGGGAAGGAGGCAAAACAGCAGTTCCAGGAAACGAGAGAACGTACAATGAGCACGTGACCAAAGGAATTGCTAAAGCATGTTTTTCACCAGAAGCACAACTATCTCAAAGGAACACTTCAGGTGAAATAAGGACAAGGAAAGAAACAGAACTGTGGAATTAAAAAAAAAAAAAGACAATTACAAGAAGGGTCCAGTTTTCAAAATTCAAACACAGACCTAAAATATTGATCAAAAATTAAACGTATAATGGAAAGGGATGATCAAAGTTAAAATGTGTTCTAATGAAATAATGAATGCATTGTCTCCCTGAATGCAGTAACAACAGACTTGAAGGTGAATGGGTATATTCAGACTAAGAGTAATCCACTATGGGGCTGACTCTGGTATAGTAGGCTAAGCCTCTGCCCGCAGAACCAGCAACCTATATGGGGGCTGGTTTGTATCCCAGCTGTTCCTTCTCTGATCCAGCTCTATAGTATGGCCTGGGAAAGCAGGGGAAGATGGCCCAAGTGCTTTGGCCCATATACCCACGTGGGAGACACGGGAACAGCTCTTGGCTTCAGATTGGCCCAGCTCTGGCCATTATGGCCATTTAGAGAGTGACCCAGCAGATGGAAGACCTTTCTCCCAGTCTTCTCCCTCTGTAATTTACCTCTCAAATAAAATCTTAGAAAAAATAAGCCATTAATGATTAGAAATGCAATCTCTGGATCTGAACAGGTAGAAGAAAAAATTTAGAGGAAAGGGATACAATAAAAAGCAACAGCACTAGCATAGAACAAAGCAGAAAGTGACCTACAAACATTAAAAAAAAGTTACTGAGGCCGATGTGTGGTGTAGCGGATAAAGCCAATGCTTATAGTGCTAGCATTCCACATGCACCAGTTCAAGTCCCAGCTGTTCCTCTTCCAATTCAGCTCTCTGCTATGGCCTGGGAAAGCACTGGAAGGTGGCCCAACTCCTTGGGCCCCTGCATCCACCTGGGAGACCCAGAAGTTCCTGGCTCTGGCTTTGGATTGGTGCATTTTTGGCCAACATGGCCATTTGGGGAACAAACCAGTAAATAAAAGATCTCTAACCCTGCCTTTAAAAAAAAAAAAACGACTTGAAAGATTTATTTGAAAGTCAGAGTTACACAGAGAGGAGAGGGGTCTTCCATCCACTGCTTCACTCCCCAGCTGGCCACAACAGCCAGAGCCGCACCCATCAGAAGCCAGGAGCCACTTCCAGGTCTCCCACGTAGGTGTAGGGGCCAAGGACTTGGGCCACCTTCTACTGCTTTCCCAGGCCATAGCAGAGAGCTGGATTGGAAGAGGAGCAGCTGGTGCCCATATGGGATGCTGGCGCTCAAGGCCAGGGCATTAACCTGCTGCACCACAGTGCCGGCCCCCAAATAAATCAATCTGAAAATATCACTGGGGCTGCTGTTGTGGCTCAGTGGGTTAAACTGCCACCTGCAAGGTTGGCAGCCTATGTGAGCACAGGTCCGAGTCCCTGGGTGCTCTGCTTCTGCTCCAGCTCCCTACTAACACACCAGGAAAAGGAGCCCTCACCCCTGTGTCTAGATATCTAAGCAGTTTATAGTTTTCCTCGGCCACAGCTCTATTTCATTCCCGACTGGATGAGTTCACTTTAGACTTGTGCTAAGAAACTCCCATCGGAATTATAGGGGAGAAAATTAGCAAATAAAGCAAACCAACAAAAGGCCAACAGCTGGATGGGTGAGGACTTGACACCACTTAAGGACATTCATATGCTCACTGGAATACAGGGACACGGGAATGTGAGGGGAGAGCTTTGCTTCTCAGACTCCGTATTTCTCAAGCTTTAAGGCATGTGTCCTCCCGCGTTACCCCCTCAGAGGATCCATGTGTGGGATGGACAGAACGAGATCCCTGTCTGGCCTACCTTATGCTTTCAGAACAGAGGGAATATCCTTCAGCTGAAATGCTGGGGGCTAGAGGTGTTTTAGGCTTCAGATTTGCTTTATTATGGGGTATTTGCATATATATAAGTGATGAGCTACCTTGGGAATCTGACCCAAGTCTAGATAGGAATTTGCTTAAGAAGATGTACTCATTTATTTGAAAGGCAGAATTACAGAAGGAAAGACAGATCTTCCACCTGCTAATTCACTCCCCAAATAGCTGCAATGGCTGGAGCTGAGGCAAGTTGAAGCCAGGAGCTTGGAGACTCCATCCTGGTCTCCCCTTAGGATGACAGGAGCCCAATTACTTTCTGCTTTCCCAGGAACATTAGCAGGGAGCTGGATCAGAAGTTTAACAGTCGGGACTTGAACCAGCACTCATACGGGATGACACCATCCCAGCTATGGCTTGTGGTGGTCCTGAGGGGAAGGGCTGTGAGCCGTGTGCAAGGCAGAAAATGCAGACACCTACGTTACTTGAGTATTATTATCTGAAGGTCCAATGGGCACACTTGGCCCTGCTGGCATGTGTGCATCCTGCCCCAAGGTCCACAGCACAACGATAAAATCCCAGGAACCAAGCCCTGCTGGGAGTCACAGAGGCGGCCTGGGCAAGGCCGCAGGAGGCTTGGGTCTGTTGACCGTGCTGCCAAGTTTCCCGATTGGACTGTGCCATGATGATGTTCCTGGGAGCCGTGGTATGGAGCTGTCCCTCTGGGAGGCTTGGTCCAGATCTGGGCCCCACACAGCAGCCGGGAGGGCAAGCAGCCTCTGCTAAGATTGGCTCCAGGGTCTGGGTTGCCCAGTGTCTCCGTGGGAGGCAGTGAATGAGCTATTTGGCAAGTGCTTCAGGGCTTCCTCTGGGTAAGTCCTCCATGCACGGTGACCAAAAGTGGATTGCCCTTCACGCTGAGGGCAAGGCAGGGCTGGGACAGGGTGGCAGGCTCGTTACCTGACTGCTCCCTAGAGTGGATTTTCTTTATGCCCAGAGGCCCGACGTACGGACTTCCTGTGTTACTGTCCTTCAAGTCCACAGCTGGCTATGTCCCCTTCAGGGCAGGACTCCACTCCTCCGACATCCGGGACCTTCTGTCTACGCACACTGAGCCGTCAGGTTTGCTGCAGGCACTGGGCCGCTTCTGGGCCTTTGCACGTGCTCTTCCCTCTCCAGGGTGCCAACAGCCTGGGATCACCAAGCCTGCAGCTGGGGACTCTGGGTCTCCCATGTGGGTGCCAGCTGGGCCATTTCCTGCTGCCTCCCTGCTGCACGTATCAGCAAGAAAGCATGCTTGCATGGCATGTGTACATCCCAAGTGGGGTCACAGCACCTGCCCCAAACATGTGCACTTTTTTTAAAACTGTCACAAACTATATTTGAAGGTTGCTATGGAGAACACTATTCTATTAATTGAATCTTTAAACATTCACTACATGCTAACATGACATAATATTACAAAGCCAGGAATCACAGAACTCTTACGCATCAGCTTTTCTTTGAAGGTCTCTGGAAGCAACACGGAGACTCCTTGAACCTTCTGAGTTTGTGAAGTGATTCTTGGCTCTCTCAAACGCAAAATACCACTGAAAGAGTGCTCAGTGAAGTGCAATCTGGGGCTATTTTGTAATTCAACAGTAGGTAGAACTTTTTTTTTTTTTGCCAGAGTTAGAAAGGTCTTCCTTCCATTGGTTCACTCCCCTAATGGCTGCCACGGCCGGCACTGTGCCGATCCAAAAGCCAGGAGCCAGGTGCTTCCTCCTGGTCTCCCACGCAGGTGCAGGGACCCAAGTCTTGGGCCATCCTCCACTGCCCTCCCGGGCCACAGCAGAGAACTGGACTGGAAGAGGAGCAACTGGGACTAGTACTCGATGCCCCAACCGGGACTAGAACCCGGGGTGCCAGTGCTGCAGGCAGAGGATTAGCCTAGTGAGCCATGGTGCTGGCCAATAGGTAGAATTTTTACTTACAAATTGAAGAGGGGAGAAGGTTTTCCTACTATCTCCTAGGAGAAATCAAAATGGCTGGAAATGTGTTTCCCCTCATGTTTAAAAAAATTCATTTTATTTGAAAGGCAGAGTGGTAGAGAGGGAAAATCAGAGATGGAGAAACTCAAATTCTCATTGTACTACAAGAGGCATGCCCGGGCCTAGAGGTTTTTCCTCATTAGAAATGACTAATATTGGTATGATTATATATCAAGATTATTGCCATGATTTCTCTAGAAACAATGTAACTTGGAAAAAGCAATTACTTTTGAGACCTTGGAAATGTGTTACATTGGGGAGATGGCCCTGGGCTAATTAAGACCTCAGGGAACCTGGGTGGGGTGTGTCCCACCTGGGTCCATCAGCCTGGCCAACACACTTACACCACACTCCTAACTTGATCTCAGGTTAATTCCGCACCTCCAAGTGTTGCTAGAGTTTCAGAAGCGAGCTCAGGTTTTGCACCAGGAACAAGATATGTATTGACATGAACGAGCTTCCTGGAAGCAGGTCACTAGGGGACAGGGCACTAGTGGCAGCCTCAGAATGAGGACTTCATGTTCATGAATAACACTTTTCTTATCAGCCTGAAGCCTTGAACTGGCTCGTGGAAAGCTTGCTGGGCTAAATCACTCTGCAATAAAAAGCAGACACTACACTTGAGCAGAGACCAGAGGACAGGCTTGCTTTTCTATCCATAGCTGCATCAGCAAACAACATGGGGCTGAGAAAGCTGTTTTCCATTTCCTGTAGCTTACATGACGGCCTCTCTGACACACTTGGAAGATGCCCTTCCTGTCAGTGATAAGCCAAGCGCCAGACAGCTTCAGCCATGTTGGACTTTAAGTGGTCTACAGTTGTGTGCATTTGCCAGTAAAAAACTCAGATCATGTCAACAGCAGGAAGGCCCCAGCATGCAAATTGATGACCAGGGCTTTACTGGATAATGGAATTCCTATTCAACATCAGTAGCCAGCCAGGGGAACTGAGTCACCCTGTTAAGAACCACCAGATCAGGGCCAGCACTGTGGCTTAGTGGGTAAAGACACCACCACACACAGTGTCAGCATCAAACATATGATTTGGCATGATTATATATTATATATATACAGTTCCAGCTGCTCCACTTCTGATCCAGCTCCTTGCTAATGCTCCTGGGAAAGCAGAAGATGGCTCAGGTACTTGGGCCCCTGCACCTACGTGGGAGACACTGGAGGAAGCTCCCGGCTTCAGACTGGTCCAGCTCTGGCTATTGCTACCATTTGGGAGTGAACCAGCAGATGGAGGCTCTCTCCCCCCACTAACTCTGCCTTTCAAATTAAAAAACAAAACAAAAAAATAAAACAAAGCTCACATATCCCCACCATCACCAGATTACACTGGTTCCCAAACTTCTCATTTGAAGGTGCCCCAAGGTCTAGCAGTTTTTTTTTCAGAGCACTCCTAGGCTAAAAGGAAGACCTAACACTTTAGCATACTAAAGGCTAACCACAAACAATGTCAGTATTTACAAAATAATGTCAAAGCTATTAAAAAAAACCAGAAAAATAGGATTGCATGCTTTACCAACCACACACATCGATGGATGGGATGTGTGCACCTGCTGCAGCCTGCCCGACTCCACAGACCTCTGCCTCAGCCTGGATGCTGCCACCCTCGTTTTCTAGCCACAGTGGTTTCCATGCAGTTTTTTTTTTTTTTTTTTTTTTGACAGGCAGAGTGGATAGTGAGAGAGAGACAGAGAGAAAGGTCTTCCTTTTTGCCGTTGGTTCACCCTCCAATGGCCGCCACGGCTGGCACGCTGCAGCCAGCGCACCATGCTGATCCGAAGGCAGGAGCCAGGTGCTTCTCCTGGTCTCCCATGCGGGTGCAGGGCCCAAGCACTTGGGCCATCCTCCACTGCCTTCCCGGGCCACAGCAGAGAGCTGGCCTGGAATAGGGGCAACCGGGACAGAATCCGGCGCCCCGACCGGGACTAGAACCCAGTGTGCCGGCACCGCTAGGTGGAGGATTAGCCTATTGAGCCATGGCACCGGCCTCCATGCAGTTCTGTACTTCTAGTGTGACAACCCCGACACCAAGCCTCACATGGCAGGAGGCCATCAGAAGACTGCAGTCCAAGAAATCCTGTCCTTAACGCAGAGCTGGTCAGTGATCACACGGAAGCACACCCAAGCTGGGTTAGGACTAATGTCTGAATTTTCCAACCCCCACCCCTATCAAACTATCCATTTGGTAGGTCATGTGCACTGGGGACATGAAGAAAGCCGAGATGTAAGCAGATACCATGAAGTGAAGACTGTTAGGAAAACCTAAAAGAAATGCAATAGAGAGGGAAGAGCTCCCTGCATAGACAAGCAGGTGTTACCTGGTGAGAACGGGTCCGTCTCACTCGCTCAGCACCTAGTGAAGCAGTCGGGCCAGAAAGAAACCCACATAACGATTCTACCAAGTACGCACATTGATGTCAGGTGGCCAGTCACGTCTCACATGCTTCATCGTCACATTTAATCCCGATTACAGGAGAACAAGTTCACCCACTCTGGGGCTGTCCTGTGAGCGTGGAGAGATTGTACACCCAGGGCTAGCCTAGTTCCATACCTCATTCTCTTAGAAAAACTTGCCTCTGTCGCTCCCCCTCTTCGCGGAGGAATGACACTAGACTCTGCCTAGGCTTCCTATCCGAGTCATGGCACCATTATGTCGCTCCCCCTCTTCGTGGAGGAACGACACAAGACCCTGCGCTGTTTTTTTGTCTGCTCGGCCCTTCCCGGGTTAGCTGCTGGTTCTTCCCGGGTTGGCTACCGTCCCTTCCACCTCCGTGGAAGGGCGGTTCCATTCCCCCTGCCACTTTCCCCACTTCCGTGGGGGAGCGGCACACCGCCGGCCGGCTCTCTCGGGGGCTGCTCAGATGTTCCTCAGGTGTTCCTGGTGCATGTTGTCTCTCTCCTCCTTTATAGTCCTCTTCCACCAATCCCAACTCTGCTACCCACATGCCGAGTACGCTGCTCTCCTCCAATCAGGAGCAGGTCCTGTTTATTGGTTGAACTGGAGGCAGCTGTGTAGAAGCTGTTTCCTCCTCTCCCAGCGCCATATTGTGGGAGAGCAGATGCATAGAATAAGTCTTAATTCCAGTAACTTAGTCTAGTCCGAGTTGCTCCCCACAGCCTCCCTCCAGACTGTTGCTGCACCTGGACAGCAGGCACAGCTGCACACAGTTCACAGGAGGAAAAAGCAATGCATGTTGTAGATGTCCAGCCTTCACTATAATAAAAAACCCAAACTCAACTAGAAGGATAGCTTTTTTAAAAAAGATTTATTTACTTTAAAGGCAGAGTTTCAGAGACAGAGAAAGGTCTTCCATCCACTGGTTCACTCCCCAAATGGCCGGAGCTGGGCTGATCCAAAGCCAGGAACCTGGAGCTTCTTCCAGGTCTCCTTTGTAGGTGCAGGGGTCCAAGCACTTGGGCCATCTTATACTATTTTCCCAGGCCTTAGTAGAGAGCTGGATCAGAAGTGGAGCAGCAGGGACTTGAACCAGCGCCCATATGGGATGCCAGCACTGCAGACGGTGGCTTTATCTGCTATGCCACAGTGCTGGTCCCAAAGGATCACTTTCTATCTTAGTTGTAAGTCTCCAGAACTGTTTCACAAGGGACAGAGCTTGTCTAAAGGCATGCAGAAACACCTGCTGTTGGCCGCTTGGAGGGGAGAAGCTGGCTGAACAAACTGATACCAGATTTTTAGTGGGAAGCTTGCCACTAGATACATATCAAGGCCTTAAAAGTATGCAAACACCTTAACCCCAAATTCCACTTGTAAACAACTATTCCCAGTGATTTCTATTTTGTATCATTTATCAACCTCAGAAAAGTGTGTAACTGGAATATGACTGATCACTGCACAGGCACTCCCATGTTTATGTGAAAGAGGATAAAATCATGAAATACAGAATACAAGTCAGAAACGGTTGGATCTTCACCTTGTGAAATAAGATGACCTTGGGGCCGGCGCTGTGGCATAGCAAGTTAAGCCACCGCCTGCAGTGCCGGCATCTCATATGGCCACTGGTTCGAGTCCCAGCCACTCCACTTCCAATCCCGCTCTCTGCTATGCCTGGGAAAACAGTAGAAGATGGTTCAAGTCTAGGCCCCTGCACCCACGTGGGAGACCTGGAAGAAGCTCCTGGCTCTGGATTGGCACAGCTCCAGCCATTGCAGCCTATTGGGGAGTGAACCAGCGGATGGAAGATCTCTCTCTGCCTCTCCCTCCTCTAACTCTGCCTTTCAAATAAATCTTAAATAAATAAATAAGATGACCTCTTCCAGAGTGCAGGGGACAGCTTACTTGGTCACTGCAGCTATGTGAGGTATAACCCACGGGGCAGCAGGGTATTGTGCGATGTTGCTGCAGTGGGCATAGAACATGTTTCCAGTAGCCTCAGAGGTGACAGCCTGTACCTAACGTGAGCTGAGCATTCAAGAGAAAACACGCAGCTGGGATGGCCATCGCAAGGCACAGCTCATCGTGAAGGGCAGCATCACGGTCACAGACATGGGCAGCTGATGTTTCATCCAGGACAGGACAGCTGTCCGACCCCCAACCATGCTCCTGATCGTGGACACCAAAGTCAACTGTGGATCCAGTCTGGCCCCTGGTACCAAAGCAGGCCATCAGGTTGGGGTTCCTGGCTCTCGACCCCCATCTGACCTAGACTTGGCTGCTGGTGTGGCCATTTGGGGAGCAAACCATCAGATAGGAGACATCTCTCCCTGCGTCCCTTTGTCTCTCCCCTCCCCTTCTCTCCCCCTTCTGTTTTAACTCTGCCTTTCAAATAAGTCTTAAAATATGCTGATGTCAATTCTGACAAAGGGTCAGAACAGATTCTGAAGCTAAATTCTAGCTATTTACTCCTATCAAGACGTATCTAGAACATTAATATAGGTACAGAAAAGATGGAAGATGGGAAAATATTCAAAGATCAACAGTAATAAAAAGAGCATTTAGGATAAGAAGAGTCATTTGTGTCTTGGCTCTACACAGAAGAAAAAAAAAAACTTTTTAAGTGTTAACCCCAGGCCTGGCCTCAAACAGGTTTGTGTCAAATGGACACAGCAGTACATTTATTTTGAAATGGACCCAGGTCTTGCAGATGGAGATGAGGTCAGAAAATCTCTGAAGGAGGCAATTTAGTTCCAGGCCCCAAGAATTCCCACACATAAAGATCCAAGAATTCTCACACATAAGGGACATGAGCTCATAGTCAAAAATCACAAAGCAAGAGGAATCCAGAGACTTAGAAAATAAAAATGTTTAGAATTTCAGGAAATGAGAGGCCTCTTTCAAAAAAAATGCAATGAGGTGTCAATATTTATAGACAAACTCTGAATTTTGACTACCAGAAACACTCCAGTCGAGGAATTTCTACGAGATGTGCCTTGGAAAGAAGTGTACTTTCCCACATAAAAAGCCAGATACAAAAATAGTGAGATAATGATCTCTTTATATGTAGATACTCACAAAATATTAACTGAGAAGGATCAAAATATTGGACAGGAGTAGCTCTTATATTGGAAAGTAGTGATTGTCACACTACTTGAGAGGACCAAAGACCCCAGTTACCTTTACTGTGTCTTTACAAAAATAAGCATCATTATTCTTTGCTGTGTCTTGTCCTACAGATCTAATGATGTGTTCATGCCTATTCCTCAGGGGCAATTCTACAATTCATCAGCAAGAATTATTCTGACAATGCTACAACTATGGGCTGATGCATTACGTTCCCCTCCTAGCACTATTGCAGGGAAGTAATGATACTGAACAGATTAACTTTCATTTACAATTGCAATGGGTAAATAGCCTCACCACTGGAATTTATACACGCAATTATAATTCAGAGTCGCCTTACAACAATATGAACTCATCTTAACTTTATCTTTGCTTCAGTGCACTGTCTTCTTTCACAATTAGTCTCATACATTCTAATATTTAATCATTCTAGGCTTTTTGCTTCCAACAAAAATTAAAGTTGGCAGATTTTACTATAACAGATCACAAACGGAATAAATATAAACCTTGATTATTATTGAGTGATCCATCAAAATCTCACTGAATCCAGGGGTTGGCATTGTGGCACAGGTTAAGTCACTGCCAGCAACCCAGCAATCCATGAGAGCACCAGATTAAACTCCATTTCAGATCCAGCTCCCTGCTAAGGAGCCCAGGAAAGCAGCAGAACACGGCCCACGTCCTTGGGCCCCTGCCACCCATGTGGGAGACCCAGAGGGAGTTCCAGGCTCCAGGGTTCAGCCTGGCCCAGCCCTGTTGCAGCCCTTTGGGAGTGAACCAGAGAATGATATACCTGCCTCTCACTCTTTCCCTCCGTCTCTACCCCCTCCCAACTCTCCCTACCCCTAACTCTTTCAAATAATACACACACACACACACACACACAAACTGAAAAGAGAAAAAGTAGACAAATGAAACAATTAGCTTACAGATATAAACGAAAAAAATTGAATGAAAATGAGAATTACAGTTAAAATAAAGCTTGGGGCCAGCGCCGCGGCTCACTAAGCTAATCCTCTGCCTGCGACACCGGCACCCCAGGTTCTAGTGCCAGTTGGGGTGCCGGATTCTGTCCCAGTTGCTCCTCTTCCAGTCCAGCTCTCTGCTGTGGCCTGGGAAGGCAGTGGAGGATGGCTCAAGTGCTTGGGCCCTGCACTTGCATGGGAGACCAGGAGAAGCACCTGACTCCTGATCGGCGCAGTGCGCCGGCCATGGTGGCCATTTGGGGGAGTGAACCACAGAAGGAAGACCTGTCTCTAACTCACCTATTAAAAAAAAAAAAAAAAAAAAAAGGAAGACAAAATGGACCAAACTTTGGAGAGAGGAAAAAGACAGTATTGGAGCTAGAATGTAGGGCATAAATTCAAATATAGCAGAGATTTTTCAATATGATGAATTTCACACCTAAAAATTCTAAAACAATCACTCCTAGTCAAAGACAACTTAATAAAAGTGATTCATAGAAAAATGTAACATCTGAATGTTTCTATAACCATTTAACAAAATTAATGAACCTGAATAAATTTAATGAACCCAGTTAAAAGTCTTTTCACAAAATAACCGGCCATGGATCACTTTCTAGCAAGTTCCATCAAACCTGCGAGGGACGATGCCAGTTTATTCAAGCTCTTCTAGCAGGGGAAGAAGGGGGGGGGGTGCATTTCCGAGTTTAACTTAGCCTATATAGTGAAACCAAATGGACCCGAGGAAACAGAACTACAGAAAATCCTAGTCACAGGCAGACAGGCAAAAACATTAGCACAATGAAACCTGCAATGCCCCTTAGAAGTAAGGCATCATGAGTAAGATGGGCTTATCCTGGGAATACAAAGTTTGTGTAAAATTCGATAAACCATGCTCTCTTAAAAGTGAAGAAGCAGCAGTCAATGAAACTTGACACCAATTCATAGGTACAAAGTATACTCACCAATCAAGGAGTAGAACCTCCTCTGCACACACACACACACACAGCCCTGAAGCGTTCCTTTTGCCATCAGAAACAAGGGAAGGGTATTGACTTTGATCAGCTCTACTGCATACGGCACCCAGGGCAGTGGACCTTGCAGTGTAGTCCTTAGCCAGCAGCATCACCAGAGACCTTGTCTCACCCCTGACCCAGTGCATCAAACTCAGCGACTCCCAGAAATCTGTTAGGTCCATGTGATGCCATGCACCCATGCATACTGAGGCTTGAGAACAACTCAACTGGTGAACTTTTAGACCAATGAAACAGGCCAAAGTACATAAAGACTGAAAAGGGCATAACAGGGGTCAGCACTTTGGTGCAGCGGGTTAAGCTGCCGTCTGTATCACCAGCATCCCACGTGGGCATCAGTTCAAGTCCTGGGTGCTCCACTTCCAATCCAGGTCCCTGTTAAGGTGCCTGGGAAAACAGTGGAGAATGGCTCAAATGCTTGGGCACCTACATCCTCGTGAGAGACCTGGAATAAGCTGCTGGCTTCAGCTTTTCCCAGCCTCAGCCATTGCAGCCATTTGGGGAGTGAACCAGTGGATGAACAACTCTTTACAATTCTGGACTTTCAAATAACTAAATTATAAGAAAAAAATCAGTTTGTAGCCATGATTGCTCATATAGAAGCCCAAAATAGCTTAAAGATGACCCCTGCTGCAAGATACAGAAGCAATGCAAACATCAGATGCATTTACCAACACCTCCCAAAACAGATTTTTACAGGGTAGTGTTCGTTCCAAAAGTCTCTAATATAAATAAAGGACCTACAATGTCTATGGGCAAAAAGGAGGTAGTTTTGAAGACTAGAGCACTCCTAAAAGAGTGTTAATGGAGATAAAGACATCAAAATGAGAGTAACTTTGTTAAAATTTTTATATTTGGGTTCAATTACTTTTTATGAACCGATTCTAAAATTCAAAAGGAAATACAAATGGCCAGAATCCTAACATTGAAGAATAATTTGGGATAATTTTCTACTACATATAAAGATATTTAAGCCTATGGTAATCAAAATAGTTTGATACTGATGTATAGAGAGACTAATAGATGAACAGGACAAAATCCTGAGTCCAAAAACAGAAATACACACATGAGAAACTGACTTATGAGTGATGGCATGGAAGGTTAGCTGGAGTATTAACTAGTGAAGCTTTGACAGTATTTTTCCCTAAGGGGGAAAAAAAGCACTTGGAATCCTGTCTCCCACTGTATGCTAATCAATCCCCAGTGGATTTTAGAGGCCAGTACAAACAACTCAGGTGGATGTTATGACAAAAAAAAAAAAAAAAAAAAAAAAAAAGGAAAATACTATTCAATTAGAATGTCAGTATCTTTAATTAAACACACAAGGAAATTTCCATAGTATAGGAACTGACAAAGTATTTGCTACTAAAATCAAGTTCTAATAAAGATTCAGTCAAAGTAGCAATCAGTAAAACAATGATCTTTTGCTAGACCCAGGGGGCACAGGCTTTCACTGTGGTGGAAAGGTAAGTGATACAGTAACGTGGCGGGGCTCAACATCAGCAGGAACCAGAAATGCAGATCACAACCACAGAGTTATCATTTTACAGCCACGTGACGAACACTACTATCAGTGCCAGGTGTCTAGGAACTGCAGAACAGAATCCCTCATCTGTTGCTCCTAGGAGGGCAGACTGACGCCACCACTGGGGAAAATGGGTGTCCTTTAGCAAAACTAAGCAGCCTCCTTCTCCATGGCCCTGCAGGGAGATCCTCTAGAGCAACCTGCAAGGAGTGTCATAGCAACAGCATCGTAGTAGCAAAAACCTAGCAGCAGCCCAAATGTCCATCAACAGAATACAGTGACAATGAGTCAACTGCAACCTAAATTGATTTCTAGAAACACTATTGAAGGGGGCAAGTGTGGGGAGCAACGGAGACTAGACTAAATTACTGGAACTGCTAAGACTAATTCTATGCACCTGATCTCCCACCATATGGTGCTGAGAGGGAATGGACAACTTCCACACAGCTGCCTCACCAATTTGACTAACAAGCTGCAGGAGCTGATCCTGCTCCTGATTGGAGGAGAGCAGCGTGCTCGGCGTGTGGGCAGCAGAGTTGGGATTGGTGGAAGAGGACTATAAAGGAGGAGACAGACAACATGCACCAGGAACACCTGAGCAACCCCTGAGAGAGCCGGCCGGTGGTGTGCCGCCCCTCCGCAGAAGCAGGGAAAGCGGCGGGGGTGCCGCCCCTCCGCTGAGGCAGAGGCGGAGGCAAACCCAGGAAGGGTCGGGGGAAAAAGAACAGCGCAGGGTCCAGTGTGGTTCCTCCGCGAGTGGGGGAGCGACAGGCAAGCACGCCAGAGGGGAGCACACACTGAAGATGGTTCTCCTTTGACAAGCTAAAGGATTTACGAATGGGGAGGCCAGGCGAGTGGTGGCTTTCCCGCCTGCCTCCTCCCCCACATCCGCTGTTTGCTGCTCAAAACCAACAGGCTTCCCAGAAGCGTGTTTCAAGTTCTTTACCCCAACGAGCTACTGCTACTATTCAACCTGTTTATCTGTCATTCAGACCTTATCCGACTCGAAACTGACCTCCAGGTGAGGAAGGCAAAGCACTCCAGAGACTGAGTTAAGGCTTCATTCGATTGAGGGCGCGTGACCAGAGTCTGACCAGTATTTTTGAAAAGCAGCTGTTTTCAGTTAGTCTAGAAGCTCCCAGCAAGAGACACACTCGATTCCCAGAATGCACAGGTCCTAATGCTGAGGTGTTGGGGTGCTGGGAGAGGGTATCCTTCAGTTACATTTGTAAACATCACATCTATTCATTTTTCTCCCCAATTTGAGAGGCAGAGGGGCAGGCAGTGAGACAGCTCTCACCCACTGTTCCATTCCCCAGAGGCCCATAAAGGCCGAGGCAGCTGGACCTGGGCACTCTATTCATGTCTTGCAGGTGGGTGGCAGGGACCCAATTCCTACAGTCACCAGTGCTGTCTCCCAGGGTCTGCATTAAGCAGAAAGCTGGTGTCGGACTCAAGCCCTCTGATGTGGGACGCCAACGCCCCGATTATCGTCTTCTCCTCTAGGCCAAGTGCCCGGCCCCCACCCACCAGCACCTTTGCAGTGCTCGCTCACTATGAGCACCCAGCTCAAGGATCCAAGCAGCGCTTCCCACACAGCATACGGTCCTAGACCATCCCTCTGCCACACTGGACTACTGCTGTCTGGGGGACCACGAGACACACTGGGGCCTGCTCTCTACCACTCTCAATTGCACGATCATGCTCCTTGGCCCCAGTGAGCCCACCTCCTCCCACCCTCAGTGAGGCGCTGCCTGCTCCCAAGGGACTTTCTCAGTTACTCCAGAATCACTACCCTTAGGGGAAACCTAAGTTGATTATCTAATTGAATGCTCCACTGGTTAATCCGTTTTTAAGGACTGTTTGCCCTTTAAACAACTTGCTAAATGAACACTTATCTCGAATTAATTGGTACAATATGTGGGAATGGTCTGTGTCTAGATTCCTCACACTGCTCCCTCCATATTATCGCTAATTCCTGGCTTAGGGGCGGGGTGGCAGGCATGGGGAGCCGACACGCTCCACCTCCAAGAGGAGAATTCTTGCCAATTTGTAAGCAAAGGATTATTTACAGGCAAATTACAGCCTGAAGAAAAGATTTTCCCACAAGGTATCAAAAAAAAAGTAATAATAACCAGATACTATCAAGGTCTTCCTCTTGATTCTCTGCTTTTCCTCCCAGACATAAACAGTGACGATGAAAAATTACACCCATCACATGGAAACGCTACATTTGCTCCCTCCCCGAGTCATCTGTTCGGTTAGCAATCATAGACCCACATATGGTTTTTGGAAACCAGAGTTCTGCATCTGGGTACTTGATATGTCCAGGGTGAGGGGTGATGGAGAACGTCATGCTGAGGCCAAACCCCTCCTGCTTCTCAGAAAACCCAAGAGCAAGATTCTACAACGATCCTTTCTCCTTTCAGAGCCAGGCCTGCGGGAGCTCTCGGCACTTCTTCCCCAAGGCCTTCCCCACTGCAGCCCATTCCCGAGGTCCTCTACCCCCAGCCATGGGAGGGGCCAGCCAGGTCAGGGGGCTCGCCACACCCGCTCCCATTTTCCTAAGGCATTGCCACCAGGGGGCAAAGTCTGTGCCAGAGATCTTCCCTGTGTTGTCCAGAAGCTGCAAGGCCACTGATGCGAGACAGCCTAAGTGGTTTTGAGATGCATTTGGCCAAGCTTTGTCCATCACCAGCCTTAGGAGTGCCCCAAGACGGCAGCTTCAAGAGCTATGGAGGTTATTGGGGTCCACCCTCACCTGCTCTTCCTCAAACCAAGTGAGCGAGTTAAAGTGTGGACACTCAACACCCTCCCTCCTCTTGGTACACCATAAGTCCCCCTTGACGAAGACCCAGAGCCAGTAAGAGTCACCTGTCTGTTTCATAAGTACTTGCTATCCCCTAACAATCCACTGAGGTGCCTCTTAGGGGCCCTCACAAAACCAGACAGAACCGGTTCCAGCCAAAATCATGCCTGGCATCTGCAGAGACAAACTCTGGCCACCCAGCATGTTCCTCCTGGCTTCCTGCAATGTTCATTGACACCTCCAAGGCGTCTCAGACATGTGTCTCGTGTCCAGAGATGACGGCTAAGTGCAAGCTGTTAGTGCACCTGCTCAAGGGCAGGTGGCCTCCTTCACATGGTTGCCCCCATGTACCCTATACCCACACATGCCCAAACTCTTGAGTGGGGAGATGGATTTGGGTTTTTCTCCTCCCTCCTCACTTGGGATCCTTAAAAAGTTCCCCTTGCTCAGGAGACAGTTCCTGGTGTTCGTCCCCTCAGGTGAGTGTGCTGAGCAGGATCAACAGGAAGGTCCAGGTTTCACAAATGTCCACTGGAGTTTGTAGGGTGCAGCCACAAACACAGGCATCATATAAGGCAAAGCCTGAGAAGCCACTCAGAGGGAGGACCTGCGGGGGCTGAGTGTGTCAGAGCTGCCTACAGGCCAGATCCAGACCTCAGAAAGGAGGGTCTTAGGCAGACCAAGATCCCATCCACGGCACCTGCCTGGTGCAAGGAATGGCTCCACCAAAGAAGTGGATGGCTGACATCTCCCTGCCTGGGGCTCAGGGAGTGCAGGCGAGAGACAAGGCCTTCGGAGTATGAGTGTGCACAGCACCCAGGACAGCATCGCCGGGGCGTGTGACCCGTTGTTCAGAGTCCCCAGTGGTCTGCGACATAACATGGCGAGGAACAGCCGCCCTCAGGGGAGAAATCTTCCCCCATTAAATCCTGGCAGAGACCTGACAGGTCCCACGTAGCAGCGATTTCCCGACTCTCCTGCTGAGGGCCGGGCGTGCAGCCAGGCTGTGCCGCTGATGAAGTGCTGACCACCAACCCGTCTGCTTTTACCATCAGCCACGCTGTGAACACAACCACCAGTGCTCCATCGACACAGAACCACCCCAGGATTCCCTTTCCGAGTGCCCCCCCCCGAAACCCCCTAACCCCATCCTGGGGACCACCACCCTGAGTAAAACCACACAGCAGGCTCTGGTCACTCTGTGGGCTCAAGGGCAGGAACATAAATTTCAGAGAGGAATCTGCTGAGTCAGTTTTATCCAATAATAATAGTGACTAAGGCAAAAAGCAGATGCTAGACTCAAACAACAAACAGCAAACCCCTTGGTAACGTGGTTTCCCAGACTCAAACCCCTATTTACATTTGGTTTCTTTTCTGTCTAAAAATACCCACTGTGTATTCAGTAACAATTCAGCCTTCAAGCATTCAGCAATAAAATGAAGTCTATTAAAAGTAATCCCCAAATTTACTTGCTTCCTAGTTTAATGGCAGATATAATTAGTAACATGGGAAGTGCCTAGCATATCATTTTTGTGAAAAATACAGTATATACCCACATGATTACAATAAGAAATGCAAACACAAAAAAAGATTAAAATATGTACACTAAGACAATGTTACCTGCCTGAGGCAATTATGGCCAGAGTATTTTTATCCTTCAGTTTTCTGTATTTCCCAGATTTTACTGTGAGCGTTTTGCTTTTGTAATCAGAGTTTCATAGTTAACCCAACTGACTCTGTAAGCCTTGCTCCTAGCAGCTGGATGGGCAGAAAATCGCTCATCTCCTAAGAAGTTCTGGAGGCAGCCTTTTGGTGCCATGGCCAAGATGCTGGTTAAAACAGCATGGTCCTGTCGGGGCGCCGGATTCTGTCCCGGTTGCCCCTCTTCCAGGCTAGCTCTCTGCTGTGGCCAGGGAGTGCAGTGGAGGATGGCTCAAGTCCTTGGGCCCTGCACCCCATGGGAGACCAGGAGAAGTACCTGGCTCCTGCCATCGGATCAGTGTGGTGCGCAGGCCACAGCACACCAGCCGCGGCAGCCACTGGAGGGTGAACCAACGGCAAAGGAAGACCTTTCTCTCTGTCTCTCTCACTGTCCACTCTGTCAAAAAAAAAAAAAAAAAAAAAAAACCCAGCATGGTCCCACACTGGAGTGCCTGGGTTTGGGACACGGCTCCTCCCACTCCAGCTTCCTGCTAACACCGCCCAGGGTGGCAACAGGTACTCAAGTGATTGGGTTCCTGTGATCCACACAGCAGACCTGGATTAGGCGTCCGGCATCTTCTCAGCTCACTCCTAGTCTTTGAGGGCATCTGGAGAGTGAGCCAGCAGTTGGGAGTCACATCTCTCCAGCAAGATCAAATTCTAGCCGCTTTCCATGGTTGAGTCCAGAATCAAGGAAAAGCACATGTTGTGTCCCAGGCCTGTCCCTTCTCCTGTGGACAACCACAATCCAATACCAGCTACATATTCAGGATTTTCATTCTATTTGGTACATATTTCCATTGTTTCCATGGAAGACAGTTTTGATTCTCAATAAGAAAGCAAAGCTAGGCCGGCGCCGCGGCTCACTAGGCTAATCCTCCGCCTAGCGGTGCCGGCACACCGGGTTCTAGTCCCAGTTGGGGCACCGGATTCTGTCCCGGTTGCCCCTCTTCCAGGCCAGCCCTCTGCTGTGGCCAGGAAGTGCAGTGGAGGATGGCCCAGGTGCTTGGGCCCTGCACCCCATGGGAGACCAGGAAAAGCACCTGGCTCCTAGCTCCCGCCATCGGATCAGCACGGTGCGCCGGCCGCAGCGCGCCGGCCGTGGCGGCCGTTGGAGGGTGAACCAACGGCAAAGGAAGACCTTTTTTTTTTTTTTTTTTTTTTTTGACAGGCAGAGTGGACAGCGGTGAGAGAGAGAGAGACAGAGAGAAAGGTCTTCCTTTTGCCGTTGGTTCACCCTCCAATGGCCGCCGCTGCAGCCAGCGCACTGCGCTGATCCGATGGCAGGAGCCAGGAGCCAGGTGCTTTTCCTGGTCTCCCATGGGGTGCAGAGCCCAAGCACCTGGGCCATCCTCCACTGCACTCCCTGGCCATAGCAGAGAGCTGGCCTGGAAGAGGGGCAACCGGGACAGAATCCGGCGCCCCGACCGGGACTAGAACCTGGTGTGCCGGCGCCGCAAGGTGGAGGATTAGCCTATTGAGCCACGGCGCCGGCTGGAAGACCTTTCTCTCTGTCTCTCTCTCTCACTGTCCACTCTGCCTGTCAAAAAAAAAAAAAAAAAAGTGTCCTCACAATTGTGTGATGTGTAGACACAGAGGGAAAATGTGAATTAGGGGAACTACTGGGTTATTTCCCAAGGTTGTAGATATTCTTGCATTCATGCACATACAAGGGTGTTTCAAAAAGGTCATGGCAAGTTAAACTTCATTTTGGAGCAAAAATGGAGATCCATGCATAGTGTGATCCTGATATGCATGTTCTATCTCACTTTTGAAGAACCCTCATACCATGGTCTCTGTGCTCCAAGAGCCACAGTGTAGGAGAAAATCTCCACATGAAAACTGCAGCAGGGTGCTGGCACTGTGGCACAGGTTAAGCCACTGCCTGCAACGCTAGCATCCCATAGGGTGCCTATTCAAGAGCTGGGGCTCCTCTTTTGATCCAGCTCCTGGGAAAGCAGTGAAAGATGGCCCAAGTCCTTGGGCATCTGCACCCATGTGGGAGACCTGGAAGAAGCCCCTGGCTTTGGATTGGCCCAGCTCCAGCACGTTGCTGCCATTTGGGGAGTGAGCCAGCAGGTGCGATCTTTTCCTCCCCCTCCCCTTTTGTATCTCTGCCTATCAAACAACAAAACAAAAACAAAACTCCATGACAAGAAGGAGCACAGCATAAGTAAATGGAAGTCTAAGAATCTATCATGATGAAAAATCCACATTGCCCCAGGTCAGTTTTCTCCAGAGAAATACCTCAAGAAGTTAATTTTGGTGCAAAAATTTTTTCAAATACATGAGTAGATTTTCATGTTCCAAGAATTTTTAAGACCACTCTCATGCATGCATTTAAGTTTTTTGCACCAAACTCATCTTTTAGTTCTATTTTCATGAAATTTCCTAGCCTCTGGTTCTACTTTCCATGAGCACAGGCAGCTGTGGGCCCCGAGCAGCTCACTGGACAAAACCACAAGTCCTTCTGGCAAGTGAGATACAGCTGCTGTCACTCGTGGCAACCCCGTACCCCATTCTCCTCAGTGCAATCGGTATTCTAGATTCAGACCAACTTTTTCCCAGCTCACCTTTGAGAGAGAATGTGCAGTGCATGCTGTATGCCTGGCTTGTTTGGTTTAACCTAATGTCCTCCAGTCCCACCCCATTGATTGCAAATGACAGCACCTCCTTCATGATGGAACGTTCCTTGTGCACAGGCATGGCATTTTCTATACCCATTCTGTTGACGGTCACCTAGCTCGATTCTACATCTTGGCTATTGTGATAAGCACCATTCACACACGAGTCCAGGCATCTCTTTGCTATGTTGCCTCAACAGCAGAAACAGCAAAATTAGATAAATTCAAGACCAAACTAAGGAGCTTCTGTACAGCAAGGGAAGCAAGCAGAATAAAGACCTACAGGATGGGGGGAAAAACATTTTCATCTCACAAAAGGTTGATATCTAGAATGTAAGAAACTCACAAAGGAATCCAGTTGGACAATGTGCAAATGATCTGAACAGACATTTCTTAAAAACACAAATGACCAACAAGCACCTGAAGAAATTCACAGTATTATTAGCCATCAGGGAAACACAAATGAAAAGCATGATGTTAAAATGGCTATAATGAAGATGACCAAAATAAACCTGCCAAGGGTGCGGAGAAAAGGAAACCCTCTATACCCTGTTGGTGGGAATGCAAATTAGCAGAGCCATCATGGAGAACAATGTGATGTTCCTCAGAAAGCCAAAAATAAAGCTGCCATATGATCCAGTAATCCCATCTGCAGTCTATAGCCAGAGGTAATGAGATTAGCATATTAAAAAATCTAATTTTTGTCACTTGCTGACACTTTAATCTGATTCCCACTGACACATTCTTCAAATTAATAGCAGGAATTTAAACACAGGGAAAGCCGGGTGCCCGAGAAGTGGAAAATTGGTGTGGTCCACCAAGACAGGCTTTACAAAGCTCACTGTGTATTTGTGAGGGTGGACAGGAAGTCTTCAAGGGGACACAGCATACGATTACTGTTCACTATGAAGGTGCAGGGAATTTCTATCCCCTCCCATTTTATAGAGAGCAGACCTCCAGGAGAGGCACTCTGCCCCCTTTGAACCTGGGGGTCCTGCCACTGGGCTCAGCCTTGCTCTAGTCCTGGGACCTCCTCAGTCAGCTCTGTAAGCCCAGAAGACATTGGGCAGCCTGATGTGTGACAGCTGATGCAGACAGATTTGAAACAAAGTACATCCAGCTCGGCTCCTCCAGTGTCTCTGAACGGTTAAGTCCTTTGTAAGTTAAGGCTTCATGTCTAGTAGCAGCATCTGTTGTTAACAGAGACCCTAATACGACAGGCCTATGTACCCCTTAGCATACTGTGTCCTCACAGCAATCATGGACAGAGGGGGAGACAGTCTCAGAGAGGTGAGGGGGTCCCAGGGGCTCCACCTGTCAAGTGGCAGAACCTGGCCTCACAACTCCATCTCCCTCAATCCACAGCCCAGCTCTTAACACTCAGCCACCTCAGGCGGTTGTGTGATCTTAATGAGCACACACACCCTTCTGCTCTTTTCTCACAGCAGAGAAACACAAATGGGGTCAGGCAGGTGCAGATGGACCTGCATTCATGGATCACCTGTTGTGGGGCAGGGGCTCACCCAGTCTAGGCACTTAAGCTCTTGGCCTTGTGGTCCCCAATGGCCAGAAACCACCATGAACAGACAGCACAGGCAGGGGCAGTGGCACATGGGGAAAGAGGAGGGTCTGGACAAGCTGTGTCTACTTGTGCTGGTAATAGTGTGGGAGGGTGGCGTGAGCCATCTTCACCTAGCTCCCTTCAAAGCCAAGGCTCCCAGCCTCCATGTGGCCCCATTCCTCCCCAGCTTGCTCCGTGCGAGGGACATTTAACCTCCCACTCCCATCAGCTTTCTGTCAGTCCATGGGAAAGCTTCTCACGTGATTGGGCTCAGAGTCCTGGGCATGTTAAAAGGTGCGTAATCCTCGAATGGAAGCAGTAATCGTCTGAGAACCTCAGCACCAGCTCACACTCAGCACAGTTTCCCTCTGAAGTTATTATCCCAGCTGGAATTTGAGTAGCAGAGCATTTCTGTCGCCCTGGGAAAACTCGCCAACCCTTTCAGACTCTCACGTGTGCTTTGTCGAGTGTTGAGTTCCTCCATGGGCACAACTTTGCAGGTCCTGCCTGAACACACACAAGGGGGCTTTGGAAAGCTCATGGAAAATGCACATTACCTTTGACTTCTGTTTTTCCCTGAACTGTCTGAAGCCCATGTACTCCCATCCACCTCACAGAAAGCTACAACCTTATACGTTGGGGAAAGGGACTCTGAAGTTGGAAATATTACTACTCCCCAGAAGTCAACAGGAATTAACTGTAAGACCAAGCTTCCTTCCCTGTGCATCTGTGCCAGTGACAGTGGAGTGGGGCACCCATCCAGAGACCCTCAGGAAGACAAACACTGATAACCTAGAGATGCTTGCAGGTATGGGTCAATGTGAAACTTGCAGAGTTCCAGAACAGCCCGTTTCCAGGCCATGGCCAGCTAATCCATCTGGATTTAGGATGGGAACTGTTGCAGTCATCTAGAATAGTGGTGCTTTTTACTCTACTCCATTTCTCCAAAGGCATTAGAAAAGCAGTCAAGCGCAGACTACAGAAATAGAATGATGGAGGATCTTGCTGGTCAGTGTACTCCACAGTGATGCTGTGACAGTCAGGGAAGGTGCCTTTGGACAATGGAAGAAATCAAGGGATCAGAGTTCCAGGCACTGAAATTTACCACAGGTGTTCAAAAGTCGGTGCACCTGTTACTTGAGCTAGGAGATTAGGGGATGCATTTCTGGCTTGGTGCAGCCCTATCACAACCTTATCAGGATCAGCTTTTTTTCTTTCTAGCACATGTGCAATACTAATTTAGACTGAACTGAGGTCCAGTCTCAAAGTAGTCACAACACAGCACCACCACCCCAAGGTTTCTCTGCACTATTTTCTTCCGAGAAACAAACAATGTGTTAGCTATGGTTCAAGCACACCTTAGCAAGGATCTTTCCCGAGACAGAAACTCACTTGCAGGGGCCTAGTTCACCTTATGCAGCTCAAAATGGAACATTTTTCTGGGCAAGACCCTCAGCAAGAGGGAAGCACTCAATGTACGAATCAAGAACTGGCAACAGCACAGGGACTCACCTCTGATGTCATACCAATTTCAACCCCATGGAAGTTAAGTGAAAAGCCAGGCCATCATTTATATAACATTCTTTTCCTGTAAGTCTCAACTGTGGATTAAAGAAAACCAAGCTACACTCAGCCATCTCCCATCACTGATGGGTTTGAATGAGTATGGATCCCTGCTCCATCTTCATCCAGAGGTGCTGCAACGCAGAGCAAGGGGTCTTGGTCCCCAGGGCAGGGATGCATCTGAGCCCGAAGGAAAATGTGAGTTCCTGAGGCTAGGCTTTCTTATAGGATCAGCTAAGACAACACACAGATGTTTACAAAAAAAGAAAATGTAACCTATAGCCCAGAATAAAATGTAGAGTCCTCTAGCCAAGTGGGAGTATATGAAAACATTTTGTAACAGGGAGCAAGTGCATGCAGAGCCTCTCAGCTGGAGCCACGTGAGAAAGACCTTTTGCACAGTTACAGGAGGGCATTTCCATTCTCAGGCAGTGTGATGCCAGCCCCAGAGTACGGACGCTTTCACAGGAAACTCTGAAAAGGGGGTGGCGTCAGCCGTTTCACTTCTTGGCTCCTCTATCATGTTCCATAAACATCATGCTGTCTTGTGGCGCAAGCCCGGACAAAACCAAACATTCCCACTGGTATGCTGCCCTCTCTTCCAGATCTCCAGGAATGAAATTACTCTTCCCTCAACACCACCGAGCTGGCCATCATACTTCTGTCCCCAGGGGCCTGGTGACCAAGTACGCCTTCCAGTGGCTCCCGAGCACAGCTGAGGAGCCCTCCTGCAAGTAAGGACATCAAAACCACTCACACCCAATGAGGAGTAAACTTAATCTGGCCACTTAAAAATCCACCTGCTAAACAAAACAATCTATTGAAGGGCTCATCACTTATCCAGACAGAAACCACAATCGTGCAACTTCAAGGCTTCTGTTGGGAACCCTTAGCCTGAGCCAAATCCAGCGTTAGGTGCTTTTCACACTTTCTGCCAATTTTCTGCTCAAACAACCCTGCAAGGTTAGGACTGTTATTTCCAATTCACAAGTGAGGATATTAGAGGGTCAGGAAGAAAACTGCCCAAGTAAGCATCTAGATCCGCTCAACATCACTGCGCTTGCCGTCAGCTGGGAGCACCAGGATTCCTCATTGATACTCAGGAGCTAGACATTCGCAGCAAGTGTGGTATTGCTTTGTTGAGTTGTTTATTATGATTGGAGATCAGACGTAAGCTTAAGTATTAGCTACCGTGCAACTTAATATGGATTTCTCTGATGAGACAGATAGGAAATCCTATCAGAAATGGATTCTTGATAATCACATAGCATTTGCAAAATAAATGCTTAGAATGAACATAGCATAGGCAAAAATATCGACTTAACCAACAATACATCAAACCATCAATTCTGGCAGAGCCAGGATGCCTACAAGTTACTAAAATAAAATAAACATTAGAAGGGCAAGAGAAGCCCAACAATGTTTTGAGAGGCTGGGAACAAGTTAGCTTTGTAATTACCAACAGAGAGACTTTTTTCCTGTTCCATGGCTGAGTTCTGGCTGCATAAATAGAGAGGGAGAAGCTGCATAGCCAGGATTTTTGCTTTCTGAGCACCAGTCAGTTCCCTTGGAGCAATCTGATCAAATCACTATGGGAGAAATAAAGCAAGGAGATTCTGACCATGAAACAAAGCTTACCAGGCACATATTCTGTTCCAATTGCAGCACTGACACAGCATTGCCCCACGGACAAAAGGAAGGAGGTGCCCAAGGACCACTTTCTGACCATATCATGCAAGGACAGAGCTCCTTCCAGGGGCAGCTGCTGCTGGGCTGGTTCTCAAAGCCCACGTCACACTCGAGACACCGTCAGACTGCCACCACAACACGGACGTGCTCCATTCAACATGGAAATCCAAGGACAAAGTCTGAGACCACCGGCGAGTGGCAGGGCCCCTCTCCCTGCACAGACGACCTACTCACTGGAAACACAGGATGGGCAAACAGTTGAGGACACAAAGATGACATCACAGTCTGGGGATGTTCTCAATGACTTTTTTTAAAGACTTTGAGAGGTAGAGTTATAGACAGTGAGAGGGAGAGACAGAGAGGTCTTCCATCCACTGATTCACTCCCCAGAGGGCCACAATGGCCAGAGCTGCACTGATCCGAAGCCAGGAGCCAAGTGCTTCTTCCTGTTGTCCCATGTGGGTTCAAGGGTCCAAGCACTTGGGCCATCTTGTACTGCTTTCCCATGCCACAGCAAAGAGCTGGATTGGAAGAGCAGCAGCCAGGACTAGAACCGGCACCCATATGGGATGTTGGCACCACAGGTGGAGGATTAACCTACCGTGCCACAGCACCAGCCTGACACTGGTCATCTTCTAAAATGTAGTGCCTTTGGACAAGTTTCCCAAGGGACCAAATAGTCTTTTAGGCTTCATGCACTGTATCGTCTCTGCTGCAATTACTCAACCCTGCCACTGTCACCAGAATGCAGCCACATGCTACATGCAGGGGACAGGGTATCGCTGTGTTCCGATAAAACTTTATCCACAAAGGCAGCCAGAAGTCAGACCCAGCCCATGAACAGGTTTCGCCAACTCCAAAAACCAGCAGAGGGTTCCAGAATCAAAGTGTCCCTGCTGCCAATGCAGGGCCACTGGACCCAACTCCCCAGGATGGCCCCTCACCCATCAAAGGCCAAAGACCCACTGAACACGTCAGAAAACCAGCATAGCACCACTAGGCAAGCAGAAGGCATGGCTGCTGTGGTCTGAAGGGGACATGGTTTCCCAACTCAATCAGGCATTTAAACAGCACAGTCCCAAGGGAATGGCAGTCCAAGGGTGGGAACTTAGTTATGGTGTTTAGGAGGTAGGCCCAACAAGAGGTTCTCAGGTCACCACAGACTTGCTCTTGGAAGGTCATTCTCAAGAGGGCTGGCTTAAACCCGAGTCAGCCCCGGGTACAGGCTCTGCTTCCTGGCTTGCTCTACGAGATCCTGCCCCCAACCCTGCTCCACACCTTGTCCCTGCCACTTTCATCACAGGCCGAACCAACAGGTCCTCCAGGATCTTGCAGTTGAACCTCCAAAACTGAAGTGAGTCTTTCCAGACAGACACACTCAGGTGGTGACAGGGACAAAAAGCTGACGAGGACAAGCACAGCCACTGAGATCAAGCCTGGTAGGCCTGAGGTGTTTTCACAAGCCAGTAAGTAACCCAGGCTGGCCACTTATTCCCAGTGTGACTGTCCACTCTGTGTGGCAGCCGGGATCACTAGACAGGAGGAAGGAACGGGAGCAAAAGCCTGGAAAGCTGAAGTCTCTTCAATTTGAGTCCTTCAAACAAATGTGTACCAGTTCCCAAGGCAATGAACTCGCAAGCTGTAACATGACAGTTTTCAGCAAGCAGGTCTAGTTTAAGTGAATCAGAACAGTGCCCACTCGAAGGATGGGGTATGATTTTTAAGGCCAAATTTCTAACAAAGCTCAAGTAAGTTTTGTACTGTTTATAACCAGCAGTGAGGAATTCTTAGAAACCATACAAAGCAGGCATGGTATGCCTTTCACTGCACAACATCAAGTATTATGAGTTACAGGAGAACTAATTGAGGCTTTTCTTGGGTGTCTGGTCACTGCTGTTCATGATATATTTTTGATGGAAGGCGGTTAGTTTACCTTCCAAGGAGTCACTGCTTTACACTGGTCTTAAAGGAAGAATTTGAGGACACTTCTCTTAGAACATGAATTCCAGGCCCTTAGCTTTAGTTCTTTACGGTCAGGAATAGCATATGGGCCTAATTATTTGCATGTGCATCTAGCAGGCAACTGTTCAGCTAATTAATATTTTTAAGAGGTCAGCATATTTTGGTGATGGAGTTGTAAACACAAGCCTTATTGTTTTGTCTCAAGGGCAATGTTCTTTGTATACCCAATGCTAATTTTGCAGGCTTCCTCTATTAGAGTAACTGCTCAGTATGAGCTTATACTAACATGACCATAAATTCTCCAGTTGAGCGAAGGCCAAAACCATTATCTCAGAGACCACCACCATATGCTGCCATTGGAAAAGGCCAGAGATCTCAAAAGGCAGGCGAAGCTGTTAGAACCCAGAGGGCAAGTATACGGTCACAAAAGCAGTTTGCTGGCATCATAGATTTGTTCCAGGCGGAAAACTCAATGCATAGGCCAGGGCCCCAAGGGTCTCCACCCCTTGTCTTTCACAGCCCGTAATTCTACCCGGAGCCCTCCACTTCCTCGGTCCCATCATCTCCAGAACGGCTCTGTGAAACTTAAGTTGCTCCTGGAAACCACCAACCACCAACCACATGCGTGTGCAGCCACACACACAGCCTCCTGGCAAAGCACACAATGCCTAAAACCCAAGCCAGGTTCGTGTATGAATGCAGCTGAGGATGTCAGCACTTCAAGTTCTGTAGTGCGAGGCAGTCGACAGTCAGAAGCAGCGAGGCGGCGGCCAGAGTAAGAAATCCCAGGAGTGGGGAGGAAGACAGAGACCCCAGGGCCAATGTCATCTCCTTCACCTGCATCTTCCTGATCGGGGCAGACCACCCCCAGCGACACCATGCCTGTATCACTGGGGCTCGCTCTCCTTGGGGTTTGAGTTTTAAGACTATTCAGAAGGCCGGCACTGCGGCTCAATAGGTTAATCCTCCGCCTTGTGGCACCGGCACCCAGGGTTCTAGTCCCGGTCAGGGCACCAGATTCTGTCCTGGACGCTCCTCTTCCAGGCCAGCTCTCTGCTGTGGCCCGGGAAGGCAGTGGAGGATGGCCCAAGTCCTTGGGCCCTGTACCCACATGGGAGACCAGGAGAAGCACCTGGCTCCTGGCTTCAGATCAGTGCGGCCACTGGAGGGGTGAACCAACGGCAAAGGAAGACCTTTCTGTCTCACTGTCCACTCTGCCTGTCAAAAAAAAAAAAAAAAAAAGACTATTCAAAGGACACCTGGCACATAACCAACAGAGGCACTCAACCAAAACAACCAGGTGCTACCGGGGTCTTGAGAATGTTCATGGGAAAGGGAAAAAGATAAAGCACATTTTCCATGAACTTTGTGAAGGTCCCTTGTTATCTTTATTGTAATTTATTTTGTTGCATAAAATAAGGGGTTATATTTAGAACTATATAATCAGAAGGACTTGAGAATTTCTATCTCCATCAACATCTTATCAGTGTCCATATCCCCAGAAATAATTATTTTTTAAGACAGAGGTAGAGAGAGAGAGAGAGAGAGAGAGAGACAGACAGACAGAGGTCTTCCACCCACTGGTTCACTCCCCAAATGGCCACGACGGCCGGAGCCACGCTGATCCGAAACCAGGAGCTGCTTCCAGGTCTTCCATGCAGGTGCAAGGGCCCAAGGACTTGGGCCATCATCTACTGCTATCCCAGGCCATAGCAGAGAGCTGGATTGGAAGAGGAGCAGCCAGGACTAGAACTGGTACCCATATGGGATGCCTGCGCTTCAGGCTTTAACCTGCTGTGTCATAGCGCTGGCCCCAGTTATTTTATCTTCACTTAGAAGACAAATAGACACACAGTTCTTTCACTGGCTGGTTCACATCCCAAATACCTGCAACAGCTGTGGCCAGCCTGAAGCCAGGAACACCATCGGGGTCTCCACATGGGTGGCAGGGACCCACTTATTGAGCCGCTACCTCCTGCCTCCCAGGTTGCACAATAGCCAAGAAGTTGGATTGGAATAGGAGTGCAGGCTCCAGTGCAGGCACTCTGATAAGGGGATGTGGGCATCCCAAGCAGCATCTTAATGGCTGCACAGAACTCCCACTCCCGTAAGTCATCTCTAAGAACAGAAAGGAAAAGCAATCTGAGCCAGTGCACAGCACATGTTCTCTGCACAGCTTCCACACATGGTACACAGCTGTCTGGGGGGGGGGGGGGTCACGAAATAATCAAAGTCATCAGCCCTTCTTAGAGAAAGGCTCTGTAAATACTGAGCATTGTGTTACCAGAGAGATTTTACAAGGAAATAGGGCCTCCCACACTGAAGTTGGGGGACATTCCATACGTGTTCAATACGTTAGGAATTTACATGATTTTTGTCTTGTTTTATAAGAACCAACGAAGTATGAAAAACACTGCTACTTCCAACAGCACAGATGCCAACCCACCAAATTATCCCAGAAGTGGGGCTTTATGCCTTCTCTCAGGCACCACAAAGGTGGGGAAGTGGCCAGGTAGAGACCTAGCCCTAGGATTTAAGGGTTTATAAACAAGTGACTTCGATGTACTTCGAACATTTTTTTTTTCACTGCATGAAACACCAAAAGAGAAGTCACGAAAGAGACTGCATCAAGTCTATCTAGCCAGGACACGCCTGAACACATCAGGATTGCTACAGCTCCTGGGTCCCCGGCGTACAGAGCCAGATCTGGTCCCAGTGTCCACAGACACGTAAGTGCGTCATAGGTGAGTGGAGGAAATCAAAGTCCATCCTGAGTGGACTGAAGCAGAGACTCTTCCCAGCCAGAAACAAGCCGCAGGATCAACACTTGAAAAGGTGCTCCTGGACCATGGCCTGCTCACCTGTAGAATGAGGCGGTCTACACAGTGGGACTCGGAGGTGCCTCCGGTTCCAAGTTTGTGTCACCGAGTTCTGCATCCCCTACTCCTGCCTGCACGTTGTCATCCCCTTCACTCCTGTCATCCCCTTCACTCCTCGGCTGCGTCCTCAAGGGCCCGGTGATAATGTCAGAGGCCACCCCTCCTTCAGTTGCATCCTCCAGGGCCTGGTCATAAGAGGCCACGCCTCCTTCAGCTGCATCCTCCAGGGCCTGGTCATAAGAGGCCACGCCTCCTCCTCCAGGCATGCGCTTCAGCGGCTGCTCCAGCACTCACAGCGTCGCCCAGAGGCAGGCTGCTGTTTCCCAGTGCTGACCAGAGCAGCTCAGTCTCTCCCCAGGCACAGCCAGCATTAGGCTCCCAAGGCAGCCACTGACTGTCCAGCCCACCTTGGTGGGCAAACCCAACGCCAATGTCATTCAAATGCAGACTTAGAGCCCACATCTCCCTGCTCTGCATGGCTCTCAGCTGGACTCACAGGATAAACAGGAGCTCAGTACTTCACTCTCAGTGGACACAGCCCAGTTCCCAGATACATAGCTTATTGGCCTTTTCAAACTCTTCCCTTGCTGACACTCTGGGTCTGTCTGCACACAGGGCAGAGGCTTTTTGGGCCTGGGGCATCGGAACTATTGGAAGCACACTGCATGGATACCACCCACCTTCTCAGCTCTTGCGTTGCTCTTGGCGTGTTCTGCTAACCGCTTTCTTCACAGGGGATTTCACGTGCAGTCATTTCCACCTGTGTCCAAGTTTCTGTTTCCATTTTCTGCTTCTAACAAGAAAACCCAATTTCTCAAAGATTCTAGGAAGTAACACAAAAGTACCTCATAAATGCTTAGAAAAATTGATTCATGCAAGTCATTAGCTGGAACTCTTTCCCTCCTCGTTGGAGAGTAACTTTGTAATTCCGTGGCCAAGAGGTCAACCACAGATTTACAGATCCCCCTTTTTGCCCAGACATCCCGACACCTGGCAGACTTTAGGGCTAAGGACAAAGGCATAAATACATTTGTGATTTTTTTTCCTCTTGTGACCATGCAGTGACCATGGATTGGGATTTTTGATGTGTATGTTTTCCTTCTCTGCTTCACCAAAGCTATTTTCCCTGGAGATGTTCCAACAATATACTGCTAACGTACTTCCAATGTGGAATTCCTCTGGAAAATTTTGCAACTTAAGAAAACATCTCAGCCATCGTGCAGGCGTCTCTGTGGACCTGCAGACTGGAGACCAGAAACACAGTAAATATTTTTGTTCTAGGTCAAAAGGAGCTTGATGATTTGTGCAACTGAGCTTATTTGTTTACAATGATTTACTGAGAAACTTAGGACACCGTTCACAGGCATTTGGCTCTGGAGTTAAGGATCTAGAGACTCCGAGGTACACAGCACCCGGCTAGCTCAGTAAGTATTTGTTGAACAAAGCGTCAAGGCTCGTACTCATGAGCCGACTGCTCTGACGCAAGACATTAAATTCTTGGCATCCTGATTTCCACAGTTGAAGTGGAGCTACTACAAATGCATTCTCTTTGTGCAGGCACTTGGATCCTGTAAGGTCAGTATGAACGCAGTATTACTGATCATTAGGCATGGCTCTTGGGGAGCACACAGGGTGAAGATCCAGAAATTCTTGAAAGCCCCCGATCACAGATCACAGCATCTTCCTCCATCAGTCGACAGACAGCCTTGTTTTGTTTAAGAACCCCAGCACCTTAAGGGTAGGCAGATGCTGATTCGTGCACATTGAGGTTTCAGGCCAGCTTTCTTGAGCTCTCCTACAAACCTCCTGTCAGGCACAGCACAGCCTTCCCGCACTGAGCAACGAAGCTGCACTTCAGCACTACACTTGGTCCACTGTAAACAGTGAAATCACCAACCAAAAACTCTAAAAACCATGGAGCTACAGAGTGCAAGAAGGGTAGCACTTGATCATCACAAAGCTGAACTGAGACGTGTCACCTTCAGCTGGACATATACAGCTGGGACTCCGTTGTCCCAGGTTTTCACAGCTCCGCACATGTCCTCAAATGACTGAGCACCGTGCCCGTTGATTTGGGAGTTACACAGAACTTTAGGAAGCAGGCAAGTTTGCAAATTTAACTCAGGGAAGGGACACTAAAGTGCTTTACACATTCTAGAACTCTGCACAAATATAGGCTTCTATCACTAAGGTAGGCAGTAGCAAAATGAAAGCTTCAAGTTCAGTGTGTTTAATTTCTTAAAAATGACCAACTTTAAAACAATCTGCTGGGTATTTTTCAGTGCCAGACATGAGCCTTGGTGCCAGGGATACTAAGGAGGGTAAGAAAATTGTTCTCCAGAGTCGGCGAACTCAAAAGGCTTCCATAGCCTTGGCAACTCATGACTAGAGCCTAGGGAGATTACTGCTGCCATAAACAAGAGTGTCAAATTGTTAAGTCAACAACAGGAGTCACTGTGTACTTCCTTCTCATGTGGGATCGGTCCTTAATGTGTTGTCCAATGTGAAGTAATGCTATAACTAGTACTCAAACAGTATTTTACACTTTGTGTTTCTGTATGGGTGCAAACTGATGAAATCTTTACTTAATATATACTAAATCGATCTTCTGTATATAAAGATAATTGAAAATGAATCTTGATGTGAATGGAATGGGAGAGGGAGCGGGAGATGGGAGGGGTGCAAGTGGGAGGGAAGTTATGGGGGGGAGAAGCCACTGTAATCCATAAACTGTACTTTGGAAATTTATATTTACTAAATAAAAAAATCATTCTCCAGTCATGAAGAGGACTTTTAGTGAGAGGGTGGCGTGTTCTCTGCAGTGGTCACGAAAAGGTGCACGGAGGAGGTGACACTGGAGTTGAGTGGCGAGGATGAGGGTTGGGATCTGCTAGCATAGTGGGAAGAGCACCCCAGAGGAACAGGGAGTGGATGGCTGTCCTGATGGGCCTGGAGTTTGGTCGCTTGTTAGTATAATGATTACAGTGCCCCTTTATTTGCAGAAGTCTCCCGGTTTGTATAGCAAATTCCTCAACGACACGGCCGAGTTCCGAGAGGTTGGGTCTTGGGAAGAGAGGAGGGAGGAGATGGAGGTGGAGTTAGGGAATGATGCTGGTAGAAGTCCAACCTAAGACATCCCTGTGCAACGGGAGCTGAGCAGAGCCAGGTCTGTTCAGTGCAGTTCTGAGAAGACGTGACTGCCACCACCAGGGAGACTCAGAGGGAACCGTGAGACATGGAGACCAGTGGGTTTTATTTAGGGCATGATATGCGAGTGGCAACAGGGATGGACAGAAGACACCCAGTTCATGGGACTTTCAGGAGACAGAAGAGCCAAGATTTGGTTATCAATTACATGAACATGAGGCACCAACGCAGGGAAGAAATGGGTCATTCCCATGATTCCAGACAGGGAGCCTGGGAAGCTGGTGGTCAGGTCAATAACCAAGACCTACAACACAGGTACAGCAGTGGAACCAAGCTCTGCTTTGGATGTGCTACTCTGCCCCTACTGGCTGCTGCAAGAATTTCCATGCATGGGGTGGTGTCTAGACCAGATTCCTCAGTTCCGGAGGCAGGGAAGTCTGAGGCCAGGGTGCCAGCACGCCTGGGCTTTTTGGGAGCTCTTCCAGGTTGCAGACTGCGACTTCCTCCTGCATCCTCACTTGCTAGGATGACAAGGCAGCTCCCTAGAGTCTTTCACATGGGCATTGGTCTCAGTCATCCCCATTACCTTCCAAGGCTCAACCTCCCGACACCTTCACCTTGAGGGCACAGATACTCGGAGCACAGCAAGGCTTCCCCAAGACACAAGTATAGCAGGCAACTGTGGCTTCAGAGAAGGCAAAGCACAGCCCATGTGCAATTGGCAGTGAAGGGTAAAGCAAATGAAAACAGATCACTTCAGTGGGGGCACAGACTGGGAGTAGACTCCCCACTGTAACAACCCTGAGCTAAACTCACTCGCTGTAAGATGGGCCCAGTAAATACCCAGTTCTAAGTAACACACAACCACAACTTCAATGCAAGTCTTCTAGCCACCTCTACTCCCAGCCCTTTAAAATAGGTGTCAGCACCAAGTACATCACCTTGTTTAAGGGCTACAGAGCCACTCCTGATCTGGAGGGCACCCACAGTTGACAGGTGAGCCAAGGAAGAAACACATGGTGGAGGGCGGCTTCCTTCCATCTCTTCCCATTGGCTTCCTCACTTGGAAAAGGCTTTCTTTCTGTGAATCCAGTAGCAAGAGGCAGGCTTCACGTTCAGGTCTCGTGCTTTCCTCATCGTTTGTGCGGGAGCAATTGTACACAAAAGCCGAAGCTGGGACACATATCACCAGGCATTCCTCCCAGTGCACAAGTGACCACCTGAAAACCCAGGCCCGCTCTGAAGAGGCCCAGCTGTGCCCCCATCAGTGACAGCGGCGCCCCCGGGACAGGGGCTCACTCCGAAGAACTCAGGCAAAAACCTGTTCATGAGCCAATAACTATTTTCAGGTGATAGGGAACATCCACTTTCAACATTTCAGACCCAATTATGGCAGATGACAGGTTGACTTCCACTCATTAGCATAAGAGGCCCCCATTGGTTAACAGAAACCACATCATGCATTAATTATTGGTGCTTGAGAGAGGAAGGAACCCAAAGAAATTTATCATCCTATTTTAAGAAGTGCTGGATAATCAGCGCTGAGCTTACTTGATGAAGCCATCCGATGTGAAAATTCTGCAAGTAGTAGGGGTATACACATCTTTTTAACCAACTGGCAATGCTACTATTTTATATATCCAACTGCAGCACATAAAATGCTCAGGAAAACATTTGGGTGCCACTTTGATGGATGTACAAAAAAAGTTTGCTTTTCTTCTGAATACAAGACACAGCTAATCTCTAACATCCAGAAGCATTTGACACAAGAATAGCACTTGTAGATCGGAGCTGATGTGCACAGCCGGAGCCAAGCACTTCCTGGATAGGTGTTTCCTCTGGAAAGCCTATTTCTCACTAGGAGCAAGAGCACAAGTGGCTCCAGTGAGCATGTCTGCACGGCAGCCCTAACTGTCCACAAGGACACTGATGGGGCGGCGACTTCTCAGAGCACACAGCCCAGACCAACCTGTCATGCTAGAGGAAGCAAGCTGGGGGAGCAACGCCACCCTGGTAGACTGCTGGGCGCATGGAAGCCAGAAGGCAGTCAGCCCAGTCAGCAGTGGGGCCCAGGATCCAGCACCGAAACGGTAGGAGAGGCAGAGAAAGATCAGCACAACAGAGACCAAGACAGACACCATCAACCTATCACCAGAAGCCAGAACTGCTGGCGCTGAACAAGTGCTTCCTTAAAGCTGGATAAAAATTCAGGTAGTACATACAGAGAGCATGTTCCTTCTAACACTGCATTTCAAATAAATCTCTTTAAAAAATCGAGAGAACAGGAAGCCAACAAGTGGTAGCCCTGGGATTTCTGATGCCATATTCGTTTGCCCATCTGCTAGGCTGTTCCAAAGTGAACAACGTTGGCTTCAGATGATGTTTTCCCTCTTGTGTTTTGGGTGTCAACAGCCCAGAGCTGATGTGATGGACGTCCACCCTTGCTTCTCTATCTTCAACATGTGCTAAAGCCACCATACCACATCTGTGTCTGACAGCAGGAAAAGGGGAGGGGATAGAAGGGCACGTTCCTTTTAAAATGGCAAGACCCTGAGAGCATTAAGTTATAATATGTGAATTAATTTTTTATACCATAGAGAAATGGACACTTTCACAACAGTGGTTTCCATCAATATATAAATGGTATAACTTCTTCCCTCTTCAGAGGAGGGGAGGGAATAAGCTAGTGGGGTAGCCAATATGAGAAGAGACATGGGGTCAGGCAATAGAGCACCACGGACGAGGCTGGGGATGTTACCAGCCTCCCTCATAATTCAGACCACCTCATTGTCACCCATGTGTGTGCCCAATGACAAGAAGATCTGCATCTTCAACTCTGTGGATCAACCTCCACATGAACATTACTTCTGTAGGCCTGTGTATCTCTCCCTTTGTAAGCAGCTCTCATGTACTACCAAATACTCTGCCATCCTACAACCATCTTTCTTCATCCTATCACCCCTGCTCCACAAGATATTTTACAAAGTCATCAAAATCCAAACCCAAGAGTGGCTTCAAAGTGATGCCACAGTTTGGTCTCCTAGCACAGCTCTGCAGAGGGCAGCTGAGCGGCACGTTTTAACGATACTGGGGAAGACCTCTCATTTCAATCACACCGAGGCTGGGGAAGGATGGGGCAGTGTTGACAGGTCTTGAACACTAGAAGAGCAGTTCAAGTATCTTGGGATAGTCAATGACTGGTGGAAGGAAGGTCCCAGAGGGGGAAGTCAGAGTATGTAGGTTTCATGAGTGGTATTTCCAGAACTAGCAGCTGTGCAAGACTGGAAGGAGTAGGAAGAGATAAGGCAGGGTGGGTGATTACTCTGATCAGCTGTGTGAAGTGAGGGATGAGGTGACACAGCCTGACCAGGAGTGGTGAAGGAAGACATGCTCCAGGGCTGTTAGGAGGCGTTTGATAAAGGAAAGGACCACAGGAAAGTCAGACAGGGATCAGCATGCACGCTGGACAGCAGGCTTCACGAGCCAGGAAATGATGATCCCCACAGTAATAAGGAGGCCGGCCCAGCACTAGTGTGGAGGAACAAAGAATTCAGTTTATAAAGTGCAAAACCCACACAAGACTAGAAAGGATGGAACTAACAAGCAAGGAATTTTGCCAGGCAAGTGGAGTCTGACTTTCATCCACTTGAAGTTCTGTGAGTAACATTGTACAATCAGATTAGAATGGAGGGGCAGGGCTTGAAACTATGATATAGAAATTTTTTTTTATTTTTATTTTTTGACAGGCAGAGTGGACAGTGAGAGAGAAAGGTCTTCCCCTGCCGTTGGTTCACCCTCCAATGGCCGCCGCGCTGTGGCCAGCGCACCGTGCCAATCCGATGGCAGAAGCCAGGTACTTCTCCTGGTCTCCCATGGGGTGCAGGGCCCAAGGACCCGGGCCATCCTCCACTGCACTTCCTGGCCACAGCAGAGAGCTGGCCTGGAAGAGGGGCAACCGGGACAGAATCCGGCACCCCAAACGGGACCAGAACCCAGTGTGCCGGCACCGCTAGGTGGAGGATTAGCCTAGTGAGCCACGGCACCGGCCAATATATAGAAATAAAGACATAGTCCACCAGTGGTTGGAGTGGCTATATTGAAGGTAGTTAGCTCCACGGCACCAGCGGTGAGGAGAAAAACAAAAAACAAAAAACAAAGCTGTCACGTGAGGGTCTGTGGCTCACCGGGGTGGCATGGAGACCCTCAAAGTCAGCTATGCTGGCTTATCTGCAGTGGTGGCTGCACACCACCCTCCCATGCCTGTGCCCAGGACGCCCATCCTCAAATCTGGAATGGCCTGGTCACTTGCTTCAGCCAACAAAGTGCCCTTTGCTAGGTCTAGTCTTCACTCACCTGGGCCTTTAAGTCTACCTCTGACCACCTCCATCTCTGTCTCCAGGAAAGGAAGCTACCCTGGACTACTGACTGACAAGGGACCAGGTGGACAGGCACTAGCTGGAGAACTGGGGAACTAAGGCTCCAGACACATGAAGGAAGGCCATCTTGATTCCTCTAGTCCTGGCTGGGCCACTCCAGCCAACACCACCAGGAACATAGCCGAACCATCCCCATGGAGCCCTGCTCCAGGTGTAAACCCACAGGGCTGTGAGCATGAAAATAACTGTTGCTTTAAGCCAGTAGGTATTGGGGTGGTCTGTTGTGCTCCAGTAGATGACTAATACAGGAACAAACGTATTGAAAATGACTAAGAAATGAATAAGGAACAAACTATTAAACTCAACTGGAAATGACTCCACTATGGTTCAACCACTTACAAGCTATGTCCTTTTGAGCAAGTTGGGGACAAACTTAAGCCTTTATCACATGACCTGTTAAATGAAGATTAAAAGTAATTTATGATTGCCTAAGGATCAAAAAACATACACTGCTTAACAGTGCTTGGAACTTAGTGAGTATTCAATACCCACTACTTATTACTAAAACAAGGTCAATAAGAACATTTGAGCACAGATGTTAGTTTATTGTGTGCTTATTTGGCCCTATCTGGAAAAATTTAACAAGCACCATCTCTTCTGCCATTATACAATATTTGCGTTTAAGAAATCTTGTGTAATCAACAACATACAACTAGTCTCATAGGAAAAAGGGGTTTGTGTGTACAAAGTCTGATTTACAATAAAAGTACTTTAAAATAGTAATGTAATAAATGGCTTTTAGCTATAAAACCTAAACATCCCTAGGCAAACCCACCATTTAATCATAACCAGGTTTTATTCAAAACACTTTTCACTTTCTGTCTCCACCAACATCACTCGGGTTTTCCTGTACGAAATTCTTATGGCTTCTTATAAAGCACAAGTAGAAAACCAAAATAAATTGTAGCTTGCGTCAAAGAGTTAAGTGGAGGAACCCAAAGCCAACCAGTGAACTGCAAGAAATGTCACCAACCATTCGTCCTATAAGCAGATGACAAATGCTTCATTACCAACAGTAAAGCTAGGATACAAATGGTGTTTTTTTAAGATTTTATTTATTTGAAAGAATCACAGAGAGAGGTAGAGACAGAGAGGTCTTCCATTTGCTGGTTCACTCCCTAGATGGCCACAATGGCCGGAGCTGCATCAATCCAAAGTCAGGAGCCAGGAGCTTCTTCGAGGTCTCCCACATGGGTGCAGGGGCCCAAGGACTTGGACCATCTTCCACTGTTATACCAGGCCATAGCAGAGAGCTCAATCGGAAGAGCAGCAGCCTGGACTAGAACCAGTGCCCATATGGGATGCCAGCACTTTAGGACAGGGCTTTAACCCACTGTGCCATAGCGCCAGCCCCTAAAAATGGTGTTTCTTAATCTGCACTGTATACAAATGTGTGACATGGAAAATTATTCTGCAGAAGAAATTTCTGGGCTGAATCCTAACCCTAAATAAACTTAATTAACGTACCTTCTTTACCAATGAAATGTTCAATGATGGGCCGCATGGAGCTACAGGCAGGAAAACCCAGGTAGTGAGAACTAAGCCCACAGCAACCTTGCCTATTTCTCACGTGGGCTTGCCGAACTATTATCAAGCTTTTTGCTCCTTAGAGCAAGCTCTGTGGAACAGCCTAAGTAGACAGCTCCCACAGGAAAATGTTTCCACAAAGCTGGAGAAAATACCTTCCTGTCTCAACTCCATTCTCTTTAGGATCCTCAGGGATTATGAACACGTAAGCATTACTCAGTGTGAGGAAAGCCCCACACAGCATTCAGAAAGTAGACAAACTTACATGGAGAGCAGAGACAGCTGGCCCCTCCAGAGTTAAGAGGCAGTGACTGAACAGGAGTGTAAGGAAGGTTCAGATGTTCTCAAAACACCATCTGGGGCCTGCGCTGTGGCTCACTAGGCTAATCCTCCGCCTTGCGCTGCCGGTACACCAGGTTCTAGTCCCGGTCGGGGCACCGGATTCTGTCCCGGTTGCCCCTCTTCCAGGCCAGCTCTCTGCTGTGGCCAGGAAGTGCAGTGGAGGATGGCCCAAGTGCTTGGGCCCTGCACCCCATGGGAGACCAGGAGAAGCACCTGGCTCCTGCCTTCAGATCAGCCCGGTGTACCAGCCACAGTGCACCAGCTGTGGCGGCCTTTGGAGGGTGAACCAACAGCAAAGGAAGACCTTTCTGTCTTTCTCTCACTGTCCACTCTGTAAAAAAAAAAAAACCACCATCTGGGAGCCTAACACACTCCTCACTAGAAGGTAATGCTGGAGGAAGTGCACCAGACCCAGGACGATTTGGAAAGAATCCACAGTGAAGTCTGCAACTACAGTAGCAGGATCTCCAAGACGCTCAACAGAAGTAGAGAAAGCGCCGGGATCTATCAGCAGTATTTGGTCAGGACAAGTAAGAGAAGTCACAAATGAGAACCAAGAGGTACACCTGCCATGCAGGGAATCTGCCAACGCAGGCAGTGGCTTCGGCAGCAGTAGCAACCGTCAGATACCATCCAGCACCTACCTCAAGGAGCCCGTAAGTCAGCCTTAGCCAGCTGTGCTTGGCAGGCCAGCTGTGGTCTATATTTGAACATCACTGTAAGAGAAGTTCCTACGGCATCTGCCATGCCTGTTAGCGGATGATCTTCACTACATTGTACAACCCCACTTGGGTCAAAGTTCTCTTTGGTCCTTGCTTTCTTTACCATATGGACCTGTTTAACCCAATAACCTGGTATTTCCCCTGGATGCTAGGAAGCACAGGGCCAAATGGCTCACACCTGCAGCCAGTCTGTGGCTTTCGACGTCCTCAGCCTTGATCCTGGCTCTATGAAGGTCCCTGCCTTATTCTTCTCCCCCTCCCCTTTGTGTGACAATATCATGTATTTATGTGTCATAAACATGGACACTGAAAACGCCCCATCCCTGGTCATGAAATCATCACACCAAAAGGCAAGCAAGCGTGTGGATGACAGGTGACTGCTGAATCCGCTTCTCCCACTGAGGCCTAGAAAGCAATAGCAACAGCAATATAAGCAAGCTTCTTCGATCTGTAGCAGTAAAAACCAGCAGAGAAAGACATTAAGTTGGCAAATGGTTGCCCCTGCAAGGATAAGATGCTCTGGGGGCCTGGTGTCTTTCCACTAGAGACTCCAACCTCTGTCAATGCTAAAAACGGAAGATATTAAAGGCACACAGTAAGTCTTAACTCTGTATAAATACTGCATATACACAGGATATCAGAGTCTTTTTAAAAGACATTGATATCTTCAGAATAGTTATGTAGACTTTTTTAAATTTTGTCTGACAGGTAGAAAAAGATGGTCCCTCTATTGGTTCACTACTCCCCAAATACCTCTAATGACATTGTGAGGCCAGGCCACAGCCAGGATCCTGAACACAATACAAGTCTCCCACACAGGTGGCAGGGACCCAACCACTCTGCCTCCTGGGGTGCACATTAGCAGGAAGTTGGAATCAGGAGCAGAGCTTGGAACAGAGCCCAGACACTCTGATCCAGATGAGGGTGTCGCAAGCAGCATGTTAACTGCTATCACAGAAGCTAATGCTTCGTGTACTAATGAATCCAGCTTTGATACAAGTAGATGGACAATAAATGCCTGTTCAGTTCCGTTTCAGAGGATCCTACATATAAATGCCAAGTATAAAAACACAGTGTTAGGTTCCCTGTAGAAGCTATGTTTCCACCTGATGAGAATGTACTATTCACACCACGGCATGATCTTTGGGGTCAAACATGCAGAACAGCCTTTGAGATTAAGTAATCTTAAGTCAGTCTTTTAGCAACTAAGACAATGAACTGTCCTCCCAGGGATTTGCTGTTACACACAGGGCCCAGTGTGCTGTTCGGAGTGATAGGTCAGTACTGAAGCAAGACACTCATTAGGATGGCAAAGCAATCATCGGTGAGGACAGAAGTGCCATTCATCCACGACTTGCAAGAACTACAAGACAACAGATTTTCTCTAAGGAGAAAGTATTTTTTGTTTGTTTTTGGGGGACAGGCAGAGTTAGAGACAGAGAGAAAGGTCTTCCTTCCATTGGTTCACTCCACAAATGGCTGCTACGGCCAGTGCGCTGTGCTGATCCAAAGCCAGGAGCTTCCTCCTGGTCTCCCATGTGGGTGCAGGGCCCAAGGACTTGGGCCATCCTCCACTGCCTTCCCGGGCCACCAGCAGAGAGCTAGACTGGAAGAGGAGCAACCAGGACAGAATCCGGTGCCCCAACTGGGACTAGAACCCAGGGTACTGGCGCCGCAGGTGGAAGATTAGCCTAGTGAGCCATGGTGCTGGCAGAGAAAGTGTTTTTAAGAAGTGCTTCCGTTCACTTAGGAAAGTCCACATTTCTTAGAGATGACAACTGACTGGAATACAGGGCGCTTCAAATTTCATGGAGAAATGAAGTTACAGTTTGGTGCCAGGACTTTTCACCATGTGGAAGATGCATACTTACTTCAAGTAAGTTTGCACCAAAACAAGCTCATTTTAATTCCATTTTCCCAATTTTTTTTTTTGAAGTCCCTTCATGTAGTGGTAAAATGACATGCCTGGGGTTTGCTTTAGAACACTTTAGCAGAGAATAAAAGGGACAGATACAGCAAATGTGCAAGAATGCTGTTAACCAAATCTTCATGATAAATTTGTGAGAATTCATTGTATTTCCCTTAGTTCCATTTCATCATGAAAAGCTATACTGACAGCATATGGTCAGCTTGTCTCCTCCCTCCTAAGAATTTATGTTGAGACACGTGAAAGACGGTGAAAAAGTAAGTCAGAAATTCACTTTCTCTTGCATCAGATTACAAGTGCAATCTAGTTACAACACCTCGGAAGCAGCACGGATCCACAGGCAGATAAGGCTGCCTCCCAAGGGACAGAAAGTACAGGCGTCTGCCTCATGTGCAGCCCAGTGATTAAACGCAAAACCCAAGTGGGCTACCTTTGTGTCCCACGGCCTGACCGGAAAAGAATGAACAAAACCAGTCAGATAGCCACCTGGGTAAGGCAAGAGATGCCTCCGCCCTGTATGCAGGTAGGAGAAAGCTGGTCTATTGTCACTTTCCTTTCCACTTTGTTAGCATGAGTCTGCTCAAGGGAAAGTCCCCTTCTCCGGTTTAACAGGGGAAAAAGAGGCTGTAGGACCAGAGCTCTCCCCTAGAAGAGCAAACCAACCCTTCACTCTCCATTCCTGTTTTAGGGTACAGCTCCTCCCCAGAGCAGAACAGTGGAAGCACAGGGGCCCTCCACGCTCTGCAGAGTCCAGGCTCCCAGGCTCCCATTGTATGCACTGGCTGTAGGCAAATGCTGCTTTCAGCCCCAGCATCTTTTCCTTCCAATAACTGCAAGGAAATGTCAATGGCACTCAAGAGGTTCTGAATGCTGCTCACGGGTGGCCTCCTGCTTTTCAGGCTCAGTAGAGATGCTCCTGAGTGTCCCCCAGTCAAGATGCTGGCCCTGGCTGCGGACGGAGCAGCCTGCTGCTGGCTCCGCTCCCCACGAGCCTGGTTGTAATCAGATTGATTGTCAGACCTGCAAGGAAGCCCCATGCCCCTCAACCCATGGAGGAGATTAAGAGGCAGCCACACAATGAAATGCCCTGCTGTGACAGAATCAGCACACTGTAAAAATGAGTTAGCACCTTCCGTGACTGATCAGGACCCCTCACTCTTAAGTGAAAAAGCAATGCAGAACCCAGGGCTGTGACCATCAGTTAAGACTATCTGTATGTGCAGAAGAAAGGGAAAAAGTAGCCCTACTCCTCAACAGTCATTATCCTGGAGGCATGAGATTATGGAGGGTCCTCCAGTCTCAGTCACACGTTGCTATGACAAACATGCAAGGAATCAACGCTGCATCACATAAAGGGTCAAGTTCTAGAGGTTAAGTGTCTAACTTCCTTTGTGTCTCCTTCCTCCTGGAACCTTCGAGGTGGAGACCTGAACTTTAGTTTTAAGTTACTGAGTAAGGCCTTGGTCCTCCTCATCACGAGCCCGTAACATCCATTCTCACAGGTGGATATGGTAGGAAAAGCCAAGGTCCTTTCTTTGTACACTCTCCTAAAGAGAAAGGGACTCTGCCTTTGGGAGCCAGGCCCCTTAACTGTAGGGTCACAGGGGCTGTGGAGAAGCCTCATCCGTTCAAAGATTAGGGAGTTAGGTACAGTCCCAGGGCCGAGCGCCACGAAATACATGCAGATGTCCCCTGCAAGGTCCCCACCCATGGGAGCACCCAGCACGTCTCTCAGGACCAGCCTGCCACCAGCCAAGCTGTGTACGTGCACAAGGAAGACACACGCTAAGATCCCAGGAGTCATTGCAAAGGCTGGACACTGGGATACTCTCTCCTCCTTTCTAAAAGATCAAGAAGGACTTGAAGAGGCAGGACTTCGACATGCGGCATAAGCAGAGGCACGTGGCTGAGCACCACCAGTGGTGTGGCCCACGCTAGGGCATCCCAGGCTGTGCACACTCCCCCAGCAGTGTCTGCCCACAAACAAGTGGACTCATGTGTGCCAAAACCTCAGGCCCCACCCCCCCGCCCCATGCCGCTGGGCAGCAGCAGCTGACCTGCAACAGCCCCCAGGGCCAGGGAGCTCCAGTCTTAAGCACCTGTTCTTATTTTTTTTTGTTTGACAGGCAGAGTGGACAGTGAGAGAGAGAGACAGAGAGAAAGGTCTTCCTTTTGCCGTTGGTTCACCCTCCAATGGCCGCCACGGCGCACCGCGCTGATCCGATGGCAGGAACCAGGTGCTTCTCCTGGTCTCCCATGGGGTGCAGGGCCCAAGCACTTGGGCCATCCTCCACTGCACTCCCAGGCCACAGCAGAGAGCTGGCCTGGAAGAGGGGCAACCGGGACAGAATCCGGCGCCCCGACCAGGACTAGAACCCGGTGTGCTGGCGCCGCAGGCGGAGGATTAGCCTAGTGAGCCAATGCGCCAGCCTCTTATTGATCTTAATAGTCTCCATTATTTATAACTTACAGGTCTCAGTGGAAACACGATTGTCAAATATAGGGGTAGGCAGGGGAGTTGTCTGGGAAAGGACCCATGGGAAGCAGCAAGGTCAGAGATGCCAATCACCAGGAGTCTACCTGTACCAGTTCACACCTTCAATTTAAGGATTTATTTATTAACAGGCAGGGTGACGGAGGAAGACAGAGAAAGATCCTTCATCTGCTAATTCACTCCCCAGATAGTTCCAACAGCATGTGCTAGGCCTGGATGAAACAAGAAGCCTGGAAACCTATCTGGGTCTTATTTGTGGGTGACAGGGCCCCACGTACTTGGGCGATCTTCCACTGCCTTCCCAGGTGCATTAGCAGGGAGCTGGATTGGAAGCTAAACAGCCAAGACTCGAATCAGTGCTCTGATGAGAGATGCCAGCATTACAAGTGGCGGCTTAACCTGCAGTACCTTAACACCAACCCCTCATCATGCCTTTAAGAAAAAAAGATTTGAAAGGCAGAGGCAGAAAGAGAAAGGTCTTCTGTCTGCTGGTTCACTCCCCAGATAGCCGCAATGGCCAGAGTTGTGCCAATCTGAAGCCAGGAGCTTCTTCTGGGTCTTCCATGCAGATGCAGGGGCCCAAGTACTTGGACCATCTTCCACTGCTTTCCTAGGCCACAGCAGAGGGTAGGATCAGAAGTGGAGCAGCTGGGACTCGAACCAGCATCCAAATGGGATGCCAGCACTGCAGGCGGTGGCCTCACCCACTATGCCACAGCAGCAGCCCCCATCTCATGTCTTTAAACATCCACTCCTGTGATATCCTGTCGGAGGGCACCACACTCAGGTCACATATGATCCCCTTCACATCTTGCCAAATTCAAAGAAATCCCTAGTTAAGAACCTCTCTATATAATATAGAATTGCATGCCCTTCACTTTTTAGTTTATAATCATTTCCACTTCTATGACTTGGTCAGTATAATTGTGATTCTACCATTCAAAGGATGCAACTACATCTAACTATGCACTATAGGCATATTTGAAGGCCTACCTAGTTTAAGAACACATGGACTCAAGTTATAACCACCCAAACCATAGAATGCCATTTCCAGGGAACTCAAACCCCCAAGGAGTCTTGTGTTTGCAGAGGTGGGCGAGGGTTCCCACTTGTCGGGCAGAGGACAGGAGGGTGGAGAGAGGCCTACAGACTGGTGGATAGGGACCTCTGCCAGCACACAGGTTTTCCATCACACCACGTGGAAGAGCGTGCTTGTGGCTTGCAAGGGAAGAGAAGCGCAGGCTGACACTGGAAAGCTTACATTGGTAAGCTGTGAGCTGTGCTGCATCATGGGACAAATCCATGCAGGACAGCAACAAGGCAAAAAACACATCTTTTAAAGGCATCAAAGGTCATTTTCTCCCAATACCCACTGAGAGTCAGCAAGGAGAAGCAATGGGATTTGCACCATGGAGTTTAGAAAGGATCAACTTAAGAAACTAAGAATTCAAGACCTGTCCCCTTTCCTGCTTGGTCCACCTTGCATCGATCCTCTGACTGCCCTCAACCACCCACAGCTCAGTAGAAAGGGGGTACCCAAAAGCAAGATTAACTGGTCCCAGGCCTGGGATGGGTCATTGATGCAGGCTTCAGCTATCAGTTTCCATCAAGGGAATGGGGTCTGCAGCAATGACAATAGCCAGGAAAGAGACCTAGGCTTAGCAGTCACGGAACAATCAGCCTCCATGAAGAACAGCTGCTCACCCCTTACGCCTAAGGCCATTTTCAGCCTTGGCTATGTGCATATCAGAATCACGTGAGGGACTTTAGGAGTTCCTGGTGCCTGACACCTGCCTCCAGTTGCCGATGTGATGGGCTGGGCTGGGCAAGCTCTTCTGGCAACTCTGACGTGCGGCCACGTCTGTGTATCACCACCTACTACTGCCTTGCAGGTAGTACTGATGGCCAAGTAGGAGCTCTGTGGTGACATGATGATAAGGACAGGACTTCTCCAAGCTTAGTGTGCAGAGGATGTGCCCCTGTGTCCAACAGTCCTTCTCTTCACTGCCTTTCACATTC